>NC_058520.1:219788837-220097504 GCF_904849725.1 Hordeum vulgare subsp. vulgare
CCTTGGTAATCTTCCAACCGCACGACCTCTTGAACCTCCATCCAACTTCCGGGCCACGAGACACGCGTTGAATGGTAAGTCGCCCCTTCGATGACCCGGCCCACTAAGGGCGGGTTATCCACACGTAATATCCCCAACATTAGGCCCCAGATTGTCTTGAATTAATTCATGTCAATAAGCCTTCACCAATTTGGGGCGACTCTTACCATTTCTATCTTTCGACGAATGATAAGTCGCCACTCGTTGTAATCTTATCTGACCCGCCGTGTAATCTTCGATGACATAACCTCATCCCCTTAATTCCGGGGTTTTTAACACCGCAACCTTCAACGGATCTTTTGCTCCATAATCTCTTATCCCGAAAATCTAGGCGCCATCATCACAGTCTCTGACTTGTCGCCTCGATCTCCGCCTTGACAACCTCGATTCCTGTTCCTGCCCTTTAAATAACTGTAGGAGAAATGGGGGGGGGGAGCCCCGTCACCTACCTCCATCTCTCTCTCGTCTTCCTCGCGCTCTTCCTCTTCGAGCATCAGCACCCCGGCTCGTCACCGGCTCCTGGAGCTCCTCCATCGACGGTGGTCTTCCGGGCGCCAAGAAGCATGAAGTTCTACGCTTTCATCCCCGGCACCGATCTCCTTTCCCCAGGTACACACATTCCCTTATTAGGGTTAAGCCGAGAACACCATGACCATTGTTCCTGCGAGCTAGCTCCGTAACGCGAAGAACATTCTTTCCTGCCTTAGATCAGCTTCATATCTTCGCAATAGACTTAGGCAGTAGCAAACTACGGCCACTTTATCGCGTCTTTTTGTTATCTTAAGCCTTCATGCCGTAGATCCAATGTTGTCGCTGCCTTATGCTCATAGCCTTCCACCATTATTTCGAGCAATATCCATTTATTTTGATCCACTCGTAGATCCATAATTTACTGCCTGTTTTTAGAAACATATTTGTTCATCTCCCGAGAATATCCCTAAGGAAAAAGGACCCTTGAGAGTCGCCGTTTAGCTCCAGCTTCCATACCGACTTAAATTTATCACCATAGCTATGCCCCCTTTCTTTCCAATTGAAGGGCGAGTTACAATACTTCAAAGATACTTCCATGAATCGCCCGAGTAGTAGGTTATGATGTATGTCACCCATTTGGCGAGTCACCAAATCCTTTTTGAACATACTGTAGACCCATACTCGCAAGTTAGAATACTTCATAGTTGTTATTGAACCGCCTCGTTCCCTCTCTTTTGTAGTCATGGCCATTTCGAAGTGCAACTGGTTACCAACAAAAATCGGTGATACCACTCTCGAGAAGTTTGTTAAGGTGGGTCTTCTCGACAACAAGGAAACCATCGGTTGGAGAACCGCCCCGGGCGAGTTGACTCCCAATCCCGCTGCTGGAGAAGTAGTTATCTTTAGCGATTACCTTGAACGAGGTTTCAAACCGCCCAGGTCAAAGTTTTTTCGAGACGTCCTGCATTTCCTTAACGTTCATCCTCGAGATCTGGGACCCAACTCCATCAGTAACCTGTGCCAGTTCCAGGTCTTTTGTGAGGTATACTTGCAGAGAGAGACCATAGTTCCTTTATTTTGGAACTTCTTCCATTTGAATCGTGAGACCGATTTTCCCAACGGTCCCAACCACAAGCTTGGAGGAGTCAACATTGAAAGACGCCGCGACGTGGATTCCCATCAGTCCTTCTGCCCAGCCATCCCAAGGGCTGGGCCGAGTCATGGTTTTATTGCCGGGACAACTCTCCACCCGGCGAAAACCCACTCCCGGGTTTCACAGTAGATCGCCTGCCTATGGACATCAAACTGCCCAAGAAGCTCACAGAAGAAGAAGAGTCGGAGTTTATTCCCATTTTTTCTGAGTTAAAGTCTTTGACCAACAACGGGCTCATCGGGATTGATCTGTTCCGTTGCTGGGTGGAGTGGAATATTCTTCCCCTGAGTCGCCGAGACGGGCTGATGTATGAATATGATGCTACGGTCAATCATCTGCAGTGCTTCCACCACAAAAGACTCTTAGAGAGTGAAATTGTTGGAATCATCAAGAAGCTAACCGGTGAGCCTTTGGAAGAATGTGCCAAGATTGGGCTCAAGGCCTTCTGCCGCTCCAACCCGGTGCCGCGAGTAAGAATCCAAGCCACCTTTCGTTTTCTTTATACTTACCAATTCTCTTGGTTTGAAATTCACTTCTATTTATCAGAAAAGTGACCCATTTTGGCGAAGGGGCCCCAAAGTGACCGCCCAAAAGACCACCAAGCCGCCACCAAAGAAGATGAAGAAAACAAGCAAAGGTAAAGCCGTCGCCAAAGATTCATCTGTTGTCGGCGAGTCACGAGCTGACGATGAATGCTCAGAGGTAAGACTTCCCCCTCACTCATTACCTGTGTATTCCGACTTATGCTTATACCATGCGTCTTTATGTGTAGCGCGAGGACAATGAGAGCCAAGATGATGCGGTCGAGGTAATTTTCATTTCTTCCGACTCACCTTCTCCTTCTCCTAGACCAGCCAGACGGATATGTGGAAAAGTGCCCATGTCTCACCCATATGCTTATATGGACCCTAATTTCCTTTTGAAGAAAGAAAGATACACCCCCAAGCGCAAGACCCGTAGTCACTCTGGCGACTTAATCTCCGGACTGCCTGAGAAGACAACCGGTTGGAAACGCACCAGCGAGGTACACTTTTGTTTTATCATACCCTTCCTTGTGTAAAATATGAATCGCCTCTTCTTTAACTTTAAGCCTTTGTTCTACCAGACTTCACCCCCCTACATCTGGCAACTCGGCAATATCAGCTCTCTCGCCGATGGTTCGTGTACAAGGGTGAGTCCCTTTGTTAATCCCAATTTCTTCTAAACAACGATATGTGCTTTTAATCTTGGTGCCTTTGTCTCAGAGCACAAGCGAAGAGAAGGAAAACCGGCGACTTATCTTCTGCTCCTAAAACAACTAACGCCTTAGGCACGAGCACCTCTGTCCGAGAGATTGATGAAGAGAAAGCGGCGGCTCATGATATTCCTGTGGACGATATTCCCGATGTCCGGGATGACTCGCCCGTAATTTTGAAGGAAATTACTGACAAAGTTAACCCGCCAAGCCCTCTCAAGGCGACTGAAGATCCAGATGATGTCATAGTCACTGGTATTGGCTACTCCACTCCTCCAGTTGCGGTACTGTCCAAGCATACTTGCAAGGAATCTCGTCCTTCCCCTGATCAAGACACCAGTAAATTCAAGCTCCCCCAGTATGAGAAGCTGGAATTTGACCAACTTTGTTCTGGCTTCACAAGTCATCTGGAGAGGGATTATGAGATGAACAAGAGCTTGATTCATCTTATGAGGGTTAGGCATGAGGTACGCCTACTTATGTATTCTCCTCCACCCATTAGCCTTCCAAGGGCCGACTCATCTTTTGAAAGATGAGACGGGTCTTGAATATAATTAAAATCTCCAACCTGTAGCCCCCAAGGTCCGGGTCATCTTTTGAAAGATGAGCCGGGTCTTGAATATAATTAAAATCTCCAACCTGTAGCCCCCAAGGGTCGTGTCATCTTTTGAAAGATGAGCCGGGTCTTGAATATAATTAAAATCTCCAACCTGTAGCCCCCAAGGGCCGGGTCATCTTTTGAAAGATGAGTCGGGTCTTGAATATGGTATGACTTTTGAATAAAATCATACATTAGCCCCCCAAGTATCAGGAGTATTGCTTGCAATAATGTTGAAACTTGTCTCCCCAAATTTTATGTGCGGGAGTCTATGACCTAGACTGAGTCGGCTTTAGCCGACTTAAGGAAGAATCTGGCGTAACAACAAGATGCACAATCTGAGTCGGAGAGAAAATACCGCTGGGTTCTGGCTAAGCTGGAGAGGATGAAGGCCGACCACCAAAAGCTGGAGAAGAAAGCCAAAGCTAACCAAGACGTCATCCTCAAGCGTGATGAGCAAGCTGAGGAAAAATTGGAAGCCGCCCAGCAAGAGCTTTCCGGCTTAAAAAAGCACATTTCCACCATGACTGTTGCTATGTTTGGTAAGCATTAACCCTTGCCTTGTTGAAGAAATAATCTGGTCTCCCAAAAAACTATCACATACTGATGTGTCCTTTGTAGGTTCACGAGCCGCCAATCTTCCAGACGACTGCATGCTGAAGCTGAAGGCTATATATACTTTCGCCGAGCAGCTATATACCGGGGTGTGCTGACGATTAAGGCGGTGATGGGCAGCAAGGAGCCAGTCAGAACCATCAAGGACATGCTCGGCTATCTGTCCACATTGCCCCCTCAAATAGAGGAACTAAAAAGACCAGCCGCCCGGAAGGGAGTCCTGAACACCCTGAGTCAGTGTTTAGCCTATGCCCCAGAGATCAAACCAGAAGAAATAGCCGACGGCTACCCTGAGCTGAAGGATGACGGGTCAGAGTTCACCGAGGTGGACTACCACCGAGTTATCATAGAATCTCGCTTTGCGGCGACTCAACTGGCAGCCAGCTTGGATTTGAGCAAATGCCAAGGCGCCTATGATGAGAAGAAAAAGAAGGTGACGCCTCCCTCGTACGAAACTGCTAGCTTGGTTCCTCGTCGACCCAAGAATCCTTTTGATCTTGACACGGACCTATCCCTCTTCCTTGATGATGAAGATGAGTTCATCGCCCTATCGAAGTGTAATTGGAAACTGGGCGACTTACGTATCAAAGGCGGAGAGAGCTCAAGGCAAGGCGACTCGGAGGCGGCTTGATCCGTCCACTGATCCTTTCTTCACTGGGGGATGACACCCGTTTTGGCCGTGCAAGCCATGTAATAGCTTGTTAGATTTTGTGGAACAACAATCAGTCAGTAGTACCTTTTGATGGAACCTTTCCCGAACCACTTTTATTTCCTTGAATCTATGCGTGAATCGCTTGTAAATTTGATGAACCAGGGAGTGTCATGATTTGACAAAAAAGTCTGCACCCTATGTGTCAGGAAAGACATAGGCCGACTCAGTGTGTGTATGGAAAAGAATAGACCATCCCCCTCGATTATGGCAAAAAATGGATCAGCCCCCCGAGTTATGGCAAAAAATAGATCAACCCGCCGGTTATGGCAAATAGTGTTTAAAAATGAGTCGGGGCGAGTTATAACCAAAAGCCGACTCAAATATATTAAGAAACCTTGTGGTCTTGCCATCAAGAAATAAAATTTTATCGACTCAGTGAGTTACGATAGAATAAGATGAGTTTGCAAAACTCTAGTATTACCCTTAGAAAGCTTTTGCAAAAAGCCTCGTTGTTTTAGACCGGCTAATCAGGCGCGAGTCAAGCTTCCGTGAAGCAGGTTCAATGAACCAATGGTTTCTCTATTTTCCATGTGTGACTCTGGCCGGTACCTTTTATGTTTTAACCAATGGAGTCCAGGGTCCATATAACGGATTAACTCGCCCTGAGAGCATAGGTCCATGCGGCGACTTGTTCAACACATAGTCCAGTATAACCATTTGTAATGCGGTAATTTTTCACTAGCCAAGAGGGTATTCAGGCTGAACTCAATGGGTGGAAGCCCCCCAAGTGACCTATGATTCAGGAAAAAGCCGGGCATAGGATCACAGAAGCGTATACGCTCTTACTGCGAAACGACTTGGGGACTAGTAGCCCCCAAGTAAGCCGGCTTAATTCTCAAAACACATAAGGTTCCTATGTTTGAACCGTGCAACGTGGCAACATTGGTCCTCTTTGTTGTTATCAAGGCCCAGATTTGAAGTTAGTGCAGCATGACGACTTACGCTCTTTTACTTTGATAGCATCCATGTTTGGATGACTTATAGAACAATAAAGACTCATGCTTTCAAAAGCTGAAACGACAAAGGACCCCAAAATTCGTGGGTGCCGGCTTTATTGCTTTCATAATTCATGGATTACAATTTTCTAAAAACTGGTAAAAAAGGGGAGCTCATAGCTCTAAGTGTAGTAAGGCCGCAGATGGGCTATGTTCCAGGGGCGAGTTGTCTCAACCTCTATAGTTGGCCGATCTGGGCAAAGATCCACCAAGTAGTATGAGCCGTTCCGAAGAGTCTTGCTGATGACAAACGGTCCTTCCCACGGAGGTGATAGCTTGTGCATACCAGTATGATCTTGGATCAAATGGAGCACCAAGTCGCCTTCTTGGAAAGTCCGGCTCTTGACCCGATGACTGTGGTAACGTCGCAAGTCTTGTTGGTAAATCACCGATCGTGATGCGGCCAAGTCACGTTCCTCCTCCAAGGCGTCCAACGAGTCTTGTCGCACCAGCTCGTTGTCCTATTCCATGTAGGCGGCGACTCATGGGGAATCGTGTTTGATGTCACTTGGTAACATCGCTTCTGCTCCGTAGACCAGAAAGAAAGGAGTAAAACCCGTGGAGCGATTTGGAGTTGTCCTGATACTCCATAGTACTGACGGCAGCTCCTCCACCCAACATCCTGGAGTACGTTCCAAAGGTACCATGAGCCGAGGCTTAATTCCCCACAATAATTCCTGATTCGCCCTCTCCGCCTGCCCATTAGTCTGGGCATGTGCAACCGTGGAAACATCAAGCCGGATATGCTCTCGTGAACAAAACTCTTGCATTGCACCTTTGGATAGATTAGTACCATTGTCACTAAGGATACTATGAGGATATCCGAATCTGAAAATCAGTTTCTTCAAGAATTTGACGGCCGTATTTGCATCACAGCTGCTAACAGGTTCCGCCTCCACCCACTTGGTAAATTTGTCAACCGCCACCAATAGGTGAGTCTTTTTGGTGGAAGACATCTTGAATGAGCCAACCATATCAAGTCCCCAGACTGCAAACGGCCAAGTAATTGGTATCATCCGCAATTCCTGAGCCGACACATGCATCTGGCGTCCAAATTTTTAACAACCATCACATCAGCGAATGATCTCCTCTGCGTGTGTGTGAGTCTTCAGCCAATAGAACCCATGTCTGAAGGCCTTAGAGACCAAGGATCGGGACCCAGCATGATGACCACAATCGCCCGCGTGAATCTTATTGAGGATCATACATCCTTCTTCAGGAGAGACACATCTTTGAAATACCCCCGAGGTGCTTCGTTTCTGTAATTCGCCATTGGGTATGACCAAGGATTTGTTGGAAATATGCCCTAGAGGCAATAATAATTAGTTATTATTATATTTCTTTGTTCATGATAATCGTTTATTATCCATGCTATAATTGTATTGATTGGAAACACAATACTTGTGTGGATACATAGACAAAACACTGTCCCTAGTAAGCCTCTAGTTGACTAGCTCGTTGATCAAAGATGGCCAAGGTTTCCTGGCCATAGGCAAGTGTTGTTAATTGATAACGGGATCACATCATTAGGAGAATCATGTGATGGACTAGACCCAAACTAATAGATGTAGCATGTTGATCGTGTCATTTTGTTGCTACTGTTTTCTGCGTGTCAAGTATTTGTTCCTACGACCATGAGATCATATAACTCACTGACACCGGAGGAATGCTTTGTGTGTATCAAACGTCGGAACGTAACTGGGTGACTATAAAGATGCTCTACAGGTATCTCCGAAGGTGTTCGTTGAGTTAGTATGGATCGAGACTGGGATTTGTCACTCCGTGTGACGGAGAGGTATCTCGGGGCCCAATCGGTAATACAACATCACACACAAGCCTTGCAAGCAATGTGACTTAGTGTAAGTTGAGGGATCTTGTATTACGGAACGAGTAAAGAGACTTACCGGTAAACGAGATTGAAATAGGTATGCGGATACTGACGATCGAATCTCAGGCAAGTAACATACCGAAGGACAAAGGGAATGACATACGGGATTATATGAATCCTTGGCACTGAGGTTCAAAGGATAAGATCTTCGTAGAATATGTAGGATCCAATATGGGCATCCAGGTCCCGCTATTGGATATTGACCGAGGAGTCTCTCGGGTCATGTCTACATAGTTCTCGAACCCGCAGGGTCTGCACACTTAAGGTTCGACGTTGTTTTATGCGTATTTGAGTTATATGGTTGGTTACCGAATGTTGTTTGGAGTCCCGGATGAGATCAAGGACGTCACGAGGGTTTCCGGAATGGTCTGGAAATGAAGATTCATATATAGGATGACCTCATTTGGTTACCGGAAGGTTTTCGTGCATTACCGGAAAAGTTTCGGGCTCATCGGTAGTGTACTGGGAGTGCCGGGAGGGGTGCCGGGGACCATCAGGAGGGGTGTCACGCCCCAAGGGGTCTCATGGGCTATGGGAAGAGATAAACCAGCCCCTAGTGGGCTGTAATAAGTTCCCACTAAGGCCCATAAGGTTTGAGAAAGAAAAACACACAAGGTGGAAAGAGTTTCCAAGTGGGAAGGTGGAATCCTACTACAAGTAGGATTGGAGTAGGACTCCTCCACCTCCAATTTCGGCCAAACCTTTAGGTTTTGAGGCTGCCTCCTCCCCTCCCTCCCTCCTATATATACTGAGGTATTAGGGCTGATTTGAGACAACTTTTGCCACGACAGCCCGACCACATACCTCCACGGTTTTTCCTCTAGATCGCGTTTCTGCGGATCTCCGGCGGAGCCCTGCTGAGATTAGATCACCACCAACCTCTGGAGCGCCGTCACGCTGCCGGAGAACTCATCTACCTCTCCTTCTCTCTTTCTAGATCAAGAAGGCCGAGATCATCGTCGAGCTGTACGTGTGCTGAACGCGGAGGTGCCGTCCGTTCGGCACTAGATCGGAGCGGATCGTGGGACGGATCGCGGGACGGTTCGTGGGACGGTTCGCGGGGCGGATCGAGGGATGTGAGGACGTTCCACTACATCAACCGCGTTTCTTAACGCTTCTGCTGTGCGATCTACAAGGGTACGTAGATCGGAAATCCCCTCTCGTAGATGGACATCACCATGATAGGTCTTCGTGCGCGTAGGAAATTTTTTGTTTCCCATGCGACGTTCACCAACAGTGGCATCATGAGCTAGGTTCATGCGTAGATATCTTCTCGAGTAGAACACAAAAGTTTTTGTGGGCGGTGATGTGCATTTTGCTGCCCTCCTTAGTCTTTTCTTGATTCCGCGGTATTGTTGGATTGAAGCGGCTTGGACCGACATTACTCGTACGCTTACGAGAGATTGGTTTCATCGCTACGAGTAACCCCCTTTGCTCAAAGATGACTAGCAAGTGTCGGTTTCTCCAACTTTAGTTGAATTGGATTTGACCGAGGAGGTCCTTGTATAAGGTTAAATAGCAATTCATATATCTCCGTTGTGGTGTTTGCGTAAGTAAGATGCGATCCTACTAGATACCCATGGTCACCACGTAAAACATGCAACAACAAAATTACAGGACGTCTAACTTGTTTTTGCAGGGTATGCTTGTGATGTGATATGGCCAACGATGTGATGTGATATATTGGGTGTATGAGATGATCATGTTGTAATAGATAATATCGACTTGCACGTCGATGGTACGGCAACCGGCAGGAGCCATAGGGTTGTCTTTAAATTAACATTTGTGCTTGCAGATGCGTTTACTATATTGCTAGGACGTAGCTTTAGTAGTAATAGCATGAGTAGCACGACAACCCCGATGGCGACACGTTGATGGAGATCATGATGATGGAGATCATGGTGTGACGCTGGTGACAAGAAGATCGTGCCGGTGCTTTGGTGATGGAGATCAAGAAGCACATGATGATGGCCATATCATGTCACTTATGAATTGCATGTGATGTTAATCCTTTATGCACCTTATCTTGCTTAGAACGACAGTAGCATTATGAGGTGATATCTCACTAAAATTTCAAGACGAAATTGTGTTCTCCCCAACTGTGCACCGTTGCGACAGCTCTTCGTTTCGAGACACCACGTGATGATCGGGTGTGATAGACTCAACGTTCACATACAACGGGTGCAAAACAGTTGCACAAGCGGAACACTCGGGTTAAGTTTGATGAGCCTAGCATGTGCAGACATGGCATCGAAACACATGAGACCGAAAGGTCGAGCATGAATCGTATAGTTGATATGATTAGCATAGAGATGCTTACCACTGAAACTATTCTCGACTCACGTGATGATCAGACTTGAGATAGTGGATTTGGATCATGTACCACTCAAATGACTAGAGAGATGTACTTTTTGAGTGGGAGTTCTTAAGTAATATGATTAATTGAACTAATTGTCATGAACATAGTCTAATGGTCTTTGCGAATTACAATGTAGCTTGCGCTATAGCTCTACTATTTTTATATGTTCCTAGAGAAAATTTAGTTGAAAGTTGATAGTAGCGAACTTTGCAGAGGATTGTCCTCGTTGCTGCGCAGAAGGCTTATGTCCTTAATGCACCACTCGGTGTGCTGCACCTCGAGCGTCGTCTGTGGATGCTGTGAACATCCGACATACACATTTCTGATGACTACACGATAGTTCAGTACAAAATACTTAATGGCTTAGAAGCAAGGCGCCGAAGACATTTTGAAACGTCACGGAACATAAGTGATGTTCTAAAGAGATGAAATTGTGATTTCATGCTTGTGCCCTTCTTAAGAGGTACGATACCTCCGACAAGATTCTTTGTCCACAATGTAAAGGAGAAAAGCTCAATCGTTGAGCATGTGCTCAGATTGTCTGAGTACGACAATTGCTTGAATCAAGTGGGAGTTAATCTTCCAGATGAGATAGTGATGGTTCTCCAAAGTCACTGCCACCAAGCTGTGAGAGCTTCATGATGAACTATAACATATCAAGGATAGATACAATGATCCTTGAGCGATTCGCGATGTTTGACACTGCGAAAGTAGAACTCAAGAAGGAGCATCAATAGTTGATGGTTAGTAAAACCACTAGGTTTCAAGAAAGGCAAGGGCTAGAAGGGATACTTCGTGAAACGACAAAACAGTTGCTGCACTAATGAAGAGACCCCAGATTAAACCCAAGCCCGGGACTAAGTGCTTCTATTATGAGGGGAATGGTCACTGAGGCGGAGCAACTCTAGATACTTGGTAGATAAGAAGGCTGGTGATGGGGTTATAGTCCAAGGGTAGGGTCATAGGCCTGCCCTGTAGGTCCTACCCAAGCACTACCCCTCACAAAGGACAAGGCCCTTAGTCAGCTTCGACTGAATTAAGGAGTCCCCATCATCTAGTCGGTAACAGGTCCTCGATCATCCAGTCGGTGACTAGCATTCGGAGGATATCAAGCTAACCGACTGGATACCACTCGGTACATCGTAACCCCCCTGGAGGGAAACGTTCGTACGTTTCCAGGTGCATTTATTAGCATTTAGGGCGTACGTTACCTGTAACGTACGCATTCAATCGCCACTACTCCACCCCTGTACCGGAACCGTTGTGGAGGGCAGCGCACTCTATATAAGCCACCCTCCCCCGCTGGTAGAGGGGTTAGCAACTCATTGTATTCCATATTTCCACTCGACAACAAGCTCCCTGAGCACTGAGACGTAGGGCTATTACCTCCACCGCAGAGGGGCCTGAACTCATACAACCTCACCATAGCTAAGGCTCTGCCCATCCTTTTCGTACCCTACACATCTACTGTCAGGCTTACACCCATGACAGTTGGCGCCCACCGTGGGGCAGGCGTCTAAGCGACTTCCGGCGAGTTTGCGACTACTTCCTTTCGTCATGTTGTCCGGTGGAGATTCGAGCATGGGTCATCAGATCTTCTTCGGCGCTCTCTCCTTCATTGTCGATGATTCGGGTGGCTTCGGGATGCTCCTCTCGACATCGAGGCGCTTCCCCGTCGCGGGGCTACGCACTTCCGCGCCGGCGCCCGCGACATTCTTCTTCTCCAGCAGTCGGCTCCGGTGTCGACCTACACCGCCGTCATGCGCCGCAACAAGCGGTCCCGCCGTCCACGGCTCCAACGTTGGGTAGAACACGCCCAGGCGCGCCAGAACGCGTGTTCACAAGTGGCAGTTCTAGAGTCAGTTGTGGTTGCCCCGCCGTCCCAGCGCTCGAGCTCGGTTCCGACTGAGTTTCCTTCCGAGTTCGCGGGTCGCGGGCCTGCAGCAGAAGTACACATGGCCAATTCCCATGAAGATCCCCGTCAAGCTGGCCGGAACGAGCACGAGATCGGCGAAACGTCCGGCGCGTGTCGTTCGCCTCGCCGTTCTGCCAGTCGGCACACTCGACGGCGCAACGTGGAGCTGTTCCGCACACCTCTCCTCAACTTGGCCGCGGCTGCCAAGATAGCCGATTCCCTTCAGCCGACTGATTCAGAGGCTGGCAGGGGAATCGAACAAATCCGCGCCCTGTTGCACACGGTGTAGCAGCAAAATTCGGCGGTCTCCCAATCGCACAACATGATCTACAATAGTTCTGTTCATGCGAATACGCATCTGTCAGTTCATAGCCCTGGTTCTCATCAGCGACACAGAGGAGGCAGTCGTTCCATAAACCCCGAAGATCGTTGCCGTTCACGCAACACTCCGCGGGGTGGGCCCTACGGGCCCCGACATCATGATAATCGGCGTTCAGTCGGTGGCACTTATGACCCAAGGCCCGACGCAAGAGGGCATATCACCCAGCGGAGGGTCGACAGGGGCCGAGCCCACCGCGATGGTCACGATATTGACCGTCCGAGTGGAAGCAGGACCATCTTTTCTGGTCCCGAGTGTTTCAGTCGAGCCATCCGTTTGGCTGACATCCCTTCCAACTTCCGATTGACGACGGGAATTAGCAAGTTTACAGGGGAGTCCAAGCCAGAAACGTGGCTGGATGATTACCGAGTAGCAGTCCAGATCGGAGGAGGAGACGACCATGTCGCCATGAAGCACCTCCCTCTGATGCTCGACGGCTCGGCGCGAGCGTGGATGAACCAGTTGGCCCCCTCAAGCATCTACAGCTGGGCAGATCTGGCCCGAGTGTTCATCAGGACCTTCGAAGGGACGTGCAAGCGCCCTGCTCGCCTCGTGGAGCTCCAGCACTGCGTCCAGAAGCAGAATGAGCCCCTGTGTGACTTCATTCAGCGTTGGACAACTCTCTACCACACGGTGGAGAACGTCACCGAGCATCAAGCAGTCTGCGCCTTCAAGGAAGGCGTGCGGTACAGGGATCTGTACCTGAAGTTCGGCCGAACAGGCGACATCTCCATGAGCAAGATGATGGAGATAGCAACACGCTATGCAAATGGCGAAGAAGAGGACCGCATCCGAAGCGGCAAGCACAAAACAGTCGCTGATGGAGATGGAGGCAACACTCGGAAGCAGAAGCAGAAAGCTCCGACCGCTCCGCAAGCAGAAGCTGCAACCGTAACCAATGCCAAGTTCAAGGGCAAAGGGAAGGCTCAATTCAACCCCAAGAAGAAGCAGTTCAATAACCCCATCCTGGACCAGCCATGTCCGGTTCATACGAAGATGGATGAAGAGGGCAACCCCATATATGCGAAGCATACCACTCGACAGTGTCGCCTCCTGATCCAGGGGTTCAACGAAGGGCAACCAAGTGAGAAGGACCATGAACATGATGAGGAGGATAAGGAGGATCCGTTCCCCCAAGTCCATGCAACCCTGATGATTTTTGCTGACGTCGAGAGGAAGAGTCGACTGAAGCTGGTGAACAAAGAGGTGAACATGGCCACCCCTACCAACCCCAAGTTCCTCAAATGGTCTCAGACTGCGATCACCTTCGACCAGTCGGATCATCCGGCACATGTACCCACCCCGGGGAGACAGGCTCTGGTCGTCGACCCGGTGGTGGAAGGAGTCCGACTGCGCAAAGTCCTCATGGATGGCGGCAGCGGCTTGAACATCATGTACGCCGACACACTCAAGGGGATGGGCATCCCGATGTCCAAACTCAGCGAGAGCAGCATGCAGTTCCATGGAGTCGTCCCTAGACGGAAGGCCAAGTCACTCGGCTAGATCGCATTGGACGTCGTTTTCGGCTCCGACAAGAACTTCCGCAAGGAAAAGCTGACGTTCGAAGTGGTCGACTTCCAGAGCGCTTATCATGCAATTCTGGGTCGCCCAGCATATGCGCGTTTCATGGCCCGTCCATGTTACGTATACCTGAAGCTGAAGATGCTAGGCCCGAAGGGTGTGATCACCATCACAGGCAATCAGCAGCGGGCCGAAGAGTGTCTGCAGCAGGGATCAAGAATCGCCGACCAGCAGATGGTCGTCCTCGAGCTTGACGAGTACAAGAAAACAGTCGACCCCGCCGACTTGATGCGCTCGAAGAAGCCAGCTTCAGAGTCTGCATTCCAGTCGGCGGGAGAAACGAAGAAGGTCAGCATCCACCCGACGGACGCCACAGCTGCCCCGACGAACATCTCCACCACCCTCGATCCTAAATAGGAAGCCGAGCTCACCCAATTTCTCCGTGAGAACTGGGACATCTTCGCATGGAAACCCTCTGACATGCCAGGTGTACCCAGGGAGTTGGCTGAGCACCGACTGCACGTGGATTCCACCGCTCGGCCCGTCCGAGAGCGCCTGCACCGGTCCGCCGCGCACAAGAGGAAGGCAATCGGGGAAGAGGTGGCCAAGCTGCTGGCAGCCAACTTCATTCGCGAGGTTCACCACTCCGAGTGGCTCGCCAATGTTGTCATGGTGCCCAAGAAGGACAAGTCGCTCCGAATGTGCATCAACTTCAAGCATCTCAATAAGGTCTGCCCAAAAGACCATTTTCCGCTCCCCCGCATAGATCAAATTGTCGATTCGACTGCGGGTTGCGAGCGTCTGTCATTTCTTGATGCCTACTCGGGCTATCATCAGATCCGTCTGTATGGCCCCGATGAATTAAAGCCAACCTTTATCACCCCATTCGGGTGCTTCTACTACATCACTATGCCATTTGGTTTGAAGAATGCAGGAGCTACCTTTATGCGCATGATCCAAAAATGCCTTCTCGACCAGATCGGTAGGAATGTGGAGGCATATATGGATGATATCATAGTCAAGTCACGCAAAGGTTCCGACCTGCTGACTGACTTGGCAGAAACATTAGCCACCTTCGTAGGTACGATATCAAGCTCAACCCCGCCAAATGTTCATTCGGCGTTCCCAGAGGAAAGTTACTCGATTTCTTCGTTTCCGAATGACGGATCGATGTCAACCCCGAAAAGATCGGGACCATCGTTCGAATGGAGAGGCTGGTCAGAATACACGATGTTCAACGGCTCACAGGTTGCCTAGCGGCTTTGAGCAGGTTCATCAGTCGACTCGGCGAGAAAGCACTTCCTCTGTACCGACTCATGAAGAAATCAGATACTTTCGAGTGGACAGACGAAGCCCAAGTCGCATTCGACGACCTAAAGTCCTACTTTCCACCCAGCCGGTTCTTACTGCTCCGCTCAGTAAAGAGCCCCTTCTTCTGTATATCGCGGCTACAAATCAAGTCGTCAGTACTGTTCTTACAGTCGAACGAGAAGAACAAGGCAAAGCATACAAAGTTCAGCGGCTAGTGTACTACGTCTCCGAGGTCCTGACTCCTTCCAAGCAGAGGTATCCCCACTATCAAAAACTTATCTACGAGATTTACATGACTGCGAAGAAGGTGGCTCATTATTTCCAAGACCATTTGGCATCTGTCGTTTCTGATGCTCCGTTGTCGGAAATTCTCCACAATCGGGACGCGTCAGGCCGAGTGGCGAAGTGGGCAATGGAGATGCTGTACTGTGGTATCAAGTTCGAGGCCAAGAAAGCTATTAAGTCTCAAGCTCTGGTTGACTTCATAGCAGAATGGGTAGAACAACAGCAACCGACCCACATCTACTCGGCCCATTGGACAATGTTCTTTGATGGGTCCAAGATGTTGAATGGC
The DNA here is from genome assembly GCF_904849725.1 of Hordeum vulgare subsp. vulgare. Classification (NCBI taxonomy): domain Eukaryota; kingdom Viridiplantae; phylum Streptophyta; class Magnoliopsida; order Poales; family Poaceae; genus Hordeum; species Hordeum vulgare. The sequence continues at coordinate 219,804,602 of NC_058520.1, forward strand.
TCCGGCGCTGGCGTTGTGATCATATCGCCAAACGGCGACAAACTCAAGTACATGCTGCAGATACACTTCGATTCCTCCAACAACGAGGCAGAGTATGAAGCTCTCCTTTACGGATTGCGCATGGCCATCTCACTCGGCGTCCGTCGCCTAATGGTCTACGGCGATTCAGATTTGGTGGTCAATCAAGTGATGAAAGAGTGGGATGTCAAGAACCCCACCATGACCACATATTGCAATGCAGTGAGGAAGCTCGAGAAGAAGTTTGAAGGTCTAGAACTTCACCATGTTCCGAGACTGAAGAACCAAGCAGCTGATGAGTTGGCAAAACTCGGATCCACTCGGAGACCAGTCCCGAGTGACGTCTGCCTCGAGCACCTCCACCTTTCCTCAGTCAAAGAAGATCCTTTTACAGAGGAACCAGTACAACCAAAGAGTTCAACAGATCCGACTGAAGTCGATGTACCTGCCGTGGTTGATCTGGTCATGGAGATTCTTGCTGTCATCCCTGATTGGACTGTGCCGATCATTGCGTATATCCTGAGGCAGGAACTGCCAGAAGACGAAGTCCAGGCCAGGCAGATAGTCCGCAGGTCAAAGTCATTCACTGTCATTGATGGCCAATTGTACTTGGAGAGCGTTTCAGGCGTTCTCCAACGATGCATCTCCCCAGAGGAGGGGCAGCTGATCCTGGAAGATATTCACTCGGGGACCTGCGGTCATCACGCCTCTTCGAGAGCAATCGTCGCCAAGGCATTTAGGGCTGGTTTTTTCTGGCTGCAGGCAAACGAGATGGCTAAAGATATGGCCCACCGATGTGAGGGCTGTTAGTTCTACTCCAACAAGTCCCACAAGACGACATCTGCATTGAAGACAATCTCTCTTGTGTGGCCGTTTGTAGTTTGGGGATTAGATACAGTCGGACCATTCAAGACAGGCCAAGGGGGATACACACATGTGTTGGTGGCAGTCAACAAGTTCACGAAATGGATCGAAGCCAAGCCCATCAAGAAGCTCGACGCCTCAACAGCCGTCAAGTTTGTCAGGGACATCATCTCCAGATTCGGTGTACCTCACAACATAATCACGGACAACGGGACAGACTTTGACTCGAACAGATTCAAAGGTTTCTATACAAGCCAAGGTATCCGAGTGGATTTTGCTTCCGTGGCGCATCCTCAGTCCAATGGACAAGCAGAGCGGGCGAACGGACTTATTCTGCAAGGTTTGAAGCCCCGACTCCTGCGAGAGGTGGGACATGCCACTGGCGCATGGGTCACCGAGCTACCTTCAATGCTTTGGGGTCTTTGCACAACCCCGAACAGATCTACAGGGCGATCACCGTTCTTCCTCGTCTACGGAGCAGAAGCAGTCCTTCCGAGTGACTTACTTCACAATGCTCCACGAGTCGAACTCTTCTCCGAAGCTGAAGCAGAACAAGCAAGGCAAGACGGAGTGGACCTTCTAGAGGAGGAGCGCGAGATGGCACTGACTCGCTCAACCATTTATCAACAAGATCTGCGGCGTTTTCACGCGCGACACGTCAGGAGTCGTACGTTTCAAGCAGGCGACCTGGTGCTCCGAGTGGATCAGCAAAGACCTCACAAGTTGGCTCCTGCCTGGGAAGGACCCTTCATTATCTCCAAGGTGCTGAACAATGGAGCATACAGACTCTACAACGTCGACAGGGAGACAGACGAGCCACGAGCATGGAACGGAGATCTCCTGAAGCGCTTCTACACGTGACCGTCGACTGAAGCAATGTAAAGAACAAGTATTGGTGAAATAATATAAAGCAGATTGAGTTTTTTGCAGGTTCAAAGTTCTTCCGTGGTCGCAGACTCCGGTCTCAAAAAAAAGGAAAAAAAACTTAGTTGCGATGCAGAATCGCCTAAGTATTAACTTTCTCCGAGTGTGCACTTAACGTCGTTACACTCGGGGGCTTAGCTACGATCCAGAATCGCCTAAGTATTAACTTTCTCCGAGTGTGCACTTAACGTCACACTCGGGGGCTTAGCTGCGATCGAGAATCGCCTAAGTATTAACTTTCTCTGAGTGTGCACTTAACGTCACACTCGGGGACTTAGCTGCGATCCAGAATCGCCTAAGTATTAACTTTCTCCGAGTGTGCACTTAACGTCACACTCGGGGGCTTAGCTGCGATCCAGAATCACCTAAGTATTAACTTTCTTCGAGTGTGCACTTAACGTCACACTCGGGGACTTAGCTGCGATCCAGAATCGCCTAAGTATGAACTTTCTCCGAGTGTGCACTTAACGTCACATTCGGAGACTTAGCTGCGATCCAGAATCGCCTAAGTATGATCTTTCTCCGAGTGTGCACTTAACGTCACACTCGGAGACTTAGTTGCGATCCAGAATCGTCTAAGTATGAACTTCCTCCGAGTGTGCACTTAGCATCACACTCGGGGACTTAGCTGCGATCCAGAGTCGCCTAAGTATGAACTTTCTCCGAGTGTGCACTTAACGTCACACTCGGGGACTTAGCGGCGATCACGAATTGCCTAAGTTTTAACTTTCTTCGAGTGTGCACTTAACGCCACACTCGGGGACTTAGATGCGATGCAGAATCGCCTAAGCACCCACATGCCTTCGACTGTATCCTACAGGTACACTCGGGTAATCAACTGACAACTACATGAGTTGCAGACCCTCATTGAGGCTCATGTGGATGTCAAAACAACTGACAACTACATGAGTTGCAGACCCTCATTGAGGCTCATGTGGATGTCAAAACAACTGACAACTACATGAGTTGCAGACCCTCATTGAGGCTCATGTGGAGGTCACAACAACTGACATCTACATGAGTTGCAGACCCTCATTGAGGTTCATGTGGATGTCAAAACAACTGACAACTACATGAGTTGCAGACCCTTATCGAGGCTCATGTGGATGTCAAAACAACTAACAACTACATCAGTACCAACTCGCCCCGAGTGCGACCTGATAGTCGCACTCGACAACCTAGCTGCGATTCCGCATCGACCAAGTACTCTTCAACCTCCGAGTACGCCCTACCGATCCACTCGGCGATCCTACCGATCCACTCCGTGACAATACAGATCCAATCAAAAATTCCTCGGACCCTCAATGAGGCTCATGCAGATGTCAAGACAACTGACATGTTCCGAATGTTTGCCTTTGACTTCACCAAGAAACGCCAAACAAAAACTCGAGTCAAAATTGCAACAGAAGAGCAAAAGATTCGATTCAAAGTTCAACCAAAGATAGTGGCTCAGTGTGGATCAAGCTTACCCACACCGAAACAAGAATGTGACGACCAACAGCAGTGGCCAAAGTTTCTTACAAATCAACACTCGGCATACCGAGGATAAAGTTTTCTTACGCGTCGTCTGGATCGGCGCCAGGACTGGACGGCTCCACGAAGGTGTCCAGGTCGATTCCGTCGGCGATGCGGGTGGCACTTTCAAGGAAGGTTTCCATGAAGTCTTCGAATCGAAGTTTCTTTGTGTTGGCCACCTTAAATGTCTTCAGCTTCTCCTCGCGCACCTCCTTGCAATGGACTCGGTCCAGGGACAGAGCAACATCTGCACCACAACGAGCTACAGATTTCTTCCACGACTGCACTCGGTTCGGAATCTCCTCCAGTCGAGCCATCAGGTTCTCCATCTCCTGCCGCGACTCATCTTCTGGCCAAAGCTCCTTGTCGATTTGGCTGATGACTTCTCTCAGTCGACCGATGAAAGGGCCAACTTTGCCCACGCGGATGTGCGCCTGGAGCAGATCCCGATTGGCGTCCTCGCCGAGTGGCACGTTATCGCGAATCGACCGCTCCACGTCAGCTGCTTCAACTTCAGCATCAATGCAAAAATCTGCAACAACAGGACAAGCAAACAATAAACGCCGAGTGTGACGCACATACCACAACCACTCGGAAAAAGTAGAGCTTACCAGCCAGACGCGTCATCATCTGCCGAGCCGAGTCACTGACGTATTTCTCCCGCGCTCTGCACCGTTTGTTCAGCACGTCCATTTGTCCCATCAGAGCAGTCCTTTGTTTCCCCATCTTCTCAACTTCCTCAGTCAGCACTTTGTTCGCTTCACGAGCCTCCTCCAACGACTTCTCTCGCTCCGCTAGAACCACCTTCATACCATCCATTGCAAGCAGTACCGCATCCCGCTCACCAGCAAACTGAATCTTCTCCGCCCTCAGAGTCTCATATGCTGCCCCCATTTCACAAGTTTTCTGCTAGCCAGCACCAAGAGACAATCAGATAATTCAACAATAAAAGTCTAAGTTCTTCAGACCCCGGCCGACGCAAACAGTCGACAATGGTGTCGGGGACTACACCCAGTGGGTTCACTGAGAGTGACCCCACTGGCATGCAACTCAAGCAGGCCCGCCCTATTGAGATGCATGTTACCACCTACGCCTACGAGGCCAATACTACCCGACCTGAGTACAAATTACTCTCGGGGACTCTTATAGTAAGTGCACTCCGAGTGCCACAACTGCTCGCAGTCGGTCATATTATTTACAGACCTGACCAACGCAAAGACAATATGTATAAAGACAACTGCCGGTGCAAGCACTCGGCAGAAGTCTCGGGGACTACACCCACTGGGTTCACTCAGAGTGAACCCATTGCAAACAACAGATGCTATCCAAGAACACCCAGTGGGTTACAAGAGAAAAGTAAATACTTACTAGCCCACTTACTCGGATATCACCCCGCAGCTCCAAGCTCCGCTGGTACAAGGAAGCGACGGAGTTGTAGGCCCTCTTGGCTTCTCCAGCCATCAGCTCCGCCTGCACCATGGCTCCCTTGGCCGCTCCCACCTGCTCCTCCGGGAGACGCTGGATGTTGAACTCGACATTCGACGAGCCTGGCATCGTCGGAAGTTCCTGAGGCATCCCAAGGTCCGCTCCAGTCGGCTCTTCAACCACCAGCGCCGGTTCAGTCAGCGGAAGCGCCTCAGTCGGCAGCACGTCGGTGGGGAGAGCAGCAACAGGCGGAGCAGGCTCAAGAACAGGCTCCGCAGCTTGTTCAGCTCTCCCCTGAGCACCCTCGTCCACGCAAATCGCCCCTGATAGACCGAACGACGCGAGATCTCAGAAAAAGAAAGAGGCAGAACCTATGATAGATTTCGAGACGCGATAGTATAAAACACTCAGAGTCACTACAACGCACCTGGCAGGGACGAGACGACATTGTCCGTGTCCATGGGGTCATCCTCCTGGCGCGCCGGAGAGGTGGCAGAAGTAGCGACTCTGTGGAGTGAAATCCATTCGACCAATAAACAGGAGTTTACTCGGATATCAGAAGAAATTAGAAGATCAATGCACTTACGTGGAGGTGACGGGGACAGCAATCCTCATCCGCGGCAGAGCCTTCCGAGGCTTGGGTCCACTCGGTTTGGCCGCCTTGGAAGACTGACCCACAGGCTCAGCGGCAACATCCCTGGCCCTCTTGGTGCTCCGAGCATTCGGGACCACTGGGACAGTGGGCGGAGCACTTGAAGATGCCGGAGGGACCGAGGGAACGGCAGGCTCATGTCGGAGCTTGGTCCGATGCTCTAATTGCAGAGGCGGCGAGTCCTGCTCTTCGTCTTCCTCCTCTTCCTCACTAGTCTCTTCCTCCGATTCCCCGCTGTCGGAGACATACTCGACGCTCTCCACGCTGCCTTCCTGGCTGCCTTCCTCCTCCTCCTCGACCGGGTTCCCGTTCGAGACGGGAGAAAACCAGTTGGTCCACTTCTGCGTGAAAAACAGTCGGCGACATCAAGCGACAGGCAGAGATTCAAGAAAGCGATAAAACTAAAACAGATACGTGCACTCGACAAATGGTATTCATCTGGTTCGGAGGAGGATTGTCCGCGCTGAAAGCCCTCACTCGCCGAGACCCTCTGGGGTTCTCGCAGGCGCCTGTGATCTGGAGCACCCACGACGCCAACCTCTCCTCGGTCACGCTCAAGACGTTGGTCCGAGTGGAGTCCTCGGTCCCCGAGTAGTGCCACATGGCGTGGTCGTGAGCCTGCAGTGGTTGTATGCGCCGACCAAGGAAAGTCTCCAGCAAATCCATGCCGGTGACTCCCCTCCTGACGACGTCTACGAGTGCGTCGACCAAGGGCTCGATGTCGAGCTTCTCCGCCTTCGTGAGCGCGAGCTTCTTAGGTGGAGCGGGATGATCAAGGCTAAAAGGGGGCAACCCTGAAGAGGCGTTCGGACAGGCAACATCTTGGTAGTAGAACCACGTCGACTGCCAGTTCCTGACCGACTCGCTCAGCTGAAGAGCAGGATAACTACTTCGACTCTTTTTCTGCAAACCTAAACCTCCACAGAGTTGGAGAAGATGCGTTTTATCATCCGACTAGCTGAGTCGTTTGATAGTTTGAGATCTAGCAGAGAATATATGTTTGAACAACCCCCAATGGGGGGGGGCAGCCGATGAAACACTCGCACATAACGATGAAAGCAGAGAGATGGGCAATAGCATTCGGAGGAAAGTGGTGAAGCTGTGCCCCGAAGTGGTTCATGATGCCCTTAAAGAAAGGATGCGGGGGCAGGGAGAAACCTCAGTAGACATGGCTGAGCAACAAGACACGCTCCCCCTCCCGGGGTGCCGGCTCGACCTCATTCTCAGCCGGCAGCCTCCAAGACTTATGGATGATCATCCCGTCCTCCACCAGCTGCAGCAGAACCCCCTCCGTCACCGTGGAGGGGAGGAAGTCCCCTTGAATCCACCCCGCCGGAAACGGCGGCTGCCGCCGCTGAGTAGGAGCCGTCGCCTTCCCCTTCTTCTTCCCCGCCTCCATCTTGCTGGTTTGACCCTTGGTCATGGCGGAAGTTGCGAGTTCGCGGAGAGAGAGGAGGAGTGGGGAGGTTAGGTGCGCTGGAGGAGGCGAGGATGACAAAGCAATGGCAAAAGATCCGGCGGGCGTAACGAAAAACCCTTGCCGTCGGGATTTAAGTAAGGTTCCGACTGGGTCACTGGCAGGTGGCCCCGAAACCTTATCCCTCGACCGGCCGCGGCGATATCAGTGGAGGAGTGGAAGGCACGAGAATCGAGGCGTCAGACGCTAATCGAGCGCGTTGGCGTCATCCCCGCTGAACGCGCGGAAACCGAAATTTGAAGATCCTGGAAAATCCGCTGCTGTTAGTTGACGGGTCGCGTCAAGAGATACCCTGAATACACTCGGTTTCCGACAGTTTGTTCCACGGAGATTTCCACTCGGATCGTTGGTCAGAAAAGATAAAATGGATCGAGGCAAGAACCACCCAAGCCAAGTCCGCTCCAGTCGGATCCATACTTCAAACATCGCTTCGTCGTTCCAACCCCAATCCATTCGGGGACTAATGATGGGGTTATAGTCCTAGGGTAGGGTCATAGGCCTGCCCTGTAGGTCCTACCCAAGCACTACCCCTCACAAAGGACAAGGCCCTTAGTCAGCTCTGACTGAATTAAGGAGTCCCCATCATTGAGTCGGTAACAGGTCCTCGGTCATCCAGTCGGTGACTAGCATTCGGAGGATATCAAGCTAACCAACTGGATACCACTCGGTACATCGTAACCCCCCTGGAGGGAAACGGTCGTACGTTTCCAGGTGCATTTATTAGCATTTAGGGCGTACGTTACCTGTAACGTACGCATTCAATCGCCACTACTCCACCCCTGTACCGGAACCATTGTGTAGGGCAGCGCACTCTATATAAGCCACCCTCCCCCGCTGGTAAGGGGTTAGCAACTCATTGTATTCCATATTTCCACTCGACAACAAGCTCCCTGAGCACTGAGACGTAGGGCTATTACCTCCACCGCAGAGGGGCCTGAACTCATACAACCTCGCCGTAGCTAAGGCTCTGCCCATCCTTTTCGTACCCTACACATCTACTGTCAGGCTTACACCCACGACAGCTGGCAAAAGTCGAAAGAAGTATATTTGATATACATGATGTTGTTGTGTACTTTACTAGTACTCCTAGTAGCACGAGGGTATTGGATACCGGTTCGGTTGCTAAGTGATTAGTAACACGAAATGAAAGCTACGACATAAACGGAGACTAGCTAAAGGCGAGGTGACGATACGCGTTGGAAGTGTTTCCAAGGTTGATATGATCAAACGTCGCACACTCCCTCTACCATTGGGATTGGTGTTAAACCTAAATAATTGTTATTTGGTGCTTGCGTTAAGCATGAACATGATTGGATTGTGTTTATTGCAATACGATTATTCATTTAAAGAGAATAATGGTTACTCTATTTGCTTGAATAATCACCTTCAATGGTTTATTGAATCTCGATCGTAGTGTTACACATGTTCATGATATTGGTGCCAAAAGATACAAGGTAATGATGATAGTACCACTTACTTGTGGCAGTGCCGCTTGAGTCATGTTGGTATAAATTGCATGAAGAGGTTCCATGCTGATGGATCTTTATACTCACTTGATTTTGAATCACTAGTGACATGCAAATCATACCACAAGAGCAAAGCCTTGTTTTCATTGAGATGAAACAAGATAGTAACTTGTTGGAAGTGATACATTTTGATGTATGCAGTCCAATGGGTGCTGAGGCACGCAGTGGATATCATTATGTTCTTACTTCAATGACGATTTGAGTAGATACAAGAGTATTTACTTAATGAATCACAAGTCTGAAATATTGAAAAGTTCAATTCTGTTTCAGGAGTGAAGTTCGTCGTAACAAGAGGATAAACTGTCTACGATATGATCATAGAAATGAATATCCGAGTTACGAGTTTTGGTACGCAGTTAAGACAATGTGGAAATTGTTTCGCAGTTCATGACACCTGGAACATCATAGTGTGATGATGTGTCTGAACGTCATAGCCACACACTATTTGGTATGGTGCATGCTATGATGTCTCTTATCGAATTACCACCATCGTTTATGGGTTATGCATTAGAGACAACCGCATTCACTTTAAATAGGGCACCGCGTATTTCCGTTGAGATGACATAGTATAGACTGAGGTTTAGAGAAAACTAAACCGTCGTTTCTTGAAAGTTTGGGGCTTCGACACTTATGTGAAAAAGTTTTAGTCTGATAAGCTCGAACCCAAAGCGGATAAATGCATCTTCATAGGATATCCAAAACAGTTGGGTACATCTCCTATCTCAGATCCGAAAGCAAAGTGTTTGTTTCTAGAAACGGATCCTTTCTCGAGGAAAGGATTCTCTCGAAAGAATTGAGTGGGAGGGTGGTAGAACTTGATAAGGTTATTGAACCATCACTTCAACCATTGTGTAGTAGGGCGCAGGAAGTTGTTCCTGTGGCGCCTACACCAATTGAAGTGAAAGCTGATGATGGTGATCATCGAGCATCAAATCAAGTTACTACAAATCTCGTAGGTTGACAAGGTCGCGTACTACTGCAGAGTGGTACGGTAACCCTGTCTTGGAGGTCATGTTGTTGAGCAACAATGAACCTATGAGTTATGGAGAAAGCAATGGTGGGCCCGGATTCCGACAAATGGCTGGAGGCCATGAAATCCGAGAGAGGATCCATGTATGAAAACAAAGTGTAGACTTTGGAAGAACTACTTAATGGTCATAGACTATTGAGTAAAGATGGCTCTATAAAAGGAAGACAAACGATGATGGTGATAAGTCACTATTAAGAAAAGCTCGACTTGTCGCAAAGATGTTTCCGACAAGATCAAACAGTTGACTATGATGAGACTTTCTCACTCGTAGCGATGCTAAAAGTCTGTTAGAATTATGTTAGTAGTTGCTGCATTATTTATGAAATATTGCACATAGGATGTCAAAACATTGTTTCCTCGACGGTTTCCTTGAGCAAACATTGTATGTGATACAACCAGGAGGTTTTGTCGATCCTAAAGATACTAGTAAGTATGCAAGCTCCAGCGATCCTTCAATGGATTGGTGCAAGCATATCGGAGTTGGAATATACACTTTGCTGAGATGATCAAAGATTTTGGGTTTGTACAAGGTTTATAAGAAACTTGTATTTCCAAAGAAGTGAGTGGGAGCACTATAGAATTTCTGATAAGTATATGTGGTTGACATATTGTGGATCAGAAGTAATGTAGAATTTCTGTAAAGCATACAAGGTTGTTTGAAAGGAGTTTTCAAAGGAGTACCTGGATTGCGCTACTTGAACATTGAGCATCAAAGATCTATGGAGATAGATCGAAAGCGCTTAATGGAAGTTTCAACAAGATGCATGCCTTGACAAGTTTTTGAAGGAGTTCAAAATAGATCAGCAAAGAAGGAGTTCTTGGTTGCGTTGTGAGGTGTGAATTTGAGTAAGACTCAAAACCCGACCACGGCAGAATAAATAGAATAGACGAAGGTCGTCTTCTATGCCTTAGCCGTAGACTCTAAAGTATGCCATGCTGAGTACCGCACCTGATGTGTGCCTTGCAGCAAGTCTGTTAAGAGGTACACAGAGTGATCCAGGATTGAATCACTGATCAGTGGTCAAAGTTATCCTTAGTAACTAAATAGACTAAGGAATTTTTTTCGATTATGGAGGTGGTTAAAGAGTTCGTCGTAAAGGGTTACGTCGATGCAAGCTTTGACACTAATCCGAATAACTATGAGTAGTGAAACGGATTTGTATAGTAGAGTAGATATTTGGAGCATTTCCGAATAGCATGTAGTAGCAGCATCTATAAGATGACATAAAGATTTGTAAAGAACACACGGATCTAAAAGTTTCAGAACCGTTGACTAAAACCTCTCTCTCGACAAGACTTGATCAGACCCCAGAACTATATGGGTGTTGGATTCGTTGAAATCACGTGGTGATGTGAACTAGATTATTGACTCTAGTGCAAGTGGGAGACTGTTGGAAATATGCCCTAGAGGCAATAATAATTAGTTATTATTATATTTCTTTGTTCATGATAATCGTTTATTATCCATGCTATAATTGTACTGATTGGAAACACAATACTTGTGTGGATACATAGAGAAAACACTGTCCCTAGTAAGCCTCTAGTTGACTAGCTCGTTGATCAAAGATGGTTAAGGTTCCTGGCCATAGGTAAGTGTTGTTACTTGATAACGAGATCACATCATTAGGAGAATCATTTGATGGACTAGACCCAAACTAATAGATGTAGCATGTTGATCGTGTCATTTTGTTGCTAGTATTTTCTGCGTGTCAAGTATTTGTTCCTATGACCATGAGATCATATAACTCACTGACACCGGAGGAATGCTTTGTGTGTATCAAACGTCGCAACGTAACTGGGTGACTATAAGGATGCTATACAGGTATCTCTGAAGGTGTTCGTTGAGTTAGTATGGATCGAGACTGGGATTTGTCACTCCGTGTGACGGAGAGGTATCTCGGGGCCCAATCGGTAATACAACATCACACACAAGCCTTGCAAGCTATGTGACTTAGTGTAAGTTGAGGGATCTTGTATTACGGAACGAGTAAAGAGACTTACCGGTAAACGAGATTGAAATAGGTATGCGGATACTGACGATCGAATCTCAGGCAAGTAACATACCGAAGGACAAAGGGAATGACATACGGGATTATATGAATCCTTGGCACTGAGGTTCAAAGGATAAGATCTTCGTAGAATATGTAGGATCCAATATGGGCATCCAGGTCCCGCTATTGGATATTGACCGAGGAGTATCTCGGGTCATGTCTACATAGTTCTCGAACCCGCAGGGTCTGCACACTTAAGGTTCGACGTTGTTTTATGCATATTTGAGTTATATGGTTGGTTACCGAATGTTGTTCGGAGTCCTTGATGAGATCACGAACGTCACGAGGGTTTCCGGAATGGTCCGAAAACGAAGATTGATATATAGGATGACCTCATTTGGTTACCGGAAGGTTTTCGTGCATTACCCGAAAAATTTCGGGCTCATCGGTAGTGTACTGGGAGTGTCGGGAGGGGTGCCGGGGACCATCAGGAGGGGTGTCACGCCCCAAGGGGTCTCATGGGCTATGGGAAGAGAAAAACCATCCCCTAGTGGGCTGTAATAAGTTTCCACTAAGGCCCATAAGGTTTGAGAAAGAAAAAACACAAGGTGGAAAGAGTTTCCAAGTGGGAAGGTGGAATCCTACTCCAAGTAGGATTGGAGTAGGACTCCTCCACCTCCAATTTCGGCCAAACCTTTAGGTTTTGAGGCTGCCTCCTCCCCTCCCTCCCTCCTATATATACTGAGGTATTAGGGCTGATTTGAGACAACTTTTGCCACGGCAGCCCGACCACATACCTCCACGGTTTTTCCTCTAGATCGCGTTTCTGCGGAGCTCGGGCGGAGCCCTGCTGAGATTAGATCACCACAAACCTCTGGAGCGCCATCACGCTGCCAGAGAACTCATCTACCTCTCCGTCTCTCTTGCTGGATCAAGAAGGCCGAGATCATCGTCGAGCTGTACGTGTGCTCAACGCGGAGGTGCCGTCCGTTCGGCACTAGATCGGAGCGGATCGTGGGACGGATCGCGGGACGGTTCGTGGGACGGTTCGCGGGGCGGATCGAGGGACATGAGGACGTTCCACTACATCAACCGCATTTCTTAACGCTTCTGCTGTGCGATCTACAAGGGTACGTAGATCGGAAATCCCCTCTCGTAGATGGACATCACCATGATAGGTCTTCGTGCGCGTAGGAAATTTTTTGTTTCCCATGCGACATTTCCCAACAGGATTTACACCGACGGACGATTTGGCGAGCTAATAACTCGTCAGCAGGTAACTCGCCTTTGGTGAGATATGCCATGTAAGGAGTCGCCCAGTCTGGAGTAGCGTGAAGAGCCGCCACGAGTTGAGACTCGGGGTCGGGTACCGCAAAATCTTCCAGTGAAGGCAGTTTTACCGAGGGGTTATGTAATACATCCAAAAAGACATTGGGAGGAAGTGGCTTACGTTGTGAACCGAGATGGGAAAGAGCGTCCGCTGCTTCGTTAAGTCGCCGATCAATGTGATCCACTTGATAACCATTGAAGTGACCCGCTACATCTGACACAGCCCGTCTGTAAGCAGCCATCAAAGGGTCTCGTGAATCCCAGGTACCAGAAACCTGCTGTGCCACCAGATCTGAATCAACTAGACACCTGACTCGCTGAGGTTCATCTCTTTGGCGAGTTGCAAACCATGGAGCAAGGCTTCGTACTCCGCTGCATTATTGGTACATGGAAACATGAGCCGAAGGACATAGCAGAACTTATGACCTTGAGGCGAAGTTATCACCACGCCAGCCCCCGAGCCTTCCAATTGCCTGGACCCGTCGAAATGGATGGTCCAATAAGTATGTTCGGGCCTTTCCTCCGGGATTTGTAACTCGGTCCAGTCATTGATGAAATCCACGAGTGCTTGAGATTTGATGGCCGTCCGAGGCGTATACCGCGCCTGATGAGATCCGAGCTCGATGGCCCACTTATTAATCCGTTCGGTGGCATCTTGATTCTGTATGATGTCGCCGAGGGGGGCGGAACTGACGACCGTGATCGGGTGTTCCTGGAAGTAGTGTTTCAGCTTCCGACTCGCCATAAACACCCAAAAAACAAGCTTTTGCCAATGTGGGTAACGTTGCTTGGAGAGGGTGAGGACCTCGCTGATGAAATACACCGGTCGCTGGACCGGATACTCCTTTCCTTCTTCCTTCCGCTCGACAACTACTGCCACACTGACTGCCTTGGAATTGGCTGCAATGTACATGAGCATAGGTTCCTTATCCGCCGGAGCCGCCAACACTGGCGGGTTAACTAATTTCCGCTTCAAGGCTTCAAAAGCTTTGTCGTCTTCGTCCATCCACACGAAATGATCAGTTTTCTTGAGCAACTGATAGAGAGGGATGGCCTTCTCCCCGAGGTGACTTATAAAGCGGCTCAAAGCTATGATTCGACCCGCCATAAGCTGGACTTGGTTAACGTTGGCCGGCTTCCCCAGTGAGGTAATTGCCTCGATCTTGTCCGGGTTGGCTTCAATGCCACGCTCCGATACCAAGAAACTCAATAACTTCCCCGCAGGGACACCAAAAATGCACTTGGTGGGGTTAAGCCTCATCTGGTAAACACGCAGGTTGTCAAAGGTTTCCTTGAGATCCTCCAAGAGCGATTCTTTTCGACGGGACCTGACCACGATGTCATCCACATAAGCGTGGACATTACTGCCTATGTGGTTGTACAAGCAGTTTCGAACGCAACGCTGATAAGTCGCCCCCGCACTCTTGAGCCCAAATGGCATAGACACATAACAGAAGGCCCCGAATGGGGTTATGAAGGATGTCTTCTCCTGATCCGCCACTGCCATCTTGATCTGATGGTATCCCGAATAAGCGTCCAAGAAACACAGACGTTCACAACCCGCCCTCGAGTCAATAATTTGATCAATGCGGGGGAGGGTGAAGGGATCATTCGAACAGGCTCTGTTGAGGTCAGTGTAGTCGATGCACATGCAGAAAGTGCCGTTATTTTTTAGCACCAGGACCGGGTTAGCCAACCATTCAGGATGGAAAACCTCGATGATAAACCCGGCGGCCAGGAGCCGGGCTACTTGCTCTCCAATCGCCTTACGACGCTCTTCATTAAACCTACGAAGGTGCTGTCGAACTGGCTTAACTTTAGGGTCAGTATTAAGATGGTGCTCGGCGAATTCTATCGGTACACCTGGCATGTCAGAAGGTTTCCATGCAAAGATGTACCGATTCTCACGGATGAATTCGATGAGCGCGCTTTCCTATTTGGGGTCGAGACTCGCCTCAATAGTGAACTGCTTGGTGGAGTCGCCAGGTGTAAAGTCTATAACCTTGGTGTCGTCAGCTGGTTTAAACTTGAGGGGCGGCTCAGAATCGATGGTCGGCCTCTTGAGCGGCGTCATGTCCACCGGGTCAACATTAGCTTGGTGAAACTTGAGCTCCTCAGCCGCGCAAGCCGACTCGGCATAAGACGCGTCTCCTTCTTCACATTCTTGAGCTATCTTCCTATCTCCGCTGATGGTAATAGGACCTTCGGGCCGGGCATCTTGAGTTTGAGATAGACATTGCACGGGCGGGCCATGAATCTGGCGTACGCTAGCCATCCAAACAATGCATGATAGGGGCTCTTGATTTTGACCACTTCGAACACGAGAGACTCGCTCCTGTAATTTGACTCCGTGCCAAAAGCCACGTTAAGTTTAATCCGCCCAATTGGATACGCCTACTTACCGGGGACGATGCCGTGGAAAACCGTGGATGATGGCATCAGGTCTTTCTCCAAGAGGTTCATCTGTCGAAAAGTGTCGAAATACAAGATGTTGATGCTTCTACCCCCGTCCATGAGGACCTTGGAAAGGGTGTACCCTCCGACTTGGGGAGCCACAACCAAAGCCAAGTCGCCAAGGTTGTCTACTCGGGGGGGGGGGGATGGTCTTCCCTGCTCCAGGTTATGGGCTGTTCAGACCAGTGAAGGTATCGAGGGAGCGCCAGCTCAGCTATGCTGAAGGTTCTATGCTTCACCTTATGATCCCGCTTAAAGGTGCTGGTGGTGAACACGTGATACTGCCCGTTGTTCAATTGTTTGGGGTTATTCTGGAACCCGCCACGATCTTCCTCCCGCTGGGGATCCCCTTGCAGGGGGGGGGGGGTTGCTGGAATACACCCGGCGGGTGGTATTGCTGATTGTGAACTTGGTACTGCCCAGTGTTGGGCTGTGACTCGCCCTGCGGTCCCGGGTTAGGAAAACCACCGAACGGGACCTGGCGTGACCCGGATGCGCCGGGTTGTTCCTGTCGCTGGCCCTGTTCACCACCTTGGCCTCTCCTGAGCGCCTCGGCCCGGAATTCCTGCATCACGTAGCAATCCTCCCAAGAGTGAGTCGCCGGTCCCTCCGCCATGGCATGCTGCAGACAAGGGCCTTTGAGCATCTCGTGATAATTGTGCGGTTTCTTCCCACTAAAGCCCCGTTTTTTCTGGCGCGGGTTTCCGTTGCCGGTATTAGTATTAGAGACAAATTCCGTAGGACCCTCCTGTTGTCTCTTTTTGCCGTGCCGCCATGATGGTGGTTGCCCCGACCCTAAAACTGAGAATGGCCCTTGTGTAACTCGCCCTTCCTGGCGGTACTAACTTTGTCGTCGTCCTCCCCGGGATCCTTGGTGTCGTCCGACTCAGCATACCTAGTAAGGGTATCCATTAGTTTGCCCATGTCCTGTACTTTCCGCTTAAGCCGCCCTAGCTTTAATTCCAGAGGTCCGTAATGGCAGTTCTTCTCCAGGATCAACACCGCCTGAGCCGCCGAGATGCCTTCTGATGAGTGAATAACTTCCGCGACTCGCGAGGTCCAATGGTGGGCTGACTCATCCGGCCGCTGAACGCAGTGCTGTAGGTCGACGATGGTCATCGGGCGTTTGCAAGCCCCTCTGAAATTCTTGATAAAGCACTCCTTTAGCTCCGCCCAGGTGTTGATGGAGTTGGGCGGCAAGTTTTTCAACCACGCACGTGTTGTCCCTTCGAGCATCATAGTGAAGTACTTAGCACAAACAACCTCTTTTACGTCGAGCATGTCCATCGCGAGTTCGTAGCTCTCGATCCATGACCCTCGTTCGAGATCCGCGAGTAATTGGGGACCTTCCGAGGCCCTTTGAAGTCCTTCGGCATTCGCTCGTTGCGCAGAACTGGTGCAAGACATGACACACCGATGTGCTTGCCTCCGGCGTCCGGGGGCGCGGGAGGTGACGACGTGTAAGCCGGGTAAACGTGACCCGTCGCGGCTGCTATCTCTACTTGACGCGCAACTCGTGCCGCGTCCACGATATCTTGAGCTCTCGTGTCGGGCATCCCGAGCGGGTTAGGTTGAGGGAATCGCCGCGGCCCACTGCTTACCGCGGGTAGGTCCTCGTGGCGACTCCTGGTGTGGCTCGCCTATGGCGTGGAGTGTAGCCGATCGAGGCTATGAGAGTACTGCGCATGCTGGACCTCGGCCGTCTTTAGCATCTTGATGGCGTTTCTGGCCTCTATCTCAGCTGGGGAGTTTCCGTAAATCGGCAGGGACTCCAAATGGCAGGTTGCCGCCAGCACATTGTCCACGGGATTCGAGAAGTGATCCCGTGGCGTCTGGAACCAAGTCACATGGGCATCCATTGGTTGAGGCGGCGGTGGATTGGGCGGTGGAACCGGACCTCCCCTAGGAACAGTTTGTAATGGCCGATCAGGACCCGCCCCGGGGCTGCGCGGGGTGTAGAAAAGGCGAGTTGGATGTAAGTTGGCTGGGATACGGCCATGGTGCCTCCTTTGGTGAAAGGCGTCGGATACGTGCTGCTGTCTCTCGAGCCGCCAGCCTTCGTAGTTCAACCGCTACGTCTCTGCTGCGATCGCGGCCTGCTGCATCTCCACCCTAGCGGCTTCTGCTTCCATGTCCCGCTGCGCCTTGGCCATTGCCTCTCGCAGCTTGGCTAGCTCGGCGTTAACAGACTCCTGATTCTCGGACGTGACGGTGGTTTCCATAAGGCTGGCGACCTCCGCCGCTAATTCCGCCATGGTTTGCGCTAGGGGTTTGGACGTCCCACCGGTCTCGTTGTTGCCGGTTGGATTTTTTGCTGAGGCTGCGCTGACCCCGCCATGTAGACGGCGATTTGTCGACGGGACCTCTCAAAGACCTCGGGGTCCATGGCCAACAACAACCTTCGAGTTGTCCTTCGTGGAGAGGGTGGATTGAATCTGTCTCACCCATGGATGACTCGCCGTCAGAATTGACGGGGGTGATCTCCTGGACCGCCGTTTCGTCTTGTACATCGTTTCCCTGTGTAAAACCGACGAAAGCGTGGCGATTCCTGTCATGCCGTGTGACGGGGAGGACGTACCTGGCCAGCTCGACGATGTCGATGGAGGTGTCCGGCTCAGGCACAAGCGTCCCAATCATGATGATGAAGACGTTGATTTTGCCGAAGGGACTCGGTAGCCAGATTCGACTGAATCGGCTTCCAGCTCCCACAGCGAGTTGTCGATGTTGTACTTCCTGCGACGGCTCTTAGTCATGATGCCGACCGCATAGCTTTATAACCCTGGTAGGGCTCCCTTCGAGAACTCAACTCCACCGTGCGCTAGCCCCACGGTGGGCGCCAACTGTCGTGGTTTTGTCACGGCAGATGTCCTCGTGAAAGGACTTAAAGATGGAGCCATCGCACCTTGGTGGCGACTCGAAAGGGGTGAGCGAAAGCGAGACTCAGATTTACCCAGGTTCGGCTCCTCGTGAGGAGGTAAAGGCCTATGTCCTGCTTTGTGTGGATTAATGGTGGTTTCGATTACAAGGAGGGCGTAACTCGCCTGACCTAGCTCTCGATTCTCTCTAACTCTCCTGACCTTTACCCGGGACTCGCCTTTATATACAGGTCGAGGCCCTAGGGTTTACAAAGTCCTGCCATGCTACTCCTCGTGGCTTTCCTTATCTCAAAGTCGCCATGCTCACCATGATTGGGAACTCCCTTGGTAATCTTCCAACCGCATGACCTCTTGAACCGCCATCCAGCTTCTGGGCCACGACACACGCGTTGAATGGTAAGTCGCCCTTCGATGACCCGGCCCAATAAGGGCGGGTTATCCATAGGTAATATCCCCAACAGTGAGTGTATGCCTAAAGATTTCAAAGGTCCTCGCAAGGTGCCCAATTACACGCCCAGCCTTGAGCCAGGTGCGTGGATCGAGAATTGTGAGCTTGTTATGGACATGCTTGATGCTAGTGATACAATGTGTCCCAAATATCTCATGATGATGTTGGAAGGGCTAGCTCGAACACGGTTGAAAGACCGACCACCCAACTCCATCAATACTTGGGCGGAGTTGAAAGAACGTTTTATTAAAAACTTTCGAGGAACTTGCAAGCGCCCGATGAAAATTGTGGATCTACGCCACTGTGTTCAACGCATGGATGAGTCGGCTCACCATTGGACGCGCGGGGTTGCCGAGATCATCCACTCGTCAGATTGCACCACGGCGGCTCAAGCCGTGCTGATCTTGGAGAAAAACTGTCATTTTCAACCTTCGGTCTTAAAGCTTGGTCGTTTGAAGTGAAAGGTGCATGATATGGGCGAGTTGATGGATACTCTCACCATGTACGCTGAGTCGGATGGCATGAAAAAAATGCCGAATCACATGATGAAAAAGCAAGTGAAGTTAAGAAAGGAGATGGAGCCAAGGGTCATTTTCAAGGTCACGGACATAATGTCAATCACGGAGGTCAAGGAAAAAGAAGGCAGCAAGAGGTCGGGTTAAACTTTGTTGCCAATACCAGCGCCGGGCTTAGAAATCAGCGTTGGAATACTGGCCAATCTAGAGGTTATAGTGGGAGAAAACTATGCAATTGTGAGGAGATGCTTAAGGGACCTTGTCTTAAGCACACCACCCTGGACACCCCGTCTACTCACTCTTGGGAAAATTGCTATGTAATGTAGGAATTTTGTCTCCAAGCGTCCAGGGATAACCAAGGTGGTAATGGTGGTGGACGCCCGGGCCAGTTTGGTCTTGGCGGATCACTGGGGGCCCACCCAGCGGGTTCCATGGGTCTGGCCCTCATGGGAAAGGTGGCTCGAACAACGGCGATGGACAAAACTCTGGTCATGGTAACCAGCAGTACAACAACCAGGGCGGCTTCCAACAACATAATAATCAGGGCGGCTTCCAGCAGCAGAACAACCATGGCAGATTTTAGAGCAACCCTAAGCAATTAAATATTGGTCAGTACCATGTCTTCACCACTAACACCTGCAGGCGGGATAAGAAAGTCAAGCAGAGGGCGATCAACATGGCTGAGCTAGAGGTTCCTAGATATCTCAATTGGTCGGAACAACATGTCACATGGAGTCGAGATGATCACCCACCCCGAGTTGATAATCCGGGCGACTTAGCATTGGTGGTGGCACCACAGGTGGGGGATATGCCCTCTCCAAGGTTCTCATGGATGGAGGAAGCAACATAAATATCTTATACTATGACACCTTCCGGCGGATGAATTTTCCTGAGAGCAACTTGATGCCTTCGACCACGGTCTTTCACGACATTATCCCGGGCAAGTCCGCATATCTAGTTGGGCGAATCAAATTAAATGTTTATTTTGGCGATGAATCCATATATAGGAGCGAGGCTTTGATGTTTGAGGTTGTCAAGATCAAGAGTCCTTACCACGCTTTGTTCGGACGGCCAACTTATGCTCGTTTTATGGCCCGACCCTGCTATGTGTACCTCAAGCTCAAGATGCCGGGTCTCAAAGGTACTATTAGAGTCAATAGATATTGAAAGATAGCACAAGAGTGCAAGGAAGGGGATGCTACCTATGCTGAGTCGGCATGCGCGGCTGAAGAACAAAAATTTCACAAGGCGAACGTGGACCCGACCGACATGAGTCCCCTAAAAAAACCAGTGTTGATTCTGAGAAACCCTTAAGGTCAAGCCAATGGATGATACCAAGCAAGTCGATTTCACCCCAGGAGACTCTTCTAAGCAGTTCATTATCGGGACTGGCCTGGATCCTAAATAGGAAGGTGCACTCCTCAAATTCATCTGTGAGAATCGGGACATCTTCATACGGAAACCTTGTGACATGCCACGGGTACCGAGAGAAATCGCTAAGAAGCACCTCAATGTGGATCCGAAGATGAAACCAGTTCGACATTACCTCCGACGATTGAACGAGGAGAGACACAAGGCAATTGGGGAAGAAATCGCCCGACTCTTGGCCGTCGGGTTCATCGTCGAAGTCTTTCACCCAGAGTGGTTGGCTAAACCGGTTTTAGTTCTCAAGAAGAACATCACTTTTCGTATGTGTATTGATTACACGGACCTCAACAAAGCTTGTCCAAAGGATCCTTTTGCTCTCCCCCGTGTCGATGAAATCATTGACTCTACGGCGGGTTGTGAGTGTTTGTCTTTTCTGGATGCGTACTCCGGCTACCACCAGATCAATATGGCTGAGAAGGATCAAGAAAAGATGTCTTTTATAACCCTTTTGGTGCTTTCTGCTATGTGTCTATGCCCTTTGGACTCAAGAGTGCAGGGGCGACTTATCAACGCTGTATTCAGAACTGCTTGCACATTCAGATCGGGCGCAACATTCATGCCTATGTTGATGACATCATGGTGAAATCTCAGAAGAAGGAAACCCTCTTGGAAGATCTCAAGGAGACGTTCGATAATCTTCATGTCTACCAAATGAAGCTTAACCCGGCCAAGTGTGTTTTTGGTGTTCCTGCGGGCAAGTTATTGGGCTTCTTGGTATCTGAGCGAGGTATTGAGGCTAACCCGGACAAAATCAAGGCGATAACTTCGCTGGGCAAGCCGGCCAATATCAATCAGGTCTAGCGTATGACGGGTCGATTGCGGTGTTGAGCCGTTTTATAAGTCGCCTTGGTGAGAAGGCCATTCCCCTTTACCAGCTGCTCAAGAAGACAGATAACTTCGTTTGGACACATGCGGCTGATGAGGCTGTTGAGGCCCTCAAGAAACAACTTGTGAGCCACCTGTGTTAGCCGCCCGACTGACGAAGAGCCTATGCTCCTCTATATTGCCGCTATTTCAAAGGCGATGATTTTGGCGGTCATGGTCGAACGCAAGGAAGATGGCAAGGAGTATCCGGTTCAGCGACCGGTGGATTTTGTAAGTGAGGTGCTGACTTTATCTAAACAACGATACCCGCATTGGTAGAAGCTAGTCTTTGGGATTTTCATGGCGAGCCGGAAGGTGAAACACTACTTTGAGGAGTACCCAATCACTATGGTCAGTTTGGCACCAATTGGAGACATTATACAGAACCGCGAGGCTACTGGACGGGTTGCTAAGTGGGCAATTGAGCTTGGTCCTCATCACGTGAAGTATATGCCCCGCACAGCTATCAAGTCTCAGGCTTTGGTGGATTTCATCAACGATTGGACCGATTACAGATTCCAAAAGATAGGCCGCACAACACGTACTAGACTATTCACTTTGACGGTTCGAGGCAATTGGAGGGCTCGGGAGCTGACGTGGCGTTATCCTCTCCGCGAGGTGACAAGATTTGCTATTCTTACGAGTCATGTTTCCTTGCACTAACAATGCAGTTGAGTACGAGGCTCTTTTGCACGGGCTCGGAATAGCTAAAGAGATGAATCTTAGCTGGGTCAGATGCTTGGGTGACTCATATTTGGTCGCTCAACAAGTCTCTGGAACTTGGGACTCTAAAGATCCGCTGATGGCGGCTTATAGGCATGCAGTAACCGAGGTGCCGGATCATTTTCACGGCTACCAGGTTGATCACATTGATCTTTGACACAATGAGGCGGCGGACGCCTTGTCACGACTTGGATCTCAACGCAAGCCTGTTCCCCCAACGTGTTCTTGGATGTCCTACACAACCCTTGTGTGAAGTTGCCTTCTGAAGAGGACATAACAGTTCTTGACCCAGAGTCACAATTGGTCGCGGCTCTCCAGGCAATTCCTGACTGGACGGTTCCTTATATGGATTTTCTAGCCCGAGGCGAGTTTCCGGTGGACGAGATCACCGCTCGGCAGATAATAAAGCGGTGTAAGTCTATGGTCATCCACAAGGGCGAGTTGCACAAGCGAAACACTTGTGGGATTTTTGAGCGATGTGTTTCTCGTGAAGAAGGACGATAAATTCTCAATGAAATACATGTTGGCGACTGTCGGCATCATGTCAGGTCATGATCCTTGGTGTCATAGGCTTTTCGACATGGTTTCTACTGGTTGACTGCTCATGCAGACGCATAAGAGATAATACGCAAGTGTGATGGATGTCAGAAATTTGGACGTCAAGTTCACGTGTCGGCTCAGGAATTGTGCATGATCCCTATCACCTGGTCCTTTGCGGTCCTGGGGCTTGATATGGTGGGCCCGTTCAAAATGTCTTCTTACAAAAAGACTGATCTATCGGTAAGGTTGACAAATTTACCAAGTGGGTTGAGGCGGAGACGATCAGCAATTGTGAAGCAGAAACAACTGTCAAGTTCATCAAAAAGCTGATTTTTCGTTTTGGTTATCCTCACAGTATCATTAGTGATAATGGGACCATTTTGTCCAAAGGCGCGATGAAGAAGTTTTGCCAGCAGGAACACATCCGGCTTGTTGTATCCGTGGTAGCACATCTGCAGTCCAATGGTCAGGTTGAGTGAGCTAATAAGGAGATTCTGCGTGGGATCAAACCCCGACTTATGTTTCCCTTACAACGTACTCCGGGTTGTTTGGTCGAGGAGCTCCTTGCAGTACTTTGGAGTAGCAGGACTACGCCAAACAGATCCACTAGTTACACGCGCTTGTTTATTGTTTATGGGGCCGAGGCGATTTACCCAGGGATATAAGGCATGATTGTCCTCGAGTCGCCGCTTATGTGTAGGCAAACAATAAACAAGGTGTTGGGGAACGTTGCATGGGAAACAAAATTTTTCTTACGCACACGCAATACCTATCCATGGTGATGATCATCTACGAGAGGGGAGATTGAATCAACATACCCATATAGATCGCTAAGCGGAAGCGTATATAACGCGGTTGATGTAGTGGAACATCTTCGCGATTCAAATCGCAGCCCGTCCCACGATCTCATCACGATTCGTCCCGTGATCCCATCACGATCCATCCCAATCTAGTGCCGAACGGACGACACCTCCATGTTCAGCACACATACAGCTCGATGACGATCCCTGCTATCGGTGCACTGAAGACTGGGGTCTCCAGTGCCCCAGACTTGTGCGCGGACACCGGCAGCACCTTCGAAGCGGCAAGGCGCGTCGCTGGGGCTTATGGTGGAAGGGAGACTGAGAAACCACCAAGTGCTGATTGCCAGCCCCGACAAGCACTCGCTTGTTGGGAAGGAAAAAGAGACACCGACAGGAGTTCCCTCCCGGGAGATAGACAATGCCACGCCGAGACCCTCCCGCCGAGGAAGAAAGACTCAGCCTCGGCAAGCCACCCTTGCTGGGAAGGATGACAAGGCCTCGGCATGCCATCACCTCCCTGCCGAGAGGAACAGGAAGAGCCCCGGCAAGGTAACCCTACCGATAAGGAAGAGAAAGGCCCGAGGAGAGGCGCGGGCCCAGGGCTCCCTTGCGACCTGTGAACATCTCCACCGGTGAGCACGCCATCGACGATGCATGCGCCACGCGTCCGCCCGCACGCCACCGCAACGCCTCGGAGTTGCCACATGTGGGTATGTGTCCAACCCCCCTGACGAGCCCACGGAAGACTGTCGAAGCATTTATTGCACCTCTGACAAGGCAGTAACACTGTAACTGTCGATCGGCGCCGTTTCACCCGTGAACCCACCGTTCACCCATTTAGCCACAGTGGTGACCCCTTTGCCTATAAAAGGAGGCCCGAGGCTCAGTAGTAAGGGATTTTTGGAAAATCGGAAGGCTATAAAAAGGGACAGATCTACAGTAACCCAAAACGAATAACTAAACGCATGCATGAGTAGGGTTTTACGCACCATGCGGCCCGAACCTGGGTAACAAGATCATGCCGGGCCCTGACTGTTGGTTCTACTCTTGCCGCGACCCCTCTCCCCGCCAAACCAGCAAAAAGGGGACCGTTGAGGCCCCCATAGGTGTGGATCCTTCACCGACACCCGCCTTCTTGAAACAGCAAGAGGGGAGGAGAGGTAGACGAGTTCTCCAGCACAACGGATGGTTGTGGTGGCGGAGGATCTATTCCAGCAGGGCCTTGCCTAAGCGCTGCTGAAAAACTGATCTAGAGGAAGAACAAATCTAGAGAGAAATAGAGGGAGCACATGGCAATTAGGGTTAGCTTTTCCATCTAAATCTTCTAGTATATATAGGAGGGAGGGAGGGGAGGAGGCAGCCTCAAACCCTAACAGTTTGGCCGAAACTGGAGGTGGAGGAGTCCTACTCGAATCCTACTAGGAGTAGGATTCCTCCTCTCCACTTGGAAACCCTTTCCACCTTTTCCACATTTGGGTTTCTTTCCTACCCACCTCCAATCCGCCTTGGTATTTAGTGGAGGCTTCGGCCTGCCCACTAAGAGCTAGTACACGTCCTCCCACAACCCATGATACCCTTTGGGGTGGGTGGGCCCACCTGGTGGACCCCCGGAACCCATTCGTCACTCCCGGTACACTACTGGAAATTTCAAAACTTTTCCGGAGTTCAAAAACCACTTTCCTCTATATCAATCTTTACCTCCAGAACTTTCCGGAGCTCCTCGTGTCGTCCAAGATCTCATCCGGGACTCTGAACAACTTTCAGTTACCAATCACACATAACTCAATAATACTAAAACGTCACCGAACCTTAAGTGTGCAGACCCTGCGGGTTCGAGAACTATGCAGACATGACCTGAGAAACTCCCCGGTCAATAACCAATAGCGGAACCTGGATGTCCATATTGGCTCCTACATATTCTACGAAAATCTCTATCGGTTGAACCTCTATGTCAAGGATTCATTTAATCCCGTATGATGTTCCCTTTGTCCTTCGATATGTTACTTGCCCGAGATTCAATCGTCGGTATTTCCGTACCTAGTTCAATCCCATTACCGGCAAGTCTCTTTACTTGTTCCATAATACAAGAACCCATGACTAACTCCTTAGTCACATTGCTTGCAAGGCTTATTGTGATGTTGTATTATCGAGTGGGCCCCGAGATACCTCTCCGTCACACGGAGTGACAAATCCTAGTCTTGATCCATGCCAACCCAACAGACACCTTTGGAGATACCTGTAGAGCATCTTTATAGTCACCCAATAACGTTGCGACGTTTGATACACACAAGGTATTCCTCCGGTGTCTGGGAGTTGCATGATCTTATGGTCATAGGAACAGATACATTGACATGCAGAAAATAGTATCAATAAACTGACACAATCATATGCTACGTTTATAGTTTGGGTCTTGTCCATCACATCATTCTCCTAATGATGTGATCCCGTTATCAAGTGACAACACTTGCCTATGGCCAAGAAACCTTGACCATCTTTGATCAACGAGCTAGTCAACTAGAGGCTCACTAGGGAAGTGTGTTGTCTATGTATCCACACATGTATTTGAGTTTCCAATCAATACAGTTCTAGCATGGATATTAAATGATTATCATGAACAAGGAAATATAATAATAACCAATTTATTGTTGCCTCTAGGGCATATTTCTATCAGTCTCCCACTTGCACTAGAGTCAATAATCTAGTTCACATCACTTTGTGATAGTAATGAATCTAACACCCATACAGTTCCGGGGTTCGATCATGTCTTGTTTGTGAGAGAGGTTTTTTTAGTCAACGAATCTGATCCTTTCAGATCTGTGTGTGCGTTACAAATATCTATGTGATCCTATAGATGCTGCTACTACACGCCATTTGGAACTATTCCAAATGACTGCTCCACTATACAAATCCGGTTTACTACTTCAGAGTCATCCAGATTAGTGTCAAAGCTTGCATCGACGTAACCCTTTACGTCAAACTCTTTTATCACCTCCATAATCGATAAAAATTCCTTAGTCCACTAGTTACTAAGGATAACTTTTGACCGTTGTCCAGTAATCCATTCCTGGATCACTTTTGTACCGCTTGACAGATTCATGGCAAGGCACACATCAGGTGCGGTACACAGCATAGCATACTATAGAGCCTATGGCTAAAGCATAGGGGACAACCTTCATCCTTTCTCTTTCTTCTGCGTGGTCGAGATTTGAGTCTTACTCAAATTCACACCTTACAACACAGCCAAAAACTCCTTTGCCGATCTATTTTGAACTCCTTCAAAACCTTGTCAAGGCATGTATTTCATTGAAAGTTTATTAAGCGTCTTAATCTATCTCTATAGATCTTGATGCTCAATGTTCAAGTAGCTTTATCCAGGTTTTCCTTTGAAAAACACCTTTCAAACACCCTTTATGCTTTCCAGAAATTCTACATTAATTCTGATAAGCAATATGTCAACCACATATACTCATCAGAAATTCTATAGTGCTCCCACTCACTTCTTTGGAAATACAAGTTTCTCACAAACCTTGTATAAACCCAAAAACTTTGATCATCTCATCAAAGCGTATATTCCAACTCCGAGATGCTTGCTCCAGTCCATAGAAGGATCGCTGGAGTTTGCATACTTGTTAGCATCCTTAGGATCGACAAAACCTTCTGGTTGTATCACATACAACCTTTCCTCAAGGAAACCGTTGAGGAAACAATGTTTTGACATCCTATCTGCAAGATTTCATAAATAATGCAACAACTACTAACATAATTCCAATAGACTTTTAGCATTGCTACGAGTGAGGAAGTCTCATCATAGTCAATTCTTTGAACTTGTCGGAAACATCTTTGCGACAAGTCGAGCTTTCTTAATGGTGATATTTCGCCATCATCGTCGGTCTTCCTTTTAAAGATCCATATGTACTTAATAGTCTTACGACCATCAAGTAGTTCTTCCAAAGTGTACACTTTGTTTTCATACATGGATTCTCTCTCGAATTTCATGGCCTCGAGCCATTTGTCGAAATCCGGGACCACCATCGCTTCTCCATAGATCGTAGGTTAATTATTGTCCAACAACATGACCTCCAAGACAGGGTTACTATAGCACTCTGTAGCAGTACATGACCTTGTTGACCTAAGAGGTTTGTAGTAATTTTATCCGAAGTTTCATGATCACTATCATTAACTTCCACTTCAATTGGTGTAGGTGCCATAGGAACAACTTCCTGCGCCCTGCTACACACTAGTTGAAGTGACAGTTCAATAACCTCATCAAGTTCCACCACTCTCCCACTCAATTCTTTCAAGAGAAACTTTTCCTCGAGAAAGTACCCGTTTCTAGAAACAAACACTTTGCTTCCGAATCTGGGATAGGAGGTATACCCAACTATTTTGGGTGTCCTATGAAGATGCACTTTTCTGCTTTGGGTTTGAGCTTATCAGACTGAAACTTTTTCCCATAAGCGTCGTAGCCCCAAACTTTTAAGAAACGTCAACTTAGGTTTCTCCAAACCATAGTTCATACGTTGTCATCTCAACGGAATTACGTGGTGCCCTATTTCAAGTGAATGCGGTTGTCTCTAATGCCTAACCCAAAAAGGATAGTGATAATTCGATAAGAGACATCATAGTATGCACCATATCCACTAGGGCGAGGCAATGATGTTCGGACACACCCTCCCACCATGGTGTTCCAGGTGGCATTAGTTGTGAAACAATTTCCACATTGTCTTAACTGTGTACCAAACTCGCAACTCAGATATTCATCTATGATCATATCATAGATATTTTATCCTCTTGTCACGACGATCTTCACTCTGAAATAGCTTGAACTTTTCAATATTTCGGACTTGTGATTCATCAAGCAAATACTCATGTATCTACTCAAATCGTCAGTGAAGTAAGAACATAACGATATCCACTGCGTGCCTGAACACTCATTGGACTGCACACATCAAAATGTATTACTTCCAACAAGTTACTTTCTTGTTCCAACTCACTGGAAAAACAAGGCCTTCAGTCATCTCGCCCATGTGGTATGATTTGCATGCCTCAAGTGATTTAACATCAAGTGAGTCCAAACGATCCATCTGCATGGAGTTTCTTCATGCGTTTACACCAATAGGCATGGTTTGCATGTCTCAAACATTCAAAAATGAGTGAGTACAAAGATCCATCAGCATGGAGCTCCGTCATGCATTTTATTAAACTCAAGTGGCTGTGCCACAAGTAAGTCGTACTATCATTACTACTTTGTATCTATTGGCATCAATATTATTAACATGTGTATCACTACGATCGAGATTCAATAAACCATTCATTTTAGGTGCAAGAACATTGACGGTATTATTCAAAAAAAACAAAGTAACCATTATTCTCTTTAAATGAATAACCGTATTGTGATAAACACAATCTAATCATGTCTATGCTCAACGCAAACACCAAATAACAATTATTTAGGTTTAACACTAACCCCGATGGTAGATGGAGCGTGCGATGTTTGATCACATCAACCTTGGAAACACTTCCAACACATATCGTCACCTCGCCTTTACCTAGTCTCCGTTTATTCCGTAGCTTTTATTTCGAGTTACTAACACTTAGCAACAGAACCAATATCTAATACCCTGGTCCTACTAGGAGTACTAGTAAAGTACACATCAATATCACGTATTTCCAATATACTTTTGTCGACTTTGCCAGCCTTCTCATCTACCAAGTATAGGGTAGTTCCACTTCAGTGACCGTTCCCCTCATTACAGAAGCACTTAGTCTCTGGTCTGGGTTCAATCTTGGGTTTCTTCACTAGAGCATCAACTGGTTTGCCATTTTATGAACTATCCCTTCTTGCCCTTGCCCTTCTTGAAACTAGTGGTTTTCCTAACCATTAACAATTGATGCTCCTACTTGATTTCTACTTTCGCGGTGTCAAACATCACGAATAGCTCAAGGACCATCACATCTATCCTTGATATGTTATAGTTCATCACGAAGCTCCTGTAGCTTGGTGGTAGTGACTTTGGAGAACAATCACTATCTTATCTGGAAGATCAACTCCCACTCGATTCAAGCGATTGTAGCACTCAGACAATCTGCGCACATGCTCAACGATTGAGCTTTTTCTCCCTGACTTCATAGATAAAGAATCAAAACATCTTCGGCACCTCTCAACAAGGGCACAAGGCTGAAATCCCAATTTCATCTCATGGAACATCTCATATGTTCCGTGACGTTCAAAACATCTTCGGCACCTCAATTCTAAGCCGTTAAGCATTATGCATTGAACTATCATGTATTCATCAAAAAAGTGTATGTGAGATGTTCGCAACATCCACACACGACGCTCGAGGTTTAGCACATCGAGCGGTGCATTAAGGAAATAAGCCTTCTGCGCAGCAATGAGGACAATCCTCAGTTTATGGACCTAGTCCACATAATTACTACTATCAACTTTCAACTAAATTTTCTCTAGGAACATATCTAAAATAGTAGAGCTACAATGCAAGGTACAATATAATTTGCAAAGACCTTTTGACTATGTTCATGATAATGAGTTCAATTAATCATATTACTTACGAACTCCCACTCAAATAGACATCCCTCATGTCTTTGGCCATATCATATCAAATATACCCTGCAAAAACAAGTTGGACGTCCTCTAAGTTGTTGTTGCACGTTTTACGTGGCTTCTATGGGTATCTAGTATGATCACATCTTACTTACGCAAAGCCACAATGCTGATATGCAAATTGCTATTTAACCTGCTCCAAGGACCGCCTCGGTCAAATCCGATTCAACTAAAGTTGAAGAAACTGACACCCGCCAGTCATCTTTATGCAACAAGTTGCATGCAAGTCGATGAAACCGGTCTCTCGTAAGCGTACGAGTAAAGTTGGTCCGGTCCTCTTCAATCCAACAATGACGTTGAATCAAGAAAATACTAAGGAGGGAAGAAAATTGAACATCAACTCCCATAAACTCTTTTGTGTTCTTCTGGAGATATCATCTACGCATGAACCTAGCTCATGATGCCACTGTTGGGGAACGTTGCATGGGAAACAAAAAAATTCCTACGCACACGCAATACCTTTCCATGGTGATGATCATCTATGAGAGGGGTGAGTGAATCTACCTACCCTTGTAGATCACTACGCGGAAGCGTATATAACGTGATTGTTGTAGTGGAACATATTCGCGATTCAAATCGGAGCCCGTCCTGCGATCTCATCATCATTCGTTTCGCGATCCCATGACGATGCACCCGATCTAGTGCCGAACGGACGACACCTCCGCGTTCAGTACACGTACAACTCGATGACAATACCCGCCTTCTTGATGGAGCAAGAGGGGTGAAGCGGTAGATGAGTTCACTAGCATGGCGGCATGGTGGTGGTGGTGGTGGATCTATTCCAGCTGGGCTTCGCCTAAGCGCTGCTGAAAAACTGATCTAGAGGAAGAACAGATCTAGGGAGAAGTAGAGGGACCACTTGGAAATTAGGGTTAGCTTTTCCCTCTAAATCCTCTAGTATATATAGGAGGGAGGGAGGGGAGGAGGCAGCCTCAAACACTCAAGGTTTGGCAGAAATTGGAGGTGGAGGAGTCCTACTCCAATCCTACTAGGAGTAGGATTCCTCCTCGCCACTTGGAAACCCTTTCCACCTTTTCCACCTTTGGGTTCCTTTCCTTCCCACCTCCAATCCGCCTTGAGCTTTAGTGGAGGCTTCGGCCAGACCACTAAGGGATGGTCCACGTCCTCCCACAGCCCATGAGACCCTCAGAACCCATTCGTCACTCCCGGTACGCTACCGGAAATGTCTGAAACTTTTCCGGAGTTGAAAAACCACTTTCCTATATATCAATCTTTACCTCCGGACCATTCCGGAGCTCCTCGTGACGTCTAGGATCTCATTCGGGACTCCGAACAACTTTCAGTTAACAAACAAACATAACTCAATAATACCGAAACATCACCGAACCTTAAGTGTGCACACCCTGCGGGTTCAAGAACCATGTAGACATGACCTGACACACTCCCCGGTCAATAACCAATAGCGGGACCTGGATGTCCATATTGGCTCCTACATATTCTATGAAGATCTCTATCGGTTAAACCTCTATGTCAAGGATTCAGTTAATCCCGTATGCTGTTCCCTTTGTCCTTCGGTATGTTACTTGCCCGAGATTCGATCGTCGGTATCTCCATAGCTAGTTCAATCCTGTTACAGACAAGTCTCTTTACTCGTTCCATAATACAAGATCCTGTGACTAACTCCTTAGTCATATTGCTTGCAAGGCTTATTGTGATGTTGTATTACCGAGTGGGCCCCGAGATACCTCTCCGTCACACGGAGTGACAAATCCCAGTCTTGATCCATGCCAACCCAACAGACACCTTTGGAGATACCCGTAGAGCACCTTTATAGTCACCCAGTAACGTTGCGATGTTTGATACACACAAGGTATTCCTCTGGTGTCTGGGAGTTGCATGATCTCATGGTCATAGGAACAGATACATTGACATGCAGAAAACGGTAGCAATAAACTGACACGATCATATGCTACATTTATAGTTTGGGTCTTGTCCATCACATCATTCTCCTAATGATGTAATCCTGTTATATAGTGACAACGCTTGCCTATGGCCAGGAAACCTTGACCATCTTTGATCAACGAGCTGGTTAACTAGAGGCTCACTAGGGAAGTGTGTTGTCTATGTATCCACACATGTATTTGAGTTTCCAATCAATACAATTCTAGCATGGATATTAAACGATTATCATGAAAAAGGAAATATAATAATAACCAATTTATTATTGCCTCTAGGGAATATTTCTAACACAAGCACATAAGGA
This sequence comes from Hordeum vulgare subsp. vulgare, assembly GCF_904849725.1. Lineage (NCBI taxonomy): Eukaryota > Viridiplantae > Streptophyta > Magnoliopsida > Poales > Poaceae > Hordeum > Hordeum vulgare. The sequence continues at coordinate 219,836,850 of NC_058520.1, forward strand.
TTCTTTGGACGCCTTAGAGGAAGAGGCGTGATTTGGCTGCAGCACGGTCGACTATATATCAACAAGACCTATGCCGCTATCACAACCGAAGAGTTAAGAGACGGATTTTCTAGGAGGGCGACTTAGTGCTTCGATTAATTCAAGATCACACAGGCATGCACAAGCTATCACCTCCATGAGAAGGTCCTTTTGTCGTCAGTAATAGTCTTCATAATGGCTCCTATTTTCTGATAGACCTTCGTCCACATAAGCCAACTTCGAAGGAAGAGACGACCCGACCGTGTAACATTGCCCACCTTAGACCTTATTATACTTAGAGCTTTTGGCTCCTTATCCATGTACATAGTTTAGTTTTTGTACTATTTTTATCAAGACAATAAAGCCGACACTCACGAAATTCGGGGTTTCTGTCGTTTCAGCCTACATAATGTGCATGAGTCTTTATTGTTTTTATAAGCCGCCCAAGAGGATGAGCCGCCGCCAAGGAGGTCATTCAAACATGGATGCTATTAGTATCAAAGAGGATGAACCGCCATGTTGCGATCATTCAAACATGGATACTGATAAGCCAAAGAGGTCCAGTTGCCATGATGCATGGTTCAAACATAGATGTCAATTTATGTTCTGGAGAATCAAGTCGACTTACCTGGGGGCTATTAGTTCCTAGGTTGTTTTGCAGTAATAGCATTGTCTTCTGCAGTCCTATGCTTGGCTTTTGCCCGATCATAGGTCACTTGGGGGCTTCCAATTCATTGAATTCAGCTTTCTTACCCTTTTGGCTAGCGAAAAATTACCGCTTTATAATGGTTATATTGGACTATATGCCTTTGCGACTCCCCTTATTTACCCCATGTACTCTTGGCAAGTCAATCCATTTTGGACCCTGACTTGTCAATGTTAAAATATTGAGGTGTTGTGTGAGAGCCGACATATGGAAAATAGACAAACCATAGGTTCATGGAACCTGCTTCATTGAAGCCTGACTTGAGCCTGATCTGTTAGTCTAAATTATACACGTTATTTCAGAAACCTATATTTGGGTATGACTAGAGCCTTGCAAGCCCGTCTACCTATCATGACTCACTGAGCTGGCTTATTTATACTAATTTGATGCCCTATGTGGTGTTACGTTTTCTAGGGAAGGATTCTGCATTTTGGCCGGTTCATGCAAAGCATTGTGGCTATGAAGTCATTTTCTTATGAAGAACAAATTTAAGTGCATGACAGTAAATTTCAGAAACGCGGCTTATATTACAAAAGCGATGGGAGACCATATGCCTATTACAAGGCTTCAAAGAGCCCAAAGGGGTTGCATCCAAATTTTGCAATTACATATTTTCTCCCGTCACAAAGCTGTGCCGGGTCACCTTCGAGAAAGTCTGGGTGGTTAAGTCGCCTCCGTGTCAGCGTGCGGCGGGTCTTCTGGGTCCTGGATTTGAAGATTGCCCATATCCCAATTGCAATGGGTTAAAGTGTGGAATTATTCTTCTTTGTGCAAGATTGGGGACATGTCAACTTCAGGGGCAAAGAGAGGCTTACGACGTTGAGGAGTTAAGTTGGTCGGCTCATAATTGGGAGGTCGAACTTGCACATTGTCATCACTGTAAGCCACCTGATAAGACTTTAGGTTCACTTCTGCTGCTAGGTGACTCGCCGGCACACAAGACGCCCTTACACAATTGGTAGAATCCTCCTGGGTAAAACACGATCCATCTTATTTGGTTTCAGGGAAACCTCCAATGATTTCTTCTGGTTTGAGCTCACGCATGTACGCCAATGCCCGGCTCAATGCAGTTGTAGCACCTTTTCGGGCAGCCAAGCTATTCGGTTCCTCGATTTTCTTGGGGATTGTCGAGAGCCGCCTTAGCACATCAAGGATGAACTTTGTAGGGTCTTTTTCTCCCATTACAACTCTAATTGTCATCATGCTTCCAACATACAACTACTCTGTAAGAGTATATAAAGCTTTCAATTTCACAATGCAATCATTCTGAAGATTACAAGTTCGGAGGCCTGCAAAACACATTTTCAAGAGTATGAGTCGCCTGGCGGGTCTTTATTCTTTGAAAAATTTGATCATCACATGTTATCATAAGGAGTGCATCGTATGCTACTTACCAAAGACATGAGCCGTCATCTGCGAAATATGGCGTTTTAGGCCAGTTAATTCTTCAATGAGTGGTTTCGTCTTTTCCTCGACGACTTCATCACGCTTCATCAAAGCGGCTTTCTCAGTCTCCAAAGTGCCTTTGAAATCCTTGAAGTCAGCTTTGATTTTCTCTATTTCTTCACAAGCAACCGGGAGTTTTTCATCAGCTGCTGCTCGGGAATCCTGTTGTTGCCCAAGGATTTTTCTCATGCTCTTTAGTTTGGAGTTGGCCAGAGTTATGGTCTCCTCCATTACAACATATCTAGATGAGTATCAAATTAATTTTATGAGCCAACAGCTAGGTGCATAATGATGCTTGGGGGTTGTCAGAAGGATTGTTACAAGTCTCCAGCAGATTGCAAGCAATATACTTGACACTTGGGGGCTAATGTATACCCGTTTTTTATTTACTCTATATTAAGACCTAGCTCATCTTCAGAAAGATGACCCGACCCTTGGGGGCTACAGGTTGAATTTCAACAACTCTGTATTGAGACCCGACTCATCTTCAGAAAGATGACCCGGCCCTTGGGGGCTACAGGTCGAATTTCAACTAATCTATATTGAGACCCGGCTCATCTTCAAAAAGATGACCCGACCCTTGGGGGAGACACGCTGAATTTCAATTATTCTATATTAAGACCCGATTCATGTTCATAAAGATGACTCGGCCCTTGGGGGCTACAGTGTGAACTTCGGCACTTTAAAATCAAGACCCGACTCATCTTCATAAAGATGACTCGGCCCTTGGCGGGTACATAAAGGGGGATAAAATATGAGATAAGTATGGATATATGTCATAGCGTTTCCTAATCATGCCTACTAGGTTGGTCTCCATTTCTTGTCTTATGGAGAGGCGATTCAGATAACCACAGTGCAGCTCTTCAAAGGACAAGTATATCAATATTGGGAAGATCAACTTTGTTTTTCCCTTTGTCAAGTGTTTCATCCTTGGCAGTGTGCTTGGCCAGTGTAGTGAAGATGGGAGCATTAAAACCCGTCAGAGTGACAACAACTTCTTCTTCAGAAGGAGCAGATTTTTGGATGTCTTATGAGGACTTGGCGGTTTGGGATCAATTTGTTGGCCTCCCTCCATGACCACGTCACTGGTATTTGCTGGTTCATGACGAGAAGGTAGATCATCACACGCGTCTTGGCGCGCCGTGGGGGATTCAATGTGAGTTTCCGAAGGATTAGCCTGCTCAGGAGGATTAAGCTCTTGTGTTTCCATTTCATTGGCACTAGCATTCGTTGATGACCCGCCTACTTTCCTCCTTTTAGCTTGAGCCCTGCATAATGAATGTAATACATCAAGGTATATATGAGGATTAAAGGAGTTTTGGCTTGACCCGTCTAACTTGTTTTTGCTGGGTATCCTTATTTTGGCATGAGGGCCTCGACAGGGATAGAAGCGCATCTTTTTGTTTCGCAAAAATGAATATCTTTACAACTACATGTACAGAAGAGATGAGTATATGGAATTGGCTTACACTCGCCACGAACTATAGCATGAACAACACAATACAACAATATATACAATCACCATGTAGAAGAGCAGGGTCCGACTACGGGCGAAAAGAAATGATAAAAGAACGACGTCCATCCTTGCTATGTGAGGGTGTCGGTGTGGAACCCATCCTAGATAGAAGAAGAAGAAGAAGAAGAAACTCCAAATAGAATAATCATCGCGCACACGTAAAAGTATCAGTTTACCTGTACCTACAACTGTTGTTGTAGTAATTTGTGAGCCAGAGGTACTCGACAATCTCATTTGCACAGGTATCAAGACTGGCAAAGCTTAATTGGTGAGGTATGGTTAAGTGGTGAGGCTGCAGCAAGCAACTGACTAACTTACGAGTACAAGAAATAAAAGGGGGATGATCTACGCATAATGGATGTAAACTAATAATGATCTCAAAGTTATCCTGAACACCTACTTATGTCAAACATAACCAAACCGTGTCCTCCGTCGGATACAGAGCTCTCGAGAAGATACATTCATGGTTACGCACATAGTTGGCATATTTTAGTTAAGTTTACTTCAAGTTTGCTATGACCGGGTGTTAAAAAAAGTTTTCAAGTTTCCACATAACAGCGGGCACGACTTTCAGAAAGATTTAACCCTGAAGGGGTGCTCCAACTAGTCCATCACGGACTACCACAAGCTACATCAGAAACCTCGACCACAGAAAACCCGTGATCTCCTCGGACTCCTGGTAGAAAACCCTAACCTCCTAATAGCCCAAAGTATCCATGGAATCCCTCGCACAAGACGTTCAAGAAGGGTAAACCAATCCAACAAGGTTGTCTGACGTGTCGACGATCCTGATAGGAGCCGTGTATCTCGTTCTCAGGACACGACGTATAAGCTAAGCGTACAGTGGCCCGAGAGACATCTCCTGAGTTGCCCCGGGTTGGCCCCCCACAGTGTTCTAGTTTTGGACCAGCACCATGAGCATTGGCCCTCCTGTATTACATTGAATTACTCCTCGGGTTCATGACACCCTATGATTTAATAACGGTGTACAATATTATTATGTTGGGCAAATATAGTACCAATGTTGGGCATTGCCAAACGAGTTTTATCCCAAAACAAAAATCTAGGGGGTCTCCATAACAACCCCATGCATGTTAGGAGAACTCAATTATGGAACATAACACCGGTACAAAAGTAACTAGGGCAGCAAAGATGGAACAAATCACCGGGCTAGAAGTCCAAGCCTTCCACCTTTTATCAAGTATGTAGTTGCATTAAATTAATTAGCAATAATATGGTGATATAACAAGGAATCCATGTTGTCGTATGGAAGCAACTCCACATATGTGGATCATTTTAACCGGAGCTACGGTTAATTAGTTAGAAAATAAATCATTTAACATGCATTTATACAAATTAATGAAAACAGGAAGATTAAGCATTTTTTATGACATGTGAGAGTTGGATATTATGAAAGTAGACATTAATCTGTGCAAAATTCATATATATGATGTCTTCATATGATGCACGGTTGAATTTAGATGAATTTCACAATTTTTTTAACTTGTTTTATAAAACAATGCGGTTTTAAATTGGAAGAAAAAACAATCCAAATAGACACCAGCTCGGTCCTAGTTGTCATTTGAGGGATGCTTAAAAATAAACATGTAAAATTTTGCAAGGACATGGGTTTGATGTGAGGATCTCTCTCGAGAGATATTTGCCGCTAGCCACCAAGCTAGGTCTGGTGGTGTCTCCCAAATTGGCTCGGCCTTCCTTAAAACATGGCATAGCTGATCCTCTCGAGAAATGAAAAAAACAGAACAAATGCGCAACCACGGGGATTCGACACGTGGTCGCCTGGGTAAAACCGACAAGTGATAGCCAGTGTGCTATTATTAAGATTATGATGCGAAGTGGAACATTTCTTTACATGAACCAACATGCTAACGCGAATGTGAAGAAATACATGCAAAAGAACAGAGACAACTCTCTCCAAGTCCGTGGCTGGGCACGTACAACGACAAGGTGTGAGGTTGTGGTGCTAGTCGGAGCAGCGATGCGGGCGTGCAGCATGGGAGTGGGGCGTTGCGTGGCTGGAATGCGAGCATGCATGCGGACCAGCGAAGAACCATGCGAGACGAGCTCAGGAGCTCATCCATGGTGGTTATAGAGCGAACTTGTGCGGGAAGATGCTACAGATACAGAATCAAGCTAAAGATGGGGCTCGGAGGAGGACTTCTCACCACGGTCTCGAGGAACCCCACGAGGAGGTCGAAGAGGCGCCGTGGGGAGGCACTGATCAGGGCGGTGGTGCTCGATCCGTGAAGTAGAGTGATACGTCCATTTTGCATCATGCTTTCATGTTGATATTTATCGCTTTTTGGGCTGTTATTTCACTTCACGGTACAATACTTATGCCTTTTCTCTCTTATTTTAAAAGGTTTACATGAAGAGGGAGAATGCCGGCAGCTGGAATTCTGGCCTGAAAAAGGAGCAAATTTGAGATACCTATTCCGCGCAACTCCAAAAGCCGTAAAAATGAACGATGACTTTTTTTGGGATTTATAAAAAATACTGGGCCGAAGAAGTACCAGAGGGGCGCCAGCAGGAGGCCACAAGCCTGCTAGGCGCGGACCCCCCTGTCCGCGCCTAGGGGGCTTGTGGGCTCCCACTTGGCCCTTTGGCCCCCCCCTTTTTCTACAAGAAGGGTTTCTGTGTGGAAAAAAATCAAGAGGAGCCTTTTCGGAAGATTCGCCGCTCCCACGAGGCGGAACTTGAGCAGCACCAATCTAGAGCTCCGGCAGGACGATCCTGCCGGGGAAACTTTCCTCCCGGAGGGGGAAATCGTCGCCATCGTCATCAACGCTCCTCTCGACGGAGGGGACTCATCACCATCAACATCTTCATCAGCACCATCTCATCTCCAAACCCTAGTTCATCTCTTGTAACCAATCTCCGTCTCGCGACTCCGATTGGTACTTGTAAGGTTGCTAGTAGTGTTAATTACTCTTTGTAGTTGATGCTAGTTGGATTACTTGGTGGAAGAGATTAAGTTCAGATCTTTGATGCTACTCATTAGCTCTCTGGTCATGAATATGATTATGCTTTGTGAGTAGTTACTTTTGTTCCTGAGGACATGGGATAAGTCATCCTATAAGTAGTCATGTGAATTTGGTATTCGTTCGATATTTTGATGTGTTGTATGTTGTTTTTCCTCTAGTGGTGTTATGTGAACGTCGACTACATAACACTTCACCATTATTTGGGCCTAGAGGAAGGCATTGGCAAGCAGTAAGTAGATGATGGGTTGCTAGAGTGACAGAAGCTTAAACCCTAGTTTATGCGTTGCTTCGTAAGGGGCTGATTTGGATCCACTAGTTTAATGCTATGGTTAGACTTTGTCTTAATTCTTCTTTCTTAGTTGCGGATGCTTGCGAGAGGGGTTAATCATAAGTGGGATGCTTGTCCAAGTAAGGGCAGTACCCAAGCGCCGGTCCACCCACATATCAAACTATCAAAGTAACAAACGCGAATCATATGAACATGATGAAAACTAGCATGACAGAAATTCCCGTGTGTCCTCGGGAGCGTTTTTCCTCCTATAAGAGTTTGTCCAGGCTTGTCCCTTGCTACAAAAGGGATTGGGCCACTTTGCTGCACCGTTGTTACTTTTGTTACTTGCTACTTGCTACGAATCATCTCACCACACAACCACCTGTTAGCGATTCAGTGCCTGCACATATTACCTTACTGAAGACCACTTGTCAGATCCTTCTGCTCCTCGTTGGGTTCGACACTCTTACTTATCGAAAGGACTATGATAGTTCCACTATACTTGTGGGTCATCAAGACTCTTTTCTGGCGCCGTTGCCGGGGAGTGAAGTGCCTTTGGTAAGTGGAACTTGATAAGGAAACATTTATATAGTGTGCTGAAATTTATTGTCACTTGTCACTATGGAAACTAATCCTTTGAGGGGCTTGTTCGGGGTATCTTCACCTCGAACGGAAGCACAAAGAGTTGCTCCTCAACCCGCTGCACCTACTGAAAATATTTGCTATGAATTTCCTTCGGGTATGCTTGAGAAACTACTCTCTAATCCTTTTACAGGAGATGGAACATCACATCCAGACTTGCATCTAATCTATGTAGATGAAGTTTGTGGTTTATTTAAGCTTGCAGGTTTGCCCGAGGATGAGGTCAAGAAGAAGGTCTTTCCCTTATCTTTGAGGGATAAGGCATTGACATGGTATAGGCTATGTGATGATACTGGATCATGGAACTACAATCGGTTGAAATTGGAATTTCATCAAAAGTTTTATCCTATGCATCTAGTACATCGTGATCGGAATTATATATATAATTTTTGGCCTCATGATAGAGAAAGCATCGCTCAAGCTTGGGGGAGGCTTAAATCAATGCTATATTCATGCCCCAACCATCAGCTCTCGAGAGAAATTATCATTCAGAACTTCTATGCTCGGCTTTCTCATGATGATCGCACCATGCTTGACACTTCTTGTACCGGTTCTTTTATGAAGAGAGATATTGAATTCAGATGGAATTTATTGGAGAGAACTAAACGCAGCTCTGGAGATTGGGAGCTTGATGAAGGTAAGGAGTCAGGTATGAATTTCAAGTTTGATTGCGTTAAATCCTTTGTTGAAACAAATACTTTTTTGTGATTTTAGCGCTAAGTATGGACTTGACTCTGAGATAGTAGCTTCATTGTGTGAATAATTTGCTGCTCATATTGATCTCCCCAAAGAGAAGTGCCTTAAATATCATCCTCCCTTAGAAGTCAATGTAGTTAAACCCAATCCAATTGAAGAGAGAGTCATTGCCTATAATGATCCTGTTGTTCCCACTGCTTACACTGAGAAACCACCTTTCCCTGTTAGGATAAAGGATCATTCTAAAGCTTCAAATGTGATACGTAGAGGCTACATTAGAACACCTACACCCCCCTGAGAAAATTAGAGTTGAACCTAGCATTGCTATTATCAAAGATCTCCTGTCCGACAATGTTGATGGCCATAATATTCACTTCTGTGAAGATGCTGCTAGAATTGCTAAACCACACGCTAGAGACAAACATAGGCCTGTTGTTGGCATGCCTGTTGTTTCTGTTAATATAGGAGATCATTGTTATCATGGTTTATGTGACGTGGGTGCTAGTGTTAGTGCAATACCTCAATCCTTATATGATGAAATTAAAAACGAGATTGCACCTGTTGAGATAGAGCCTATTGATGTCACTATTCAGCTTGCCAATAGAGATACTATCTGCCGTGTGGGAATTTTTAGGGATGTTGAAGTCTTGTGTGGTAAAACGAAGTATCCTGCTGATTTCCTCGTTCTTGCTACCACCCAAGATAGCTTTTGTCCCATCATATTTGGCAGACCCTTCCTCAATACCGTCAATGCTAATGTTGACTGTGAGAAGCAAACTGTCACTGTTGGCTTTGAAGGTGTGTCACATGAGTTCAATTTTTCCAAGTTTGGTAGACAACCTCATGAAAAAGAGTTTCCCAGTAAGGATGAAACTATTGCCTTAGCTTCTATTGCCGTGCCTCCTACTGAACCCTTAGAGCCATACTTGCTTGAACATGAAAATGATATGCATATGGATGAAAGGGATGAGATAGATAGAGTTGTCTTAGAACAATATCCTATCCTTAAGAATAACTTGCCTGTTGAACTGCTTGGGGATCCACCCCCACCAAAAGGTGATCCTGTGTTCGAGCTTAAACAGTTGCCTGATACTCTTAAGTATGCTTATCTTGAGGAAAAAGAGATATATCCTATTATTATTAGTGCTAGCCTCTCAGAGCATGAAGAAAAGAAGTTACTAAAAACTCTTAGGAAGCACCGTGCTGCTATTGGATATACTCTTGATGATATTAAGGGCATTAATCCCACTCTATGCCAGCATAAGATTAAAACTGATCCTAATTCCAAGACAATTGCTGATCATCAACGGAGATTAAATCCTAAGATGAAAGAGGTAGTAAGAAAAGAAATACTAAAGCTCCTGGGAGCAGGTATTAACTATCCCGTTGCTCATAGTGATTGGGTGAGTCTGGTGCATTGCGTCCCTAAGAAGGGAGGCATTACCGTTGTCCCTAATGATAAGGATGAATTGATCCCATAGAGGATTATTACTGGCTATAGGATGGTGATCGATTTTAGGAAATTGAATAAAGCCACTAGGAAAGATCATTACCCTTTGCCTTTTATCGACCAAATGCTAGAAAGACTGTCTAAACACACACACTTCTGCTTTCTAGACGGTTATTCTGGTTTCTCCCAAATACCAGTTGCACAATCTGATCAGGAAAAAACCACTTTCACCTGCCCTTTCGGTACCTTTGCTTATAGACGTATGCCTTTTGGCTTATGTAATGCACCTGCCATCTTTCAAAGATGTATGATGGCTATATTCTCTGACTTTTGTGAAAAGATTCTTGAGGTTTTCATGGATGACTTCTTCGTTTACGGGTCTTCTTTTCATGATTTCCTCAGCAACCTTGATCGAGTCTTGCAGAGATGTAAAGACACCAACCTTGTCTTGAATTGGGAGAAGTGCCACTTTATGGTTAATGAAGGCATCGTCTTAGGACATAAAATTTCTGAAAGAGGTATTTAAGTCGATAAGGCTAAGCTTGATGCAATCGAGAAAATGCCATACCCCACAGATATCAAATGTCTAAGAAGTTTCCTTGGTCATGCTGGTTTCTATAGAAGGTTCATTAAAGACTTCTCTAAGATTTCTAGGCCTCTTACCAATCTCTTGCAAAAGGATATTCCTTTTGTTTTTGACGATGATTGTGAGGAAGCCTTCGAAATACTTAAGAAGGCCTTGATAATTGGACCTATTCTTCAACCACCTGATTGGAACTTACCTTTTGAAATCATGTGTGATGCTAGTGATTATGCTGTTGGTGCTATCCTAGGGCAAAGAGTTGATAAGAAGTTGAATGTTATTCACTATGCTAGTAAAACTCTAGACAGTGCCCAAAGAAACTATGCTACTACGGAAAATGAATTTTTAGTAGTCCTGTTTGCATGTGAAAAGTTCAGGTCTTACATAGTTGATTCCAAAGTCACTATTCACACTGATCACGCTGCTATTAAGTACCTCATGGAGAAGAAATATGCTAAGCCTAGACTTATCAGATGGGTTATCTTGCTACAAGAATTTGATTTGCATGTTGTTGACAGGAAGGGTGCTGATAACCCTGTACCAGATAACTTGTCTAGGTTGGAGAATGTTCTTGATGACCCACAACCTATTGATGATAGCTTTCCTGATGAGCAACTGAATGTCATCAATGCTTCATGTAGTACACCGTGGTATGCTAATTATGCAAACTATATCGTTGCCAAAAAGATACCACCTAGTTTCACATACCAGCAAAAGAACAAATTCTTCTTTGACTTGAGACATTACTTTTGGGATGATCCTCACCTTTATAAGGAAGGAGTAGATGGTGTTATTAGACGTTGTGTACCTGAACATGAACAGGGACATAACCTACAGAAGTGTCACTCCGAGGCCTACGGAGGACACCATGCAGGAGATAGAACTACACACAAGGTATTGCAATCAGGTTTCTATTGGCCCACTCTCTTCAAGGATGCCCGTAAGTTTGTCTTGTCTTGTGACGAATGTCAAAGAATAGGTAATATCGGTAAACGTCAGGAAATGCCTATGAACTATTCACTTGTCATTGAACCATTTGATGTTTGGGGATTTGATTATATGGGACCTTTTCCAAAATCCAACGGGTATACTCACATCCTAGTTGCTGTGCATTACGTCACTAAGTGGGTAGAAGCTATCCCCACTAGTAGTGCTGATCACAACACCTCTATCAGGATGCTTAAAGAAGTTATTTTCCCTAGATTTGGAGTCCCTAGATATCTAATGACCGACGATGGTTCACATTTCATTCATGGTGCTTTCCGTAAAACGTTTGCTAAGTACGATGTGAACCATAGAATTGCGTCTCCCTATCACCCTTAGTCCAGTGGTCAAGTAGAGCTAAGCAATAGAGAGATTAAACTGATTTTGCAAAAGACTGTCAACAGGTTTAGAAAGAATTGGTCTAAGAAGCTCAATGATGCACTGTGGGCTTATAGAACTGCCTATAAGAATCCCATGGGCATGTCTCCGTACAAAATGGTGTACGGTAAAGCATGTCATTTACCTCTTGAGCTAGAGCATAAAGCTTATTGGGCAATCAAAGAGCTCAACTTTGTTTTCAAACTTGCTGGTGAGAAGAGGTTATTTGATATTAGCTCGCTTGATGAATGGAGAACTCAGGCATATGAGAATGCCAAGTTGTTCAAAGAAAACGTTAAGAGGTGGCATGATAAAAGGATACAAAAGCGTGAGTTCAATGTAGGTGATTATGTCTTGCTATATAATTCTCGTTTAAGATTTTTTGCAGGCAAGCTTCTCTCTTAATGGGAAGGTCCCTATATTGTTGAGGAAGTATATCATTCCGGTGCTATCAACATCAACAACACGGAAGATAAGTTTATGAGAGTGGTAAATGGGCAGAGAATCAAGCATTATATCTCAGGTACTCCCATAAATGTTGAAAGCAATATTATCAATACCATAACTCCGGAGGAATACCTAAGGGATATTTATCAGCCTGTTTGAGACTTCGAAAACGAAGAGGTATGTGTTTCGGTAAGTAAACAGACTCCAAAACTTTTCCAGTAGGAAATTTTCTCCGTTTTGGAATTTTTAGAAAAATAGAAAATTTTGAAGTAGTCCAGAAAGCGCACGAGGAGGCGACAAGCCTGCCAGGCACGGGCCACCCCCTGGCCGCGCCTAGGGGGCTTGTGGCCACCTCGTGTGCCTCCCGGACTTTGTTTTCTTGCGGAGTACTCCTTCTGGTCTGGAAAAAATCATTAAATATTCTCCCGAAAGGTCTAACCCTCGTATCACGCAATTTTCCTCTGTTTTCGTTTTGAGCCTATTTTCTGCCGCAGATTTAGGGCAAGATGTCTTCTCAAGATTCAGAGGGGGAGATATATGTGGCCGATTACCTTGCTAACCCCAAGGTCTATGGGGACTTGGATCCTTATGGCTAGACCACTGATGAGGAAGAAGATCATGATCCCAAGGGGAAGGAACAAACAAGTTCCGATGAGGAGGAGGCTCCTCTACCTCAACTTGGACACACACACATGTGGAGTTCAAGAAGTAGAGCCTCCCTAACTCAAGGAATAAGCCTAAGACTTTGTTTATCCCTTTTCGTTTCTTGCAGGAGAGTAAGCAGGAATTGTGCCAAGCTTGGGGGAGTTGCCCCGGTATCGTATCACCATCACATATTTTGCCTTTACCTTTGTTTTAGTTTGTTCCTTTTCAGTTTTCTCTTTTTCTAGTAGAATAAAGGTCTTAGTGTTTTAGGCTTGAGTTTTGCTTTGTGTCACCCCCGATGTATTCGAGCTCGTGAGCCATATAATAAAGAGTGTCTTAGTTAAAGGGCCTTGCCTCATGCCATGATCATAAGAATGAGAAAAGAACAAAAGCATGAAAGATCATGTAATGATCTTATGGGAAGTGATGGCTTCACATATAAAAGAATGATGATTAAAACTTGTTGAGGGTAGACAAACGTCGACCTTGGTCATTGTTGCAATTAATAGGAAACGATAAAGAAGGATAGGTTCACATATAAATATATCATCTTTAACACCATCTATGGTTGTGAACACTCACTAAACTATTACATGCTTAGAAGTAGATGTTGGACAAGGAAGACAACATAATGAATTGTGTTTGCTTGGTTCTGAACAATGTTATATGACTAGACATCCCTTAGCATGTGATGATTGCTTCCACCTTATATTAGCCAAACCTCCCGCACCAAGTAGAGATACTACTTGTGCATCCATAAACCTTCAACGCAATTTTGCCATGAGAGTCCACCATACCTACCTATGGGTTGAATAAGATCCCTCAAGTAAGTTGTCATCGGTGCAAGCAATAAAAATTGCTCCCTAATTATGTATGATCTATTAGTGTGTGGAAAATAAGCTTTGTACGAACCTGTGATGAGGAAGACATAACAGCGACAGATTGCATAATAAAGTTCTTCATCATAGGAAGCAATATAAAGTGACGTTCCTCCGCACTAATAGGACACACATCCAAACCTCAAAAGCGCATGACAACCTCTGCTTCCCTCTGCGAAGGGCCTATCTTGTACCTTTACCTTTTGCCCTTCAAAGAGTCATGGTGATCTTCACCAATTCCTTATTTCGCCTTTATCTTGGCTAACGTCATATGCTTGGGAAAGATCTATATTAATATGTCAACTTGGAAGTAAGTATTCAGGAATTATTTTTGTTGACGTTCCCCTTTAAATGGCTGGGAGGCGAAACTATAAGCCCCTATCTTTCTCTGTGTCCAGCGGAAACTTTGATCTCATGAGTACCGAGTTGTAGCAATTGTAGAGAACGGAAAGATGATTGAGTATGTGGATTTCCTTTACAAGCTCTTATTTGACTCTTTCTGATGTTGTGATAAATTGCAATTGCTTCAATGACTAAAGGCCATCGGTTGTTAATTATCGGTAAGGTTCTTGATCCATGCTTAACTTTGTGAAGAAATTGTCACTTTAGCATAAGAGTTGATATGATATTATTGCTGTTCTGACAATGATCATCATGCATGCATGTTCGTATCTTGTTTTGTCGACACCTCTCTCTCTCTAAACATGTGGGCATATTTATTGATCTAGGCTTTCGCTTCAGGAAAAGCAAGGTCTAAGCTTGGGGGAGTTGATACATCCATTTTGCATCATGCTTTCATGTTGATATTTATCGCTTTTTGGGCTGTTATTTCACTTCACGGTACAATACTTATGCCTTTTCTCTCTTATTTTGCAAGGTTACATGAAGAGGGAGAATGCCGGCAGCTGGAATTCTGGCCTGAAAAAGGAGCAAGTTTGAGATACCTATTCTGCGCAACTCCAAAAGCCGTGAAAATCAACGATGATTTTCTTTGGGATTTATAAAATTACTGGACCGAAGAAGTACCCGAGGGGCGCTAGCAGGAGGCCACAAGCCTGCTAGGCGCGGCCCCCCTGGCCGCGCCTAGGGGGCTTGTGGGCTCCCACTTGGCCCTCTGGCTCCCCCCTTTTGCTACAAGAAGGGTTTCGGTCTGGAAAAAAAATCAAGAGGAGGCTTTTCGGAGGATTCGCCGCCGCCACGAGGCGGAACTTGAGTAGAACCAATCTAGAGCTCCGGCAGGACGATCCTGCCGGGGAAACTTCCCTCCCGGAGTGGGAAATCGTCGCCATCGTCATCACCAAGCTCCTCTCGTCAGAGGGGACTCATCACCATCAACATATTCATCAGCACCATCTCATCTCCAAACCCTAGTTCATCTCTTGTAACCAATCTCCATCTCGCGACTCCGATTGGTACTTGTAAGGTTGCTAGTAGTGTTAATTACTCTTTGTAGTTGATGCTAGTTGGATTACTTGGTGGAAGAGTTTATGTTCAGATCTTTGATGCTACTCATTACCTCTCTGGTCATGAATATGATTATGCTTTGTGAGTAGTTACTTTTGTTCCTGAGGACATGGGATAAGTCATGCTATAAGTAGTCATGTGAATTTGGTATTCGTTCGATATTTTGATGTGTTGTATGTTGTTTTTCCTCTAGTGGTATTATGTGAACGTCGACTACATAACACTTCACCATTATTTGGGCCTAGAGGAAGGCATTGGGAAGTAGTAAGTAGATGATGGGTTGCTAGAGTGATAGAATCTTAAACCCTAGTTTATGCGTTGTTTCGTAAGGGGCTGATTTGGATCCACTAGTTTAATGCTATGGTTAGACTTTGTCTTAATTCTTCTTCCGTAGTTGCGGATGCTTGCGAGAGGGGTTAATCATAAGTGGGATGCTTGTCCAAGTAAGGGCAGTACCCAAGCGCCGGTCCACCCACATATCAAACTATCAAAGTAACTAACGCGAGTCATATGAACATGATGCAAACTAGCTTGACAGAAATTCCCATGTGTCCTCGGGAGCGTTTCACCTCCTATAAGACTTTGTCTAGGCTTGTCCCTTGCTACAAAAGGGATTGGGCCACTTTGTTGCACCGTGGTTACTTTTGTTACTTGTTACTTGCTATGAATAATCTCACCACACAACTACTTGTTACCGATAATTTCAGTGCTTGTAGAGAATACCTTGCTGAAAACCACTTGTCAGATCCTTCTGCTCCTCGTTGGGTTCGACACTCTTACTTATCGAAAGGACTAGGATAGATCCCCTATACTTGTGGGTCATCATAGAGGAAGCAGGGGAAGAAGATGGCATCATGGACAATGTCATCGGGCCTGTCTTGGCGCGTGAATGGAACCAGGGCAGCGTCCTCTTGCGGGTAGGCGAGGCAGTAAGGTCCGACGGGTCTACTATGCTGGCAGTGGGCTCCGCTCGGGTCGACCATAATGCGGCAGGCAACATTCCTGCAGGTTTGACGGAGAATAGAGAGAGTGAGAGAGCGGATGGGAGAGGAAAACATGGATGGGTGAGGAGAAGGAAAGGAGAAGCAACAAGGGGGGGGGGTCCGGTTCTGATTTGGTCAGGTGGTCACTGGCAGTGCCCCGTGAGGCGAGGGAGCGAAGAGGTCGAGGTGGGGGCGGTGATGGTCTCGGGGTAAACTGGAGACCGAGCTCCTCTCGATCTTGAGCACGTGGATCTGGGAGGCTGCAAGGGAGCTATCCGGGCCGTCAGAGCTTTCATCCAATGGTCGAGAGAAGGGGATGGGGCTGGTTGTAGATTGGGTCGAAGATTTGGCGAGTGGAGGCTAGCGCTCGTGGTCCGAGCAGAACAGATGTTTGGGTGGTGGTGCTGCTCGGGAATTGAGGGAGTTGGTCTACCTAGCTTTAGGTTTGTCCAAAATAGATTAGATATGGACTATATATAGAAAGATTGGCTAGGTTTGGACCCTCCGATTTCGACCGAATGATCAAGAGAAATAGTCTAGGGAGTCCAATTGGAAAACCAATGATGATTTGGGTTATTACAGGGTTGATCCGGACCCAATGGTCACGACCGTCGGGTTCGGGTCCGGGGGGGAGTTTTCGGACTAGGTTGCGTGTAGGTTGGTACACTATGCACACGGGCTAGGAGGATATGAGAGGGAAAACAGACAACCCGAAATCACTTTTTTAATTATGAAAATCGTGTGCTATTTGACCAGCTATAACCGCTATAGCTTTATTCGTTGGGGTATCGAACGACCTCCGATTGCGATGAAATTTGACAAGCGGTCTATCTACACGATAATAAGAGCGCATACCAACTTTCAACCCAATTTAAGAAAGTTTTATACACACTTTTAAGACCAACATTTAAATGCCGCCGCACGCGCATGCTTGTGTCACTGGTTTCAAACGGTCAACGGCAAAAATGGAGAGAACCGACAACTAACTACGGATGCAGGTTTTGAAAAATGATGACACCATAGTGCCCATGCAATGCATATGATGCGAATGATGCGATGATGAATGCAACAACCAAACGAATCACATGACGACACTAGAATAAAAGGGGCATCTTCTGGAGCGTCGGTTTCGTGCTGTTACAACTCTCCTACAGTAACTAGAGATCTCGAACCGAGATCTAAGAATGAAAAGGGGGAAGAGGAAGAGGAAAGAACAGGTAAAACTTAATTGCATCTTTGACAAACGAGTGAAACAAACGATCCTTGAAGGTTGCAAAGAGATGAAGAATGATATGAGGAACAAGCAAAATTCAAAAGAAATTTCGGCAGCTCTTCGGTAGGAAAAGAGAGAAAACTTGATAAGATGAAGAGATACATTGAGAACTTGGATCAACGATAATCACCATAATAGCAACAATCCTTAGGAAAATCTTTACGTGAAATCCAATCCAAGATACTTCAATGAAGAAATCATGGGTTGAAATATCTCATTATTGGAGAAATTAGTGGGTTAAAATATATCATTCTTGTAATGAATTCTCTTCGAGACTCCTCATGAATCAAAATGCTGTACCACCACCTCAAAGGATAATGAAGAAATAATTGCACTTTGAAATGCAAGATACATAATACTGGAGGTACTACCACAAGAATCTTGAATAACACTTCGAGAAATAATTAAATCCTTTCAGAACCACCCTGAAGAACCTCCATATACAAAAGAATGATCAAAGGATATCAAAGGTCGAAAGACTTAGAATATGACATTGCAAAGATTTAGATTGAACTTCACAAAGAGATACTTGAGAAAGCTTGAGACTCCGGGAAAAGAAAAGATGAACAACTTAGAATCGAGAATTTGATATCATGAACAACTCTGAGAAAGAAGGATTGAAATCACCTTGATGCAACAAGAATAAGAAGTATGTTGTGCTTATCCTTCATCAAGTTAAATTGATGACAAACAAAGGATTTAGCATACCACTTATTCTTCCTGAAAAGATTGAAGAGAGGGATATAGCACAAACTTGAAAAAGTCTTTAACAGAACACCGATAAGAATTCACAACCGAATAATTAAGAATGAATGGAGATACACGAGAACGAAGAGACAACGAATTGCCTAGCAGGAAACTTCAACAAGGCACCAGAATAATTGAGAGACGAACGAAGAGATAACAATTGAGAAGAATTTGAGAACTAAAGCTGAAAGCTGAGAACAAATAAATCTTCTGAAATGATGGCCTTCGGAGGATTGAGAAATGAAAAACAACACTGAAATGCACCAGATAGATATGGAAGGACTTTATCATGATTGTAAACAATTGAGAGGATATCACGAAGCTCGGATGATAATATTCAAAAGAATGGACAAGGATTTAAGAGAAACACTTCTTCGGTCTTCCAAGCTTAAAATGATGGCAAGAAGCACCATCAAGAATATTGAGACACTCCGGAATAATGAATAAGGAAAAAGTTGAGACAACGATGAAAAATAATTCGAAGCGCTTTTGGAGAAGGAATATAACCGATGAAAATAATTCTTATGTCATCATTGAAAAGAATTAGAGATCTCTGGAAAAGATTAGAAGAGCTAGGTAAGATCCTAGGAAAACCTATGGGTTATGGGACCACTCAAAGAAACCACCGTTGAAATGATTGTTTACAAGAGAGAGATTGCACTGGTACCAATGAAAACTTGATGAGGTGAGAACCTCAAAATAATTGAAAAGGTTGGATGAAAAGATGAATCTTTAGAGATATCTTCAGCACTCCGGGTAGAATAAAGAGGGATGAATAAATAAGAGAGGCTTGGATAAGAATTCCCAACAAAGGATTCATTTAAAGGTTAAAAAGGATATGATGAGCACCCAAGCTTGAATTCAATGCATCAGAGAAGAAAACAAGAATGATGAATCGTGAAATCGAACTTGTGAGAAGCTTCACAATGAATCACTAGATACAACATAGAAGAGAAGATAGTGGAAGCATCAATGAAAAGAAAGGCACTTGGATGATAATTAATAGCTGAAGAAAAGGGCGGGAGGGAAGAAAAAAAGACAACTTGGGACATATGTGTCGGCGTTCTCGGAATGGGGGTACCTAGACCCGCCTGTCTTCGGCCCAGGGCTGGCCCACTTCATCGACCTAAGACCAACGGGCCCGGCGTCACTCAAGACAAGGCCCTCGCAAGGGGCCAAGCATCGTGAGGAGGAGCGGCATCAAGACCCGTAGGGGGCCTCCTTAGGACCCCTCCGGAGTGGAGGATATTTCGAGGCGAGGCCCAACCTCAGGAGTCAAGGCTGACATAGAGGAAGGACTGGCGAGCACAAACAGGACGCGGTGCAATTTCCCCTTTGGTGTAAAGAGAGCAAAGGAAAACGTTGTTTCCAAAGGCATCTTCCAAATGTTTCCCTTCTGGTGCAATAAGACCATGGCCGCCCGCCGGCAGGATGGATGTCATCCCTGAGCTCACCCCCACAGCGCTAGCAGCTACTTTGTAAGCGAAGACTGCTTTTGACAGGGGAAGCATTTTCTCTTGTCCCCCTTCGAAATTGGCCATTGTGGGATCCCTTCCCACCGAAACGATGAGGGAAGAGGACCAGGGCCTCCACTATAAATAGATAGGGTAGGATACTTCATGGGGGGGCAGTTCATTCTCAACCTTGAGCAACAGACAAAGCCACCCCACCTTCGGAGGTTCGAGAGCACTGTTCTAGTTCATCCACCAACCTCCACAAGAGGCAATCCACCAAAAGCAGGAGTAGGGTTTTACGTTTCGCAGCGGCCCGAACCTGGGTAAACTGTTGTGTTCTGTGTTCCCCTCACCATCGAGTGAGTCCTTCGTCATTCCCATCGAGTAGCGAGCTAGGTGAGGCTGAGCGGGGAGCCCGAAATCTGACATTTGGCGCTCCAGGTAGGGGGCATGTGAAGGTCTTCTCCGAGCTTCCTCTTGCCCAGGCCCGCTACTCCGATGGCTGGCGACCAACCAACTTCCTTAAGCCTCGTCGAGCTGGTCTCCGACCGCCACATCACCGTGGCTGGAAGCGTGCGCGCCGGTGTTGTGGTACTAGGCGGCTCGTACCAGGTCGTCAAAAGCGTTTCCACCATGGCGGCCACTCATGCGACCCACACGCACGGTGTCCGGGCAGCGACCCAGGCACCCGCAGCGCACCACATCAACTTGGGGGACCTCGACGCACACGAGCGTTGCAGATGGCAAGAGAGATTCTCCACCAATGACCGACGCCAGGGGGCTTCGACGCCTGGGCGGACCACATCATGGAGTTGGTCGCCATCGCCCAGAAGACCATCCAACTCGGGGCTTCTTCAAGGCCACAGGCGTCGGGCGTCGGGGGCTCGCACCCAGACCCCAGCGACCGGCCCCGAGGTGCACCGCTGTCCTCCTCCTTCTCCATACCCTAGCGACCAGCCCCAAGGCGCACCACAGGGACAACCACCAGGGGCACGAGGAGAATGGCGGGACGACCGATGCACACACTAGTGCGCATCACCAAGACTAGGTCACCCCTCGACAATCCAAGGCGGCTAGACAGGAGCGCTCCTTCCGGCGCAGCCAACAGAGGGCGGAGGCTATGGCGTGGGCGGACTACGACAACAGAGGCACGCCGGGGCACCAAGGAGGGAATCAACACCGAGCGGTGCCAGGGCGGACCAACGGCGGCAACTGGAACAAGCGATTTCGGGTGGAGGCCTTTCGCAAGAAGAACTCCGAGCAATACTGCCGGGGAGATCTCCCTCCGCCACCAAGGGGGACCGCCACCGCGGCGCTGCTGAGCGGCTTTAGAGGACGGGAGAGCGCTTACATGGAGCCGTACGTGCCGGAGTACGCGGCATCACCTCACCCTCCCGACGAGGAATAGCTTCAGGCGTCCCCCCGGGCGCATATCCTCCTCAGGAGTAAGGAACGCTTCGGGGCCCCTCCTTGAGTTGGGCCCAAGAGGCGCGGGCAGGGAGGCGCCCTCGAGCCGCGGGACGTGGCGCCATCCGCTATCCCTGCAGAAGAAGTACGTCGGGCCAAAAACCACGCCACAAAAGGACGAGTCAAGCGCAACAACGAGACGCAAGTGGCGCGAATCGCCCGCGGCAACCACAATGCAAGCATGGGCGCTGAGGGCCAGGCCTCATGAGGCGCTCTTCAGGTGCAAGGGAGCCATTCGAGGTAATTTTTTGGATTTACTGCCTTGAGGAAGTGTTTGCTGACCGCAGGGACTTCAAGTACCCAGGGCATGCTTCTGCCCATCGTATCGTTTGCGCAATCTTTCATAATTTCTGCTGCATCTTTGGCGACCTGACACACTGCCTTGCTTGCATCTTTTGGCGATCTACCTCCCTTGCTCGGGGGCTCCGGCCGGTACGGTTCACCCCCAACGCAGGGACTGGAGAAGCCCCGCGGCTCTCCAGGACTACAATCGACAGGATAATATCAGAGTTGCTTGAGCGTCAAAGGGGGCTCCTGAGCATCGCGCCTCAGGGGCCGTACCGGTCACAAGGCCACCTGCCGCCCGCGTCCTCGGTTATACGGTCGTTGTCAAGGGAGGCAGGGCCTGGCCCCGTGGCTACATCCGTTGACTCAATCCCACGCGACGACGGTTAGGAAATGTGTGGGACATGATCCTGGCGACGCAGAGTCGCTTGAACGTCAAAAGGGGGCTCCTGAGCATCGCGCCTCATGGGCCTTACCGGTAACAAGGACACATGCCGCCCTTGATATCATCCTCGGTGATCCATTCGTTATCAGGGGTGGCAGGGCCTGACACCGTAGCTACATCCGTTCACTCGGTCCCACGCGACAACGGTTAGGAAATGTGCGGGACTGGATCCTAGCGATGTAGAGCCGCTCAAACGTTAAAGGGGGCTCCTGAGCATCGCGCCTCAGGAGACTTATCGGTCACAAAGCCACTTGACCATCCCGGTGTCGTCCACGCTACGTCGGTATCGGGGGATGTTGATACGTCCCAAATGTATCTACAATTTTGTTTGTTCCATGCTCTTTGGGGTGACATTGTTATATGTTTTGCTACACTTCTATACCTTTTTACACATATTTGGACTAACCTACTAACTCAGTGCACCCAGTGCCAGTTTCTGTCTGCTGATGTCTTCTAATTGCACGGACTTTACCCCAATTTTCAGAGCCCCAAAAATCCTGAGAAAAATATATAAAAATCAGCATGACGGAAGCTTCTTGAAGCACCATAGGTCTGCCAGAGGGGAGCCAGGCCTTGCCTAGTCATCTACCCTGCACGGCTCCCCTCCTAGCCGCACCACCAGGCCGTGTGAGTGGCTGGTCCACCCCTTGACACCCTCCTTTCGCTTATATTTACCCCTCAGACGAAAAACCCTGAGGACAGTTCCAGAATCGCGAATTTCTCCACCGTTCCGCCGCCGCAACGCTTTAGAGATTGGGAGCGCCAGAAGACCTCTTCCCGGCACCCTGCGGGAGGGAGGATTGACCTCCGGGAGCTTCTCCACCACCATGGACGCTTCCCGGACGTGCCGTCAGTAGTCCTCCTTGGACCATGAGTCCATGACCAGTAGCTATGTGATGTCTTCTCTCCAATCTTGTGCTTCAATGGTTAGCCCTTGTGAGCTGCTCTACATGATCAAGGCACCTATGTAATTTACCTCTTGTTGCTATGCTAAGTTTGCTGGGATCTGATGGATTATGAGGTTATGTTCATATTGTGATGAGTTATATATTTGATTCTCCTTTTATATTAAGTTCTTGAGTAATTCATGCATGTTCTCCGTGTTGGAAATATGACCTAGAGGCAGTAATAAATTAGTTATTATTATATTTCTTTGTTCATGATAATCGTTTATTATCCATGCTATAATTGTATTGATTGGAAACATAAATACATGTGTGGATTCATAGACAAAACACTGTCCCTAGTAAGCCTCTAGATGTCAATGTATCTGTTCCTATGACCATGAGATCATGCAACTCCCGGACATCGGAGGAATACCTTGTGTGTATCAAACATCGCAACATAACTGGGTGACTATAAAGGTGCTCTACAGGTATCTCCAAAGGTGTCTGTTGGGTTGGCATGGATCAAGACTAGGATTTGTCACTCCCTGTGACGGAGAGGTATCCCGGGGCCCACTCGGTAATACAATATCACAACAAGCCTTGCAGGCAATGTGACTAAGGAGTTAGTTACGAGATCTTGTATTATGGAACGAGTAAAGAGACTTGCCGGTAATGATATTGAACTAGGTATAGAGATACCAACGATCGAATCTGTGGCAAGTAACATACCAAAGGACAAAGGAAATATCATACGGGATTACTTGAATCCTTGACATAGAGGTTCAACCGATAGAGATCTTCATATAATATGTAGGATACAATATGGAAATCCAGGTCCCGCTATTGGTTATTGACCAGAGAGTGTCTCAGGTCATGTGTGCATAGTTATCGAACCCGCAGGGTCTGCACACTTAAGGTTCGGTGACGTTTCGGTATAGTTGAGTTATATGTGTTGGTGACTGAAATTTTGTTCGAAGTCCTGGATGAGACCCCGGACGTCACGAGGAGTTCCGGAAAGGTCCGGAAACGAAGATTGATATATAGGAAGTAGGTATTTGGACACCGGAAGGTTTTCGGGCATTGCCGGCACTGTACCGGGAGTGACAAATGTGTTCCGGGGCCCACTGGGTGGGCCCACCATGCCCCAAGGGGTCCACGTCGGTTTATTGGATGCGCAATAAGGCATAATGGGCTGACAAACTCATCCAAGGAAAGCCTGCTACGACGGGAGAGATCTTCTATCGTCTCTTGAGCTTGCGTTGGTTTTTCCCTTGAAGAGGAAAGGGCGATGCAGCACAGGACGGGCCTGGTGGGCTTGTGACCTCCTCCGAGGTCTCCTGCCTTGGTTCTCAAGTCTCCCACGTGTCTTCTATTATGGAAAAAATCATTCCGCAGATTTTATTCCGTTTGGACTCCGTTTAAAATTCTCCTCTGAAAAGGGTCAAAAACACGGAAAAAACAGGAATTGGCACTTGGCACTGAGTTAATAAGTTATTCCCAAAAAGATATAAAAGGCATACAAAACGTCCAAAGTTTGACAAGATAATAGCATGAAACCATCAAAATTTATAGATACATTGGAGACGTATCAAGCATCCCCAAGTTTAACTCCTGCTCGTCTTCGAGTAGGGAAGTGATAAAGACTGAATTGTTTGATGTGGAATGCTACCTAGCATAGTTGTCCTTTGCAACTTCTTTCATGTGACATGAATGTTTAGATCCGTAAGATTCAAAACAATAGCTTGCTATTGACATGAAAACAATAATACTTCAATAAAACTAGCAAGGTAATCATGAACTTTCAAAATAACAAGGCTAAAGAAAGTTATCCCTACAAAATTGTATAGTCTGGCTATGCTCCATCGTCCTCACACAACTAATGTAAATAATGCACAACCCCGGTATTGGCCAAGTAATTGTTTCCGCACTCTTACTTTCTCAAACTTTTTATAACTATCATGCAATACATGAGCATGATCCATGGATATAGCACTATAGGTGGAATAGAGTGTGGTGGTGGTTGTGAGACGAAAATGAGGAGATGGTCACATTGACTCGGCATATCAAAAGGGCTATGGAGATTCCCATTAATAGATATCATTGTGAATGAGTAGGGATTGCCAAACAAATGATGCACTAGAGCTATAAGTATGTGAAAACTCAAAAGGATAACTAGTGGGTGTGCATCCAACTTGCTTGCTCACGAAGACCTAGGGCAATTTTGAGGAAGCCCATCATTGGAATATACAAGACAAGTTATATAATAAAGATCCCCACTAGCTTATGGTGATGGCGAAACGAGAGGCTCTCAATCATGAAGAACATGGTGCTATTATGAAGCACAAGTGTGGAAACAGATAGTAGCATTGTCCCTTCTCTTTTTTTCTCTCTTTTTTTATTTGGGCTCTTGGGCCTCTTTTTTTTATTTGGGCTCTTGGGCCTCTTTTTTTTATTTGGGCTCTTTGGCCTTGTTATTTATTTCCTCACACGGGACAATGCTCCAATAATGATGATCATCACACTTTTATTTACTCACAACTCAAAGCTTAGAACAATGATGACTCTATAGGAAATGCCTCCAGTAGTTTACCGGGATGTGCAACGATCTAGCTTGGCATATGACGTTGAAACATCTCGCTAGCTATCTTACGACCATGCAATGGAAACATGAGAGTGACATCACGAGTCATGAGACAGAACGGTGGGAGTTGCATGGCAATATATCTCGGAATGACTATGAAAATGCCATAGTAGGTAGGTATGGTGGCTCTTTTGAGGAAGGCATATGGTGGGTTTGTGCACCGGAGAGAATTGCACGACACTAGAGAGGCTAGCAATGGTGGAAGGTGAAAGTGCATCTATACCATGGACTCACATTAGTCATGAAGAACTCACATACTTGTTGCGAAAGTTTTTATTAGTAATCGAAACAAAGTTCTAAACGCATACTCCGAGGGATACAATTATTCTAAACAAAGTTGGTAGGTGTTAACCATCGCGCGATCCCGACCTCAACACAAAGGATGACAATCAATAGATCAATTATTCTACGACTTCCTAACATAGCGGTTCACCATACGTGCATGCTACGGGAATCACTAACTTCAACACAAGTATTTCTAGATTCACAAGACCCTACTAACATAACTCTTAGTATTACCAAATCCACGTCTCAAAACTAATTGAGAGGAATCAAAACTTCTCTTTCTACTCAATGCACATGAAGATGGAGGTTTTTGTATCCTCTTTGGGTACCTATCACCTTTGGGACTACTTTCATAGCATAAGCCAACTACCAAGTCACGCACCACCGTGCTCTAAAAGATCTAAGTGAAGCACAAAGAGCAAAACTATCTAGCTCAAAAGATATAAGTGAAGCACTATGAGCATTCTAGCAAAATCATGATGAGTGCATGTCTCTCTCTAAAGGTGTGCAGCAAGGATGATTGTGACACAACAAAAATAAAAGACTCCTAAGATACAAGACGCTCCAAGCAAAACATATATCATGTGGGGAATAAAAATATAGCTTCAAGTAATGTTACCGATGGATTGAAGACGAAAGAGGGGATGCCTTCCCGGGGCATCCCCAAGCTTAGGCTTTTTGGTGTCCTTGAATTTGGCTTGGGATGCCTTGGGCATCCCCAAGCTTGAGCTCTTTCCACTCCTTATCTCTTTTTCCACGAGAACATCACCAAAACTTGACAACTTCAAAACACAAAACTTAAACAGAAACTCGTGATAACATCAGCACATGAAAACAAACTACCACCACTTTAGGTACTGTAGCAATCTTGATTTCTATTTATATTGGTGTTGGGATACTGTATTTTCACTTTCCCATGGCTAGTACCCACTGATACTATCGATAGTTTCATCAAAACAAGCAACCAACTCAACAAAAACAGAATCTATCAAAAACAGACCAGTCTGTAGCAATATGTATAGTTCGTATACTTTTGTTACCTCAAAAATTCTGAACAATTACGACTGCCTGGGAAAAAGGCATATCAACCAATATCAAAAAGAATCATCTCAAAAGCTCTTTCTGAATAAAAATGAAAAATCATCTCGTGTGTGAAACGTTTCTGTCTTTTTCCAGCAGGATCAAACAACCATCACTAAGACTAGTCATAAAGGTTTTGCTTGGCTCAAACATAAAAAGAAACACAAAAAACACAATCATAACAGAATTATGATGGTGTGGACGCAACAAAACAGAAAGAAAAAGAAAGAAATTCATTGGGTTGCCTCCCAACAAGCGCTATTGTTTAACGCCCTTAGCTAGGCATTGATAAATCAATGATGCTCACACAAAAGACAAGAATTGAAGCACAACGAGAGCATCATAAAGTATGTGAAAATCACATCTAAGTCTAACATACTTCCTATGTATAGGCATTTTATAGGAAAACAGATTGTCAAGACAACCAATAGTTGACATATGCAAGGAAGAAGAAAGAGACAATAGCAATCTCCACATAACGATAGGTAATTTGGTAACATGAAAGTTTCTACCACAATATTTTCCTCTCTCATAGCAATTACATGTGGCATCATAATCAAATTCAACAAAATAGCTATCACAAAGGATATTCTTTTCATGATCCACATGCATGCAAAGTTGACGCTCTTCAAAAATAGTGGGATTATCATCAACTAAAGTCATGACTTCTCCAAATCCACTTTCAATATTATTGAAAATATCATTGCAACAAGTAGTGGACATAGCAAAACTAGCATCACTAAGCTTAGGGGTTTGCATATTTTTAGCATGATTGTCATTAATAGAATTTATAATGAAATCATTGCAATCATGTTTTTCATTCAAGGAGCCCTCGTGAATCACTTCATAAATTTCTTCATCACGATTTTCAGATTCATGCATCTCAAGCAAAACTCCATAGAGAAAGTCAAGTGCACTCAACTCAGTAGCAATTGGATCGACATAATTGGATCTCTTAATGAGATTAACAAGTGGATGAGGATCCATATCAATAGATTTTCATCAAGCGTAGATGCAAGCATATTGAAGGCATATAGCACACAAGCAAAGGAAAGGCAAACGAAAAAAGGCAAATCTTTTTGTAAATTTTTGTTTTTCAGAAGTGGGGGAGAGGAAAACGAGAGGCAAAAAAGTAAATGCAAGAGATGAGTTTGCGACACTTACTTGGATGAGTTCTTGACTTGATCCTCCCCGGCAACGACGCCAGAAATTCTTCTGCTACGGCAACAGAGATCTTCTGTCGTCTCTTGAGCTTGCGTTGGTTTTTCCCTTGAAAAGGAAAGGGTGATGCAGCACAGGAGCAATAAGTATTTCCCTCAGTTTGAGAACCAAGGTATCAATCCAGTAGGAGAATCTCGTCAAGTCCAGAGTACCAGCACAAACACAAAAGAGCTTGCACCCAACGCTATAAAGGGGTTATCAATCCCTTCAAGATTGATTGCAAAGTGAGATCTGAAGGCGGAAAGTGCAACAAAGAAAAAGTGTAAGGCTAAAAATATAAGGTGGAGTAGACCCGGGGGCCATAGTGTTCACTAGAGGCTTCTCTCAAAATAGCAAGTATTACGGTGGGTGAACAAATTACTATCGAGCAATTGATAGAACCGCGCAAAGTCATGACGATATCTAAGGCAATGATCATACATATAGGCATCACGTCCGAGACAAGTAGACTGATACTTTCTGCATCTACTACTATTACTCCACACATCGACCGCTATCCAACATGCATCTAGTGTATTGAGTTCATGACGAACAGAGTAACGCCTTAAGCAAGATGACATGATGTAGAGGGATAATCTCAAACCAATGATGAAAACCCCATCTTTTTACCCTTTATGGCAACAACATGATACGTGCCTCGCTACCCCTTCTGTCACTGGGTGAGGTCACCGCACGGTATGAACCCAAAACCAAGCACTTCTCCCATTGCAAGAATCATAGATCTAGTTGGACAAACAAAACCCACAACTCAAAGAGAATTACTAGGATATGAAATCATGCATAAGAGAGATCAGAAGAAACTCAAATAATATTCATAGATAATCTGATCATAAATCCACAATTCATCGGATCTCGACAAACACACTGCAAAAGAAGATTATATCGGATAGATCTCCATGAAGATCATGGAGAACTTTGTATTGAAGATCCAAGAGAGAGAAGAAGCCATCTAGCTACTAGCTATGGACCCGTAGGTCTATGGTGAACTACTCACGTATCATCGGAGAGGTCATGGTGCTGATGAAGAAGCATTCCGTATCCGAATCCCCCTCCGACAGGGCACCAGAAGGTGCCCCAGATGGGATCTTGCGGAGGCAGAAGCTTGCGGCAGCGGAAAAGTACTTTCAATGATCTCCTGACTTTTTATGGGATTTTAGGGAATATATAGGCGAAAACCTAGGGCAGGGGAGCCATGGGGAGCTCACAAGCCTGCTAGGCCCGCCCCCTAGGCCGGGCTTGGTGGGCTTGTGACCTCCTCCGAGGTCTCTTGGATTGGTTCTCAAGTCTCCGGCGTGTCTTCTATTATGGAAAAAATCATTCCGCAGATTTTATTACGTTTGGACTCTGTTTAAAATTCTCCCCTGAAAAGGGTCAAACACACGGAAAAATAGGAACTGGCACTTGGCACTGAGTTAATAAGTTGGTCCCAAAAAAGATATAAAAGGCATACAAAACGTCCAAAGTTTGACAAGATAATAGCATGAAACCATCAAAAATTATAGATACGTTGGAGACGTATCAAAGCCCATGAGGAAAAAGTGGAAAATCCAAAAGAGGTGGGAAAATAAGGAAGGAGTCCTAATCCAAGTGGGATTGGAGGAGGACTCCTCCCTCCTTCACTTCGGCCGACCCAAGGGAGTTTCCCTTGTGGCGCCAAGGCTGCCTCCTCCCTCCTCCTATATATACTAGAGGTTTAGGGCTTTTTAGACATAACTTTTCCATGTGTTGCCCTCTCCTCTAGATTGTAGTTCTTCCTCTAGATCCGTTTTCTGCGGAGCTCGGGCGGAGCCCAGCAGGAATAGATAACCACCACCACCGGAGCACCGTCGCACTGCCGGGGAACTCATCTACATCCCCGTCTCTCTTGCTGGATCAATAAGGTGGAGATCGTCATCGAGCTGTATGTGTGCGGAACGCGGAGGTGCCGTCTGTTCGACACTTAATCGGGACGGATCACGAGACGGTTCGTGGGACGGATCGTGGGATGGTTCGTGGGACGGATCGTGAAGACATACCACTACATCAACCGCGTTTATTAACACTTCCGCTTAGCGATCTACAAGGGTATGCGGATCCGATGTCCCTCTCGTAGATGATCATCACCATGATAGGTCTTCGTGTGCGTAGGAATTTTTTTGTTTCCCATGCAATGTTTCCCAACACTCAGTTGCTTTTTATTGCTTTGGCTGAGTAGTAGATTGTAACTCCAAGAGGGAGTGTTATGCATGATTGTGGGTTCCTGCCCCCTGATGTCTAGCTTGAGTGATAGAAACATGAGACTAGGGGATGTGTAGTTGCCACCAGGGAGAAAACAACGGTGCTTGTGACCACAGTTGCAAGGATTGTTTACCTTACGCAAAGTTCGTTAATGCAGTTGTCCATGGCTTTGAGTTTACACTTTGGGTGGGGATCACAACTTAATACCAACGATATGTTCTGGATAGATATCTCAAGGTGGATGATTAGAGAGTAGATGTTGATGGATAAACGGTCTACTTGTCTTGGCGTACTGCCCATTACTTTTGAGCCTCTAACTTTCTAGTAGCACGATTAGCATTGCGGTGCGTTTATAATTTTGTCAATTTCCCAGCTATAGTTTGTTTACCGAGCATAGTTGTTTATCGCCTTTTGGGAGAGAGACATCAGTAGTGAACATCATGTGACTCTGGTCCATATTACCACCATTGTTTACACCTCCACTATTTACTGTTTCTATTTCCTTCTCCGTTGCAATCAGTATCACTATTTCCGCTTGTGTTTTGATCCTTTGCAAACTACAAGGCCGGATAGATTCACAACCTCTCTAAACTCGTTGGGAGCAAAGTTATTTGTTGTGTGTGTAGGTCCACGTCTTCTGCTAGCGCCAGAGCAGTGGACACCTACTTGTTGATCCTCGGAGTCCTCCTGGTTCGATAAACCTTACAGTCCCCATGTAAGGGAAATCTGCTGCTCACTACATCTCTACCTTCCACTTGGGGTAACCAACGAGGGCGGAGAAGTATATCCATCAACTCGTCATCAAGAAAATTTCTGGCGCCATTGTTGGGGACTCCAGTCTTCAAGATTGGGGAGTTGCACACTATCTTTTACCTTTGCTTTTTAGTCTTGTTAGTTTGCTTTGTAGTCTTTGCTTTAGAGTCTTATACCAAAGACCGCAAAGAAATAGTTGCTTTGTTCTTTCTTGTTGCTGTTGCTATGGGTTCCACTAAGAACACCAAGTTATGTGACTTCACTAGTCACAACAACAATGACTTTATGTGCACTCCTATTGCTGCTCCCGCCACTGAGGCGACCTCCTATGAGATTAAACCTGCTTTACTGAACCTGGTTATGAAAGATCAATTCTCCGGTGCTGGGGATGATGCTGCTTTGCACTTGAATAATTTTGTTGAGCTTTGTGATATGCAAAAGTACAAAGAAGTAGATGGTGATATTGTTAAACTTAAGCCTTTTCCTTTCTCCTTGAGAGGAGGAGCTAAAGTGTGGCTTCAATCTTTGCCTAGGAATAGATAGATTCTTGGGATAAGTGCAAAGATGCTTTTATTGGGAAGTATTACCCGCCTGCTAAGAATATCCAGTTAAGAAGTAACATTATGAATTTTAGGTAGCTGGATAATGAACACGTTGCCCAAGCTTGGGAACGTATGAAATATCTTGTTAAGAATTGCCCTACACATGGTTTGGCTACTTGGATGGTTATCCAAACTTTCTATGTAGGATTGAACTTTACCTCGCGGAATCTATTGGACTCGGCCACCGGAGTAACCTTTATGTCAACTACTCTTGGTGCTCCCACGAAACTATTGGACGAGATGATGACAAATTATTCTCAATGGCACACCGAGAGAGCTCCAATAGGTAGGAAGGCAAACTCTGTTGAGGAGATCTCCTCCCCTAATGATAAGGTTTACATGATCATGACTTTACTTACTAAGCAAGCACCTATTGATCCTCATGATGGTCCTTTAAATTCTTTGGTTGCTCAAGAAAGAGAGCAAGTTGATGTTAATTTTATCTCTAGGAAAAACTTTAATAATAATGCCTATAGGAGTAATTCTGGTAGCAATCCTAGACCGTTTCCATCCAACAACTATGGGAACAACAACACTTATCCTAGCACCAAAAACTCCACTTCTGAATTAGAGAACATGCTTAAGGACTTTATGACTTCTTAAAAAGCCTTCAAGAAGAGTGTCGGTGCACTAAAGACTGGGGTCTCTAGTGCCCCAGACTTGTGCACGGGCGCAAAAAATCCCTGACGATAGGGTGTGGCAGGGTCCAGACGAGACGCACCCCCAAGATATCCAAGTCCCCTACAAGCCCGCCTTGCCGGGAAGACAGCCAAGGCCACGCCCGTTTAATGGACTTTATGAACACACCTAGCACAAGACCCCGGTGAGCGTCCCTCGCCAGGAAGACAGCCGAAGCCCCCAACAAGCTTCCTTGCTGGGATGAAGCACCAAGGCCCTGGAAAACACCCTTATCGGGATGACGTGGCAAGGCACTAGAGGGCGACTGCCCTTGCCACAGTGCCACCACAGCCCGAGTTCCAGCGCATTCCGCATGCGCCAGCGGGGCGTCCAGGTGTCGAAACACCTGGACACATGTCTTCACCAACACTTAGCTGACATGGACAAGACGTTCATTTAATGCACCTGACAACGCTAGATGGATAAGCGCCGCTCTAGGTTCACTGTATCATGTCGTGAACCTACCATCGAGCACTGTAGGTGACCCCTTTGCCTATAAAAGAAGGCCCTTAGCTCATTCACAAGGGGTTAGACTTTTTGGAGATTGACCAAGAAGACGGTTATCATCACTATAAACGAACAACAAAATAACGCTTAATACGATCAGATGAGCAGGACGTAGGGTTTTATGCGTAAGGGCCCGAACGTGGGTAAAAAGGCTTGCCGGGTGTTGATCGTTAGGTCTGCTCTTGACGTTGTTTTTCCCCGCCCTACAATCACAAGGGTATCATGTGGATCCCCATAGGTGTCAACCTAGCATCGCCGACATCTTTGGCGCGCCAGGTAGGGGGCCGGGGAGAGACGCGTGAATCAGAGCAGGCTCAACGCCGGCTCCATCGAAGTTTGGGTGCTATGTCGCGTCTCTCCGGAAATGGAGTATCGCGGCGGGCGCCCTATTCTGCTACGGCTTCCCAAGGCCCGCGCGAGTGCGTTACTACACGCGCGAGCAGGGCAGGGAGGCGGAGGCTCCAAGAGCAGCATCGTAGGGCCGATGCATCGCTCGGGGGCCAACGCGCAGCTGTCGAGGGCGTGCCTGGGCGCTTCACAGAGGCCCCGACACATACTCAGGGGGACGCACCTCCACGGAGCGATGCATAGTCGTTGAGGATGCGCCACACGGTCCCGAAGCCCCAGCGCACACTCCAGTCCGAATGTTGCGCCCCTAAGAGCGTCGCATCGTCGTCCAAAGACGCGCTCGGGGGCTCCGCAAGCACAACCTACCAAGAGAAAAGCAAAGTGGTTACACCCTGGCTGGCTCTTTCTCCAAGCGACGGTCACAGAGCGTCGGCAAGAAGTCCTTGTCGGAGGAGAGACCGCCAGGAGCGATGATTTCCTGCTTGCCGAGGGCTCCTAAGCCCCAGCGAAAGATTCAAGCGCCTCAGAGCCACGGCGTGGACAGATAAGTTTTTAAGTTTGAGATTTAGATTTGAAGTAGATATATCCTTTGCCTTTTCCCTTCGAAGGTTTCCAATCTTTGTGTGAGGAGTTTGCCCGTACTAGGACCTTCCCAAAGCTTGGTGCACCTTGTCTTTGTTTCGAACTCGCTCAAACGACCTCAATGGCCACAGAGCGCCTTCAAACAGTTACGAACCTGATCAACAAAGCAAGCGGTAGCACCCGATTTCGTCTCAAGCTGCGCTTGGCGATTTCCATGGTTGCACCGAATGCGACAAGGAGCCTTGCCGATAGTCGTCGGCAAGCTCCCAGACGTGCAAGAACAAGTCATACAAAGAACAAAATCGAAAGAGGGAAAACAGTCTTTTCATTCATTTGTTTGGGGCATTTCTCAAACATGTCACATGGATGATATGATCTACTCTAACCTAGAACTTTTTCCTTGGCGAGGAACTACGCTCGCCGGACTGGAGCTCGAGAAGACGAGGAGCGGCCTTCCACGCGATCTAGGCTGGTTCCCCCGGGACTAACATTGCGCGGAGGAGAAAGACGCCCGAAGAAATGGAGGAGCAGAAGTTCGGGCGCTGACGGGAAGATGAGGCAGCTCCGGTCGGTCCGGCGCGGGAAAGGGTGAGTGACAGAGTGACGGTGATGGTACGGCCGGCGGTTAGCCTCAAGGCAGCCCCCCTCATGCAGACAATGACTGTAGGGAACCTGACCTGCGTCGGGTGTCGTCATCGCCCGTCCCTTCCTCGCTACACCCACGCGAGGAAGGGCTTTCAGTCCCGCTCGAGCTTTCTTCGCAGCAACCGAGACGCGCACCCGAGCTCCCATATAGCTTGACGAAGAGCGTGTTCTCCGCCACCTTCTTGAAGCGGAGAACATGCCTATCCCAAAGGTTGTGGGCGCGGGCGAAGCTTTTCCACCCGCGGCCGAGGAACAGGGTCCAAGGCCGAGTGCGCTCCGCAACCACCGGCACGGCACCATTGCCGCAGCCGTTCATGTGGAGCCACAGGGTCGGCCCCCCTCCTTCCATTGCCTCGGCGAAGACACCAGGGACTCGGAGGCGGGACCGGATGGGCCCTCGTAGTTGGACAAGGAACTCCATCGGGTTCCTTCCGACATGGGCCGCCACAGGAGCAAGCCCCGGGGAAGGCGGAGGCATTAGAGTAGCGCTCCGTCTCCCCCGACCTCGACCTCCACGGCGACCTTGCCCCTCGCCCTTCCTCCACCATGGGCGTTCGGGCTGCCTTCTGCTGCGACACCCTCAGAAGCTGTGGCATGATCTGAACGGGATCCCCTCGCCGCCCTCACGACAGATGGTGGACGACCTCGTCCCCTAACCATGATTAGGGGCAAGCGCCACTGATAGACAGAAGAAGATTCAGAAGGCCAGGATCGGGGAGTTCGTGGATTCAGAGGGAGTTGAGTGAGAAAAACCCCTCGCAAACCCTCCCAATTTATAGGACGGGGCGCGCGGGCTAGCCTCCCTTACTCCAGAAGCCACCACCCTCTACGACCAATCATTCGAGCTCATGGGCGAACAGAGAACCACCCTGATGCGCCAATGCATGCATGGGTGGGCCCAGCCACTACTGCGCCTTTCAAGGCCTCGACTGTCACCTATCCATTAATGATTCTGCATGCCATGCGCGTGGCAGAGGCGTTTCAGGAGGCGGAGAGGCCACTCCGCGCACGACCTCCCACTTCACGCATCCGATGCGCGGCGTGGTGAAAGGCAATTGCCAGCAGATCCAGCTGCGAAGGCCCGTACACCTCTTTGGGCCTGGCCCAACAACGCTCCGCGCGCGTGTGTGGCCCAGGCCCGGGGGCTCTTGTCGGTGCAATAAAGACTGTGGTCTCTAGTGCCCCAGACTTGTGCACGGGCGCAAAGAACCCGTGACGGCAGGGCATGGCAGGGTCCAGACGAGACGCACCCCCAAGATATCCAAGGCCCCGGCAAGCCCGCCTTACCGGAAAGACACCCAAGGCCACGTCCGTTTAATGGACGTGATGAATACACCTAGCACAAGACCCCGGCGATCCTCCCTCGCGGGAATACAGCCGAAGCCCCCGGCAAGCTTACTTGCCAGGACGAAGCACCAAGACCCCGACAAACACCCTTGCCGGGATGACGTGGCAAGGCACTAGAGGGCGCCCGCCCTTGCCACAGTGCCACCGCCCCCCGAGTTCTAGCGCATTCTGCATGCACCAGCGGGGCATCCAGGTGTCGAAATACCTGGACACATGTCTTCACCAGCACTTAGCTGACATGGACAAGCCATGCATTTAATGCACCTGATAGAGGTATATTGATAAGCGCTGCTCTAGGTTCACTGTATCATCTCGTGAACCTACCATCGAGCACTGTAGGTGACCCCTTTGCCAATAAAAGGAGGCCCTTAGCTCATTCACAAGGGGTTAGACTTTTTAGAGATTGACCAAGAAGACGGTTGTCATCACTGTAAATGAACAAACAAAGAATGCTTAATATGATCAGACGAGCATGACGTAGGGTTTTACGCGTAAGCGGCCCAAACCTGGGTAAAAAGGCTTGTCGTGTGTTGATTGTTAGGTCTCCTCTTGACATTGTTTTTCCCCGCCCTACAATCACAAGGGTATCACATGGATCCCCATAGGTGTCGACCTAGCATCGCCGACAAAGAGTGTAGAAGAGAAATTTGAAAATTTAGATACTCTCTCTTTGAAGGTAGACAACATAGCTCATGATGTAGGGATGCTTAAAATTAGAACTTCCCCCCTCGAGAAAAGGAAAACCACATCCATGAATGCTATCCAAGCCCAAATTAATGAGAACATAAGAATTATAGCCAAACTTAAGGATAGCTGGGCTAGAGAAAAATAAGAGGAAGATATGATTAAAAGCCTTCCTACACACACTACCCTTGCTACTATACAAGTTGTTGAGGATCTCAAAACTATTAGCACCCGTCACATCCCTAGTCCCAATGGACCTATTAATGGTGATGCTAATACCTCAGCTTTAGGACAAGAAGGTCCTTTGAACTTAGAGACTACCAAAAGAATGAGCTTAGATGACATCACCACCACCTTAATTAATGGTAATAATCTTGATTTTGATAATTGTAGTCTTTCCGAAGTTATCACTTTTTTTGCAAACAATGGCTAAAGACCCCCACACTAGTACACTCAATATTGCCTTCACCGAGCATATTACCAATGCTCTTATCAAAGCTAGGGAGGAGAAGCTCAAGCTAGAGACTTCTATTCCTAGAAAACTAGAATATGGTTGGGATCCTATGGTCAAGATTAAATTGAATAATTTATCTTGCTTTGCTTTATGTGATGTTGGAGCTAGTGCCTCCGTTATGACCGAAGGAATGTATGATATGCTTGATTTGAAACCTTTTGATCAATGTTCTTTTGGTGTTCGTCTTGTTGATTCTTCCATAAATAAACCTTTAGCGAGAATTAATGATGTTCTTGTTGTTGTTAATGATAATTATGTTCTCGTTGATTTTCTTATTATGGACATTGAGTGTGATCCCTCATGTCCAATTATTTTGGGACGCCCTTTTCTCCGCACCGTTGGTGCTATCATTGACATGAAAGAAGGGACCATTAGATTCCAATTTACCCTTAAAAAGGCAATGGAACACTTCCCTGGAAAGAAGATTAAGTTACCTTATGAGTCTGTTACTCGGGCAACTTATTCTTTTGGAGTTGATAGTACTTGATCTTTTTGCACCATGCCTAGCTCAAAGGCATAAAACAAAGCGCTTGTTGGGAGGCAACCCAATTTGTTTTTACTTTTATTTTTGGTGGTCTTGATGCTTGTTACTACTATAGCAACATCATTGTATCTTTATTTTCATGCTTTGTGCCAAGTTTTAGCCTCCGATTGCAAGAAAGTTCAAAAGTTGTGACATGTTGTCCAGAAACAGATTCTGTCTGCTTGATGGAAAAATTCACCAAAAATCACCATATCATATTTTTGATCTGAAGTTTTTTGATACTATGCTCTATATAATTTAATTTTTGGCGTATGTTCCGAGTTTTTTATTTGAGTTACAGAAGTGCCCCGAAACAATTATTTACTACGTGCCCTGTTTTGTGTTTTCATTGTTTTGCAAATCTTAACCTTGCTTTTTCTTTGCAAAAACCTTTTGGAAATCTCGAGATACAGTAGCTCTTCCTGAAAATCTTTATTTCCAGTAGAGAATAGATTATTTTATTATGGGCACTAACCACTCTAATCAGCTTATGATGAGTTTCGTATGAAGGGAGTTTTCAAGTAAGCGATGGAAGATGATGAAAGAAGATCCAGGAGTGTCAAGCATTCAAGCTTGGGGATGCCCCCATGAACCCCCAAGAAATATTCAAGGAGACTCAAGCGTCTAAGCCTGGGGATGCCCCCGTGCATCCTCTTCTCCCTGAACAATCATCAGTTCGCCCTTCTCCATGCTATATTTTTATCACTTCATATGTTATGTGCTATGCTTGGAGCGTCCCGCTCTTTACTTTTTAGTTTATTTTAGTTTTGCTTGCTGTTCATACCAAGTTGGAACCTAGCCTTCTCTGTTTGGGAGAGAAACACGCTCCACTCCACCCTAGAACACAACATAGGTTTTCATGTTTATCTTTTGTGTTTTTTTATCTTTTCATAGCTGCTATCATGCTTTGCTCTTAGTTTTCATGGTTTATCTTTTTAAGAGATTTTATTTAGGTTGCTTTTGGAACTCTCCTGAGTTATCATGCTTATCTTGTTTAGAGAGTTGGGTTGTTGCAGTGAGTTATGTGTCTTCCATGAGTAGGTAATTGAGGTTGCTATTTAAGTATATTAGGAACTTGCAATAGTTTCGGGGTATTGATTTGAGTAATGTTTGGACTATTGGTGTCAAGAGCTTGATCCTATTAGTGATAGGTGTCGTATTTTGGGAAATCCGTGTGTATTTTCAAAAACAACAAAATTAGTTGAGAACTCTAGCTACTAGATGGATCGCTAACCTCTAGAGGGGTCGGAATATATAGAGTACCCTCACCTTATCATGGGTCGAGGATGCGCAAGGATAAACAAAACCCCAAGCACTCCTCCTCGGGGTACTTGTCTCTTTGTGAATATCCTGACCAGATAGAGAGTTACCGATAATAAGTGCATGAGTTCTTCAGACTAATGCGAGTATTCGATTGTTGGCTCTTCCACCATCCATATTTTGCTAGCCTCTTCGGTACCGTGCATTGCCCTTTCTCATCTTGAGAGTTGGTGCAAACTTCGTTAGTGCATCCAAATCCTTGGCATGATACCGTCTGTCATCATAAGCCTCATTATATCTTTCCTCAAAACAGCCACCATACCTACCTATTAAGGCATTTCCATAGCCTTTCCGAGATACATTGCCATGCAACATCCACCATCTCATGACTTGATCTTCATGTCATACATGCTTTTGCTTGATCGAGGAGCCGCATGCTAGTTGGGCCTTGCCCTTATTATTGCTACATGACGCGCTAGTATCATTCCATATCCTGCTACACTGGCAGAGGCATACATTTGCATAGATCATGATAGTTTTCATTTGTCTTTATGTTGAGTACTTCTTATAAAGTGTGAAGATCTTCTTTTTATTCTTGTAAAACATAGAGTGTTGCCCTTAAGTGAGGAAAAGATCCCAAAGAGGACAAATTAAAAGATCCCAAAAGAGGACACATGAAAAGATCCCAAAGAGGACAAATGAGAGATAAATAGAAAGAGCCAAAGAGGCCACAAAAAAAAAATAAAAAAATAAAGAAAAAGAAAGAAAAAGAGAGAAGGGGGCAACACTACTATTCCTTTTGAAAGATCCACACTCGTACTCCATTGTTATATTTGTACCCCATAGATATTATCATTCATGCATAACTATGTGGGGACCCTTACACTATAGAACTTGGTTTGCATATTCCAATAATGATCCTCCTCAAATGAGCTCTAGGTCTTGATGAGCAAGAAAGTTGGATGCACCCCACTAGTTCCATTGGAGCTTACCTTAGCCCATATGTGCATTCGTTGCATGGCAATCCCTACTCCTCACATCATATCTATCATTTGGCTTTCTCTCGCCTATAGTTGTCCTCATTGATGTGAGCCTTTCACACCCTTTTTGTCTTCCTTCCCCATCATTATTCTCTTTTCCATCCTAAGTGCCAACATATCTTGCTTGCGCTCGTCCATTGCATGAGTGCTCAAAGTCAAAAGGGAGAGGATCATTTGGACTTGTGCCTGACTAGTGCTCTGGGGATGAGTCAAAATAAGATTCCGAAGGACAGCAAGTGTGAAGTTTTAGTAGATTGAGTTCGCAATTAAACTATATAATATTTTTATGCTCTAAACCCATCTCCCACTTCTTGCACGCAAACACCATTTGGAGACATTCGAGTCACGGACAGCGAGAGCTCTTGCACCTTTATGTTCTAACTTTGCTAATTTCAGTACCAGATATAGACTCTTGCTTGTTATTGTCTTGACTTGAATTACATATCTTACTTGCTTTACTTTGAAGTTCTTATATGTGTGTTAGCATGTCACCATAGAGATTATTTGTGTTATCATTTACCTACTCGAGGACAAGCAGGAATTAAACTTGGGGATGTTGATACGTCCCAAATGTACTTGTAATTTCTGTTTGTTCCATGCTCTTTTGGGTGACATTGTTATATGTTTTGCTACACTTTTATACATTTTTACACATATTTGGACTAACCTACTAAATCAGTGCACCAAGTGCTAGTTTCTGTCTGCTGATGTCTTTTAATTGTACGGACTTTACCCCAATTTTCATAGCCCCAAAAATCCAGAGAAAAATATATAAAAATCAACATAACGGAAGCTTCATGAAGCACCAAAGGTGGTCTAGAGGGGAGCTAGGCCCTGCCCAGGTGGCCAACCTGCGCGCCCCCCCTCCCAGCCGCGCCACCAGGCCGCCTGGGTGGTTGGTCCACCCCTGACGCCCTCCTTTGGCCTATATTTACCCCTCGGATGGAAGACCCTGAGGACAAATCCAGAATCGCGAATTTTCCACCGTTCCACCGCCGCCTCGCTTTCGAGATCTGGAGCGCTAGAAGACCTCCTCGCGGCACCCTGCTGGAGGGAAGATTGACCTCCGGGAGCTTATCCACCACCATGGACGCTTCTCGGACGTGTCGTGAGTAGTCCTCCTTGGACCATGAGTCCTTGACCAGTAGCTATGTGATGTATTCTCTCCAATCTTGTGCTTCAATGCTTAGCCCTTGTGAGCGGCCCTACATGATCAAGGCACCTATTTAATTTAGCTGTTGTTGCTATGCTGAGTTTGGTGGGATCTGATGGATTATGAGATTATGTTCAGATTGTGATGAGTTATATATTTGGTTCTCCTTTTATATTATGTTCTTGAGTAATTCATGCATGTTCTCCGTTGCTTTTTATTGCTTTGGTCGAGTAGTAGATTGTAACTCCAAGAGGGAGCGTTATGCATGATTGTGGGTTCATGCCCCCTGATGTCTAGCTTGAGTGACAGAAACATGAGACTAGGGTATGTGCTGTTGCCACCAGGGAGAAAACAACGGTGCTTGTGACCATGGTTGCAAGGATTGTTTACCTTACGCAAAGTTCATTAATGTCGTTGTCCGTTGCTTTGAGTTTACACTTTTGGTAGGGCTCACAACTTAATACCAGCGAGATGTTCTGGGTAGATATCTCAAGGTGGATGATTAGAGAGTAGATGGTGATGGATAAGAGGTCTACTTGTCTTGGCATACTGCCCATTACTTTTGAGCCTCTAACTTTCTAGTAGCATGATTAGCATTGCAGTGCATTTATAATTCTGTCAATTGCCCAGCTGTAATTTGTTTACCCATCATAGTTGTTTATCGTCTTTTGTGAGAGACACATCACTAGTGAACATCATGTGACTCTGGTCCATATTACCACCATTATTTACCCCGCCACCATTTACTGTTTCTATTTACTTTTCCGTTGCAATCACTATCAGTATTCCCGCTTGTGTTTTGATCCTTCGCAAACTACAAGGCCAGAGAGGTTGACAACCTCTCTGAACTCGTTGGGAGCAAAGTTATTTGTTATGTGTGCAGGTCCACGTCTTGTGCTAACGCCAGTGCAACGGACACCTACTTGTTGATCCTCGGAGTCCTCCTGGTTCGATAAACCTTACAGTCCTCGTGTAAGGAAAATCTGCCGCTGACTACATCTCCACCTTCCACTTGGGGTAACCAACGAGGGTCGAGAAATATATCCATCAGCTCGTCATCATATGTGAGGGCCTTGCCTCATGAGGCGCCTAACGACGACACGGAAATGTGCGGGACTGGGACCTGTCAATGTAGAGCCATAAAAGCCCTTAACTAGCCTCCGAGGAAGGAACACGCAAGACCTGCATCAACCCGTCGCATCGTCCTTCAATCCTTCTGGAACCTACTTCATCCCGTGACACTCTCACGTAATAACGAGCCGAGGCTGTATACGCCCAGGCTCCCCCGGGGACGCGGAAGGGGTCCACCCCACGCTTAGTGGAAGACATATGCTCCACGCTGGGTACAGATGGAGGATATCAACACAGTCCACCAATGACGTCCGGAATCAGGCGCCTATGCCTCCAAGGTAGGGACACTCGCGAGGCCAAAGTGTCCTCGCGAACTCCCATATACACCCCCACCGTGACACTCTCGCATAATAACAAGCTGGGAATGTATACACCCAGGGCCCCCGAGGATGCGGAAGGGGTCCATCCCACGCCTAGTGGCAGCCCTACGCTCCGCGCCGGGGAGAAGACGAAGGCAATCAGCACGGTCCACCAATGACCATGCTCGCAGCTAGCAAGGAAACCCATATAGTCTGCTAATGACTATGCCAGCCTGAGTGCCAGACGCGGCGTTTGGTTGCTTTTCTTGGATTTCGAACTATCTTCTCCTGAGTTTAAACTGGCTAGTTTCAAAAGTTGGTTTTTCCAATCTCAATGACCGACGCTTGAAAAACAAAGAGGGGGGGGGAACTTTCTATGGCGTTTCTTATTTCACTAGCTTTGAAACCTCCCATCCAGAGGATGTGCTTGGAGATAACCGCTCAGCACCGCCCCTGGGAGTGAAGGAGCATTAAAGCAAGGAGTTGCCACCTCAGGGGCAAATGTTTTTCAGTAGTCAACCCTCGCTCGGGGGTCCGGACCGAAACTAGATACCACCACAATGAGCCTTGGAGGCCCGACGGCCCCATGGGGCAATGACCAAAGG
Organism: Hordeum vulgare subsp. vulgare; assembly: GCF_904849725.1. Taxonomy (NCBI): domain Eukaryota; kingdom Viridiplantae; phylum Streptophyta; class Magnoliopsida; order Poales; family Poaceae; genus Hordeum; species Hordeum vulgare. The sequence continues at coordinate 219,879,635 of NC_058520.1, forward strand.
AACTAAGTGCGGAATCGCTCGGGCGCTGGAAAGGGGGTTCATGGGCATGCCTCATGGGCCTTACCGGCCGTAATGCCACTCGCCATTGTTGGCGCCTCGGACGGCGTGAGGAGTGGCGGGGCCCCGCCCTGTTAAGCGCGAGGCTAACAGCGGTGGGGAGATGTGTGGGGCTGGGGCCTGACAACGCAGAGCGGCTTGAGTGTCAAGGGGGGCTCGTGAGCAGCGTGCCTCAGGAGCCTTACTGGTCAGAAAGCCACTCGGCCCCCATGGCGCCGGGGCTTTGCCCCGTGAGGAGCAACCTTGGTAACGGGTTGCGCCTCACGAAGGCAGGGAAATGTGCAGGACTGGAACCCGCATACATAGTGTACTGAAAGGGTCTTCACCTCGCGCCACCCACGAAACATGAGCTGCACATGAGGGACTACGCAAGGGACCGACACAACCCACGAGCTAAGTGCCTCGCAGACCCAGACCCGGATCCTCTCGCTTTACGACAAACTAACGGTGAATTAAAAACATGCGCACTAACGAAGAGATGCATGGCCTACAGATTCGACTGCAGCAAAGAACGAGGTCATCGGCCAAGCACGCGGCTACGACGGTCCTGTGCCCCTCGTCGTCCCGAGACATGGCTGGTGCAACGACGAGCCCTAAGCTTCGCGGCCGAGCCGCAACGACCACCGGCATGCAAGCCATTAACTCAGGATCAAAGGGAAAAAGGGAGAACGACATATGTAATAACAACAAAAGCTTAACGCCCGGCGCGACAGGGTTCTTGATCCACTGTCACAAGAGCAGGTAAACGGAAGCTGGGGACACCTAAGGGGAGGGGCTGTCGACGTCACCCATGGCGCGTGCTGGCTCGGCGTCGGGACCCCCTCCTCGCTCGAGGTAGGCACCTAGACATACCGCTCCACCAGGGCGTTCACATGTGGGCGGACTTTGTCCCGGAGAAGACGGCGGGACCCAGTAGGCACCGGCTCAACGATATGCCAAAGGCTGAGCTCCGGAGCTAGGCGACGGAGGTTGGAGAAGAGGAGCGTCAGGGTAAGACCCAGAAGCTCGCGCGTGCTGGACGCACTGTCCTCCTCCATGCGGGAGACGCCAGCCTCCATCGCCTCCACAACCTTCTGGAAGAAGACGAGGTAGCCCCCATCGCTCCTCACATTAGGCAACGCCGGGGTCTCCCCCGCAAATCGGCGCATCGCGGCGGCCGCCCGGCTGACAATGTCCGCGAATTGCAAGGCACGCTGGGATGCCATCAGCCGGGCGTACAATGCCTCGTCTTGAGCGGCCTGCACAACGTCGGCGCTCTCAAGATGGGCCCGCAACCACTCCACCTCCTCTTGGAGCTCGCCTAGCTTTAACTTCTTGGAGGAGGGTGCGCTGGAGAAGAAGGAAGATCAACCACAGGGCAGCTGATGAAGCAACAAGTAATGGAGACGCGACGAGGGACTTACTCGTCGGCCATAGCCCAACGGTGGCTGTAGCGTGGAGGCCCCGAGGGCCCTCCGCCGCTGCCTCGAAAATTGGACGAAGGCGCAAGATGCGTCGCATGCTTCCCCTGTCCGGAACCATCTCCGGGTGACGCCATGAAGACAAAGAGCGAAGGGGAGAAGAGGTTTTCTTGCGGCAAGCAGGGGAAGCAGAGAAGAAGCTCCAGGTTGTGGTACCCCCCTGATAGGGGCTGGGCAAGTTTATAGGCGAGCCCTAGCCACCAACCGTCACGGGAGCATGGGCGTCGCACGCCCCACAAGGGTAGCGAGGTGGGCCGAAGATAGCTCTGCCGCCCACGTCGCTTCAACTGTCCATCAAGGGGTCACGTCCGCGAGGACCGTTGGCTGCAGTCAGGCCAAACCCATGTCATTCAGTGAGTAATGATGGCCTGCGCGACTCTTGGGGATTGTAGCATCGTGGCCTGGCACAACCCGGGCACCTCGAGGAACGAGAGCGCCACCGCGCGGCGGCGGGACACGTGGGTCGCCTGGCCTTCAGGCAAATGGGGCCCACGACGCTTCGGGCCGCCCTCAAGGCTTCACCGAGAAGCCAACCTAGGCGCGCCTTGGGCCTAGGGGCTACTGTCGGCGTTCTGGGAATGGGGGTACCCAGACCTGCCTACCTGCGGCCCAGGGATGGCCCACATCATCGAACTAAGACCAACGGGCCCGACGTCACTCAAGACAAGGCCCTCACGAGGGGCCAAGCCTCGCGAGGAGGAGCGGCATCAAGACCCGCAGGGGGCCTCCTTAGGACCCCTCCGGAGTGGCGGATATTTCGAGGCGAGGTCCAGCCTCAGGAGTCAAGGCTGACGTAGAGGAAGGACAGGCGAGCCGCAGACAGCAGGTGGTGCAGTTTCCCCTTTGGTGCAAAGAGAGCAAAGGCGGACGCTGTTTCCAAAGGTTTCCCTTCTGGTGCAACAAGACCATGGCTGCCTGCCGGCAGGACGGACGTCATCCCTGCGCCCACCACTACAGCGTTGGCAGCTACTTTGCAGGCGAAGACCGCTTTTGATAGGGGAAGCATGTTCCCTTGCCCCCTTCGAAATTGTCCGTTGTGGGATCCCTTCCCGCTGAAACGATGAGGGAAGAGGACTCGAGCCTCCACTATAAATCGATAGGGTAGGATACTTCGTGGGGGGGGGGGAGTTCATTCTCACCCTTGAGCAACACACAAAGCCACCCCACCTCCGGAGGCTCGAGAGCACTATACTAGTTCATCCACCAACCTCCACGAGAGGCAATACACCAAAAGCAGGATTAGGGTTTTATGCTTCGCATCGGCCATATCCTGGGTAAACTGTTGTGTTCTGTGTTCCCCTCACCATCGAGTGAGTCCTTCGTCGTTCAGATCGAGTAGCAAGCTAGGAGAGGGTTAGCGGGGAGAGATCTTCGTACATCCCCCGTGTTCGAATTCTTAGGGTTTTGCGGAGCCCGAAATCCGACAATATGAGACGAACTACGAAAATAAATGAGAGATTGATCTTCCAAATATTGGAAAGTAATGAATTAACTTGAAAAGACGCACACCGGTGTGAAAGAATTGACATGACAACTCCGGTTTGAAAAGAATTGATAAGACAATTTGATTGAGCAAAAGAACTAAAAACATTCCCATAGAATATAAGATCACCGGTTCGCAAATATATGAAATCACGACTTGACATCGAAGCAACTCGAATTACCATACTCCAACAAAACAAATGACGAGGCTTACTAAACAAGCCGGTAACAAATTCATGATAGTGATTTTGTTCGATATTTTCGTGGTAAGATTTGCACGGGCTCAATCGTACATTGGATTGTCATATTGAAATGACGCTCGAATATGCTCCCTAGGTGTAGCCAACTACAAGGCTTGATGGAGCATATGTGATGAAATATATCGAGACTGTCCTTTGTAAGAAATATTGTGAACAAACGAATCCACTAGATGTCGAACCCCAACTTCACATCATGCATCTGTTGGAAGATAATTCTAGGTAACTACTTGAATTCCCACCTCAGAACTTCCAAAATTTTCTAGTTATGCAATCGGGTCCGTGGATACAAGGAGCAAAACTTCACACAACTCCTAATATGATACTACGCTCCAATGTAACACATCTGTCAACACATAACCAAAGTCTCCGAAACTCATCTATCTCGAACCCTCGTAGTCATAACGATACCAAGTATGGCAGTACATGTAGACTCTCTCCTCCATTACTGGGGAGGCGAGACTCCTCTCGCCACTAATAGTATTGAATGAATTTTAAACATTCTCCATCTTGAGATACTAAGAAATCTAAATGATAACGATGTGCTCAAGAATCCCCTGGAGCTCAACTCCCCGGAAGAAGTCAAGTCAGACAGGAGGCACCAAGTTAGAACTCCGTCACATCGACATCATATAGATTCCAGAATACCCGCGTGATCCTAAAAAAATATTCAGTGAGAAGAGGGGTAGAATTAAATTTCCTACGTCAAGATTTCTCATGAGAGCATACAAGAGGGGTAAAAAGATTCATACTCTCTGATATATAACTAGACACAAAGCTGTTTTTCACTAGACTCGACTCGTCCAAGTTCGATCAATCAAGGGGGCTCTTAGGTCGGCATTGCTGTGATACCAAATTGTAACGCCAAAGATGCAATCCTATCCTTATTATGGCACGAGGGCCTCCGTAGGGATAGAAGCGCATCTCGTTGTTCCGCGAGAATGGATATCATTACAAGTACATGTATAGAAGAGATGAGTATATGGAATTGGCTTACACTCGCCACAAGCTAGAACATGAACAACACAATACAACAATATATACAATCACCATGTAGAAGAGCAAGGTCCGACTACGACTGAAAACAAACGATAAAAGAACGACGCCCATCCTTGCCTTCATAGGATGCTGGCCTGGAAACCATCATAGATCGATGATGATGAAGAAGAAACTCTAAATAGAACAATCACTGCCGTCACGTCAAAGTATCACTTTAGCTGTACCTACAAATGTTGTTGTAGTAATTTATGAGCCACATGGACTCAGCAATCTCATTTCCAAAGGTATCAATACTAGAATAGCTTAATGGGTGAGGTATGGTTAAGTGGTGAGGCTGGAGCAAACAACTAAGCATTTATTTGAATGACTAACTTACGAGTACAAGAGTTAAAAAGGGGGATGGTCTACGCATAATAGTTGTGAACTAATACTTATCTCAAAGTTATCCTGAACACCTACTTACGTCAAACATAACCTCACCGTGTCCTCTCTCAGATAAATAGTTCACGAGAAGAGACATTCACGGTTACACACACAGTTGGCATATTTTAATTAAGTTTACTTCAAGTTTGCTATGACTGGGTGTTAATTTTTTTTTCCAAGTTGCCACATAACCGCGTACACGACTCTCAGAAAGATTTATCCGTGCAGGGGTGGTCCAACTAGTCCATCACAAACTACCACAAGCTGCGGCGGAAACCTCGACGACGGAAAACCCATGACATCCTCAGATTCCTGGTGGAAAACCTCAACCTCGAGATAGCTCAAAGTATCCTCGGAATCCCTCGGACAAGACGTTCAAGAAGGTTAAAACAAATCCATCAAGGCCGTCCGGCGTGTCGACAATACCGATAGGAGCCACATATCTCTCTCTTAGGACACAACGTATAAGCTAAGCGTACGGTGGCCTGATTGACATCTCCCGAGTTGCCCTAGGTTGCCAACCCACGGTGCTCCAGTTTTGGGCCAACACCATCAGCACTGCCCCCTGTATTATGTTGAATTGCTCCTTGGTTCATGACGCCCTATGATTTAATAACGGTGTTTAGTATTATTATGTTAGGAAAATATAGTAACAATGTTGGGCCTTGCCAGACGAGTTTTATCCCAAAACGAAAATCTAAGGGGTCCCATAACAACCCAAGCATGTTAGGAGCACTCAATTATGGAACATAACACTGGTACACAAGTAACTAGGACGACAAAGATGGAACAAAACACCGGGCTAGAAGGCCAAGCCTTCCACCTTTTACCAAGTCTATAGGTGCATTAAATTAATTAGCAATAATATGGTAATATGACAAGGAATCCATGTTGTCGCATGGAAGCAACTGCACCTGCAACTAGCAACACAATAAGAAGGCTGACCAAGCGGTAACATAGCCAAACAAGGGTTCGCTGGGTTGTGGATGGGTTAGAGGCTTTTCATTGCAACGTTGGGAGGCTGAGCATATAGGTAGTAGGCAGCGAGACATAGCGACATAAATGAGACAACTAGCATGCCAATGATAGTAGTGGTATCTAGGGAAATGATAATCTTTCATGTGATCCCGCTTGGAAGAAGAACGAATCCGTGAAGCAGACGAACCAACATAGTCGAACGAATTCTCACACTTCGAAGCGGTTCGGAGCTCTATCGAGAAGAAACAATCCAGAAACAAATAATGAACACACGATAAACATCACAACATATTCATGACATGATGTGGAAGCAATTATGATGCATGCCCATTTATTTATGCACGGCACGACAAAGCACAACAATTTATTACTACACATTAAGTGAAGCTCAATATGCAACAAGTTACATATTGATGAGACTCCACACTTGGATTACTTAGTTCACCCCCTTTTAGGTACACGACAATATTAAATATTGTTAAACATGACAAGAGGTGAAGCATAAATAACTACATATGTAGGTATTTTAAATGACGTCGGAAACAACATATAGCATTTCCGAAATGACCCCATATGTTAATTTCAAAATTGGTCCAGATCTGAACTAAACATATTTTATATTTGTTAAACAGCAAAATAAATTGTCCCATGTGGTTCTACATGTAATTCTAGTTGATTTACATATATAGATCATCTAAAGCGGAGCTACGGTTTAAAAGATATGAGCAACACAAGATAATATGTCATGAATGTAAAATGGATGCAAATGAGAGGACAAGCATGTTAAAACATGGGTGGACAAGATCTTATGAAACTATATGAAATTCTAATCAAGTTTAAATGACGCCGAAACAACGAATAACAATTCGGAAATTCCCCACATGCAAATTAAAATTCGATACTGTTCTCCCTATACATAATTTTAAAATAAATGATATCATGTTATTCTACACATTTTTTCTGTCAAGTTACATATGCCAATCATTTTAACCAGAGCTACGATTAATTAGTTAGGAAATAAATCATTTTAAGATGCATTTATACAAATTAATGAAAATAGGAAGATTAAGCATTTTTTATGACATGTGGGAGTTGAATATTATGAAAGTAGACATTAATCTGAGAAAAGTTCATATATATCATGTCTTCATATGATGCACGGTTGAATTTAGATGTATTTTGCAAAAAAAGTAACTTGTTTTGTAAAACTGTGCAGTCTTAAATTGGAAGAAAAAACAACCCAAATAGACATTGGCTGGGTCCGAGTTGTCATTTGAGGGATGAGAAAAAATAAACACTTCAAATTTTGAAAGGATAATGATTTGATAGGAGGATCTATCGAGAGATATATGTGCCGCTAGGGACCAAGCTAGGTACGGTGGTGTGACCCGAATTGGCTCGGCCTTCCCTAAAACAAGGGAAGTGGTGATCCTTTCGAGAAGCAAAAAAATGAATAAAAGCGCAGCCGGGGTGATTCGACCTGTGGTCGCCTGGGTAAAACCGAGAATTGATAGCGAGTGCGCTATGATTCAGCTTACTACTAGCTTAGCCCGCGCGGCGACACGCCGCGCCCGTCGATCAATCATGACTATGTAGACTATGATTCAAGCAATAGACTAACATGTTGAAGCCGTAGATCGACTAGGCATAGATAGATCCGGCGTAACCCTTATACTCACCTAATCCCGAACCTGTCGAGCTCCCAGCGCTGACCATCGGTGCGTTGGAGTCGTCGGTGACGTGAGGGAAGGATGTAGACGAAGGTGGTGCTTCCCATGAGCACTGTGCTAAACCCTAGATCGGAAGGGGTTATCGGTGGGGAGTCTCGCGGCGCGGTGAACCTCGTACTGTGCGCCCCGGCCCCACCTCTTTATTTATAGCGCAGGTCACAGGGGCCCACCAACCATAACGGGTTGGGCGCCCCCGATCAGGACGCATAGATCAAGGGCCCGGTGGACAGTTGGGCCCACACGGGAGAGATCAACATAACATTCTCCTCCTTGATCTCAACTTTCACTTTGACTTTATACTTTCTATTTGTTCCATCACGTATAGGCGTGTAGAGCATGTCTCATCGTCACAGCTTAATTGTCGATAGAATCATACAGCTACAACACACATTTTGTTTTGAAACAAATTTATTTACTTCTGGGCCTCTTATTATCCAGGAATCATAGGCTTTCCATCAAACCCATGCCGGCTAAGTGTTCCTTGAACACACTGGGTGGTAAGCCTTTCGTTAGCGGATCCGCAAGCATATACTTCGTACTTATATGCTGGAGACTTATAGTTTGATCCTAGATTTTATCTTTCACAATATAATACTTTATATCTATTGTCTTGGCAGCATTGCTGGACTTGTTGTTGTGAGCATAGAATACCGCAGGCTGGTTGTCGCAGTATATCTTTAGTGGCTTGTGGATACAATCTACTACTTTCAAGTCGGGTATAAATTTCTTTAGCCATATCACCTGTCCGGTGGCTTCAAAACATGCTATGAACTCTGCTTGCATCGTAGATGATGCAACTATGGTCTGTTTAGAGCTTTTCCATCAAATAGCTCCCCTGCGAGAGTGAACACGTACCCAGACGTGGATTTTCTATCATCTCTATCTCCCGCAAAATCTGCGTCTGAGTACCCTTTTATCTCTAGGGAATTAGATCACCTGTATGTCAGCATGATTTCCTTTGTGCCTTGCACATAACGCAAAGCTTTCTTTGCCATCTTCCAGTGCTCTTTTCCTGGATTTGCTTAATATCTACCGAGTACCCCGGTGATAAAAGCTAAGTCAGGGCGTGTGCACACTTGTGCATACTGTAAACATCCAACAACCGAAGTATACGGTACTGTTTTCATTTCATCGAGCTCGTACTGATTCTTGGGACATTGATATTTCCCAAAACTATCGCCCTTGACTATGGGAGCAGGTGTGGCTTTTCTCTTATACATATTATACTTTTGGAGAACTTTCTCTAAATATGCTTTCTGTGAGAGTCCTAAGACTCCATTTTTCCTGTCTCGGTGAATTTCAATGCCCAAAACATATGAAGCATCACCAAGGTCTTTCATGTCGAAGTGCGAGGATAAAAACTTCTTTGTTTCTTGTAGTAGACCAATACCATTGCTTCCAAGCAAGATATCATCCACATACAAGATTAGGAAAATATATTTCCCATGTTTAAACTTAGCATAAATGCAATTATCCTCAACATTTTCTTGGAATCCAAATCTTTTAATGGTATCATTGAACTTGATGTACCACTGTCTAGAGGCTTGCCTTAGCCCATAAATGGATTTCTTTAGACGACAACCTAGATCTTCCATGCCTTCCATGATAAAACCCTTGGGTTGTTTCATTGTAGACATCTTCTTCTAAATCACTGTTTAGAAACGCCATCTTTACATCCATTTGATGCAGCTCTAAATCAAAATGAGCAACTAGTGCCATTATGCTTCTGAAGGAATCCTTACAAGAGACCGGAGAAAAGGTCTCATTGTAATCTATCCCTTCTCTTTGTGTAAATCCTTTTGCCACAAGTCGGGCTTTGTACTTATCTACATTCCCATTAGAGTCATACTTTGTTTTGTAGACCCATTTGCAGCCTACTGTCTTTGCTCCTTTAGGAATAATCTCTAAGTCCCAAACATGATTGGAACTCATTTATTTCATCTCATCTTCCATTGACTCTATCCATTTTGATGAGTGAGGGCTTTTAATGGCCTCCTCATATGTGGTGGGATCACCTTCCATATGAGCCATTTCCGTGTTGTATACTTTATATTCAGTAGAAATAGCACGTCTTCTTGTTCTATTAGACCTTCTAAGTGCCTCATTGTCAGGCACACTTTCTACTATTTCTTGCTGTACTTCCAATTCATGACCAACAACGGGTTCAGTCAGCTCTTGAAGGACAGGTTCCGGGTCTTGTCCCGCAGTTTTCATGGTTGGAGTTACAGCGGGTAGTGAGAAAAATGGCTCTTGAATCATCGGAATGGGTGCATACACCCTTTTCTCCTCAAGATCAATTTTCCGAGCTACCAGGCTCCCCCTCATCATCTCGTCCTCTAAGAATACAGCATGTCTCGTTTCCACAAACTTTGTGTATCTGTCTCGACAGTAGAAACGAAAACCTTTTGACCTATCAGGGTAGCCAATGAAATGGCAACTCACTGTCTTCGGGTCTAACTTTTCAAGATTTGGATTAAACATTTTGGCCTCAGCAGGGCATCCCCACACTCTCAAGTGTTGTAGGGATGGCACTCTTCCTGTCCAGAGCTCGTGCGGTGTTTTGGGCACCGACTTGCTTGGAACTCTATTGAGAATGTGAATGCGGTTTTAAGCGCCTCCATCCACAATCTCAACGGTAGGTCTGAGTAGCTCATCATTGTTGCGTACCATATCCATGAGAGTACGGTTACGCCTTTCACCTACTCCATTTTGCTGAGGCTCGCCCGGCATCGAATACTAGGCAACAATGCCAGTCTCTTGCAAGAATTTTGCAAAAGGTCCAGGGACTTTGCCATATGGAGTGTGTCGACCGTAGTACTCCCCCCACGGTCAGACCTCACTATCTTAATCTTTTTATCAAACTGATTTTCAACTTCAGCTTTGAATATTTTGCAATTATCCAATGCTTCATGTAGGTCTTTGATTGGATAAATGTAACCAAAGCGGGTGTAATCGTCTGTGAACGTTATGAATGAATCATAACCATCCACACTTTTCACTGGAATGGTCCACAAATATCAGTGTGGATAATTTCCAGTGTTCCTGTGCTTCGGTTTGCTCCTTTTTTAATCTGTTTTACATATTTTCCTTTAATGCAATCCATGCATTGTTCTAAGTGAGAGAACTCCAACTTTGGAAGAATCTCGTTTTTGATTAATCTTTCTATTCTCCGCCTGGAAATATGGCCCAATCGACAGTGCCATAGTTTCGAGGAGTCGTGAGTTCTCTTTCTTTTCTTTTGATCGTTGTTCGACGAAGTACTTTGTTCATTCACATTCAATACATAGGGCGCTTTTTCACATAGTGATAATAGATAAAGCTCTTCACGGAGAAATGCATTCCCAACATAATCATTATGAGACCAAATGGCACATTTTCCATGTCCAAAGAAACATTGATAATCGTCTTTGTCTAAACACGAAACACTTATTAAGTTCCTATTACATGAAGGTACGAAAAGCACATCCCTAAGCATAAATTTGAAACCACCGGCTTGCTCCAAGGAGACGTCACCTACACCTTCAACTTCGGCTTGGACACCGTTCGCGACTTCAATTCTTCTTGAATTTCTTGGCATAGTTATCGTCAAACTGAATTCCTGTAAAGAATTTGCAACATTAATAGTTGCACCTGAGTCAACCCACCAAGTAGATTTCGTAAACTTTTAATACAAGGATTCATTAACAAAAGAAACTATATCTTTACCTCTCTTAGCCATGAAGGTCTTTAGAAAAACAGGGAAATCCTTTTTGTAGTGCCCTTTCTCCTTACAGTAGATGCAAGTTTCCCTGTCTACTGGAATGGGGTTATGCTGATAATGCATAGGAGCTTTGCCATTGCCATTGCCATTGCCCCGTGGCTTGGAGGGAGAACCTTTGTTGGGCGGAAAACCCTTCTTCTTTTCCTTCACATAGTTAACACAGCCACCATGTGAAGCCTTAATCCTCTCCTCCTCTTGTGAGCAGATTGCGATGACCTTTTTAATATCCCAAGTCTCGGGCTGCATGTTGTAGTTGACTACAAAGGTCTCGAACTCCTTAGGCAACAAAGCCATGACCAGGTGGACAAGGAAAGCTGGTTTGATCTCTAGATCCGCATCCATAGGTTTGAGCTTAGCTGCCGTGTGGCTCATCCGAAGGATGTGCTCCCTTATGCCATGGCCACCACCATGGTAGTTCTCTGTCACCAGTTGTTTGATCAACTGGGTTGCATATGTCTTAGAAGAGCCAGTAAACTGACTCTTTATCTTGTTCAACATTTCTTGTGCCATAGGGCATTCAACAATTGAGCCCACGCTGGTGGTCTCAATGGTGTTCTTTATAAACGCCAAACATTTCTTATTGGCATTTAACCATAGCCTGTTGCGGATGGAGTGGGACATCACCTCTTTTTCATAATTTGATTGCTTTTTGTCCCAGCTCTCATCATCCTCATCAGCCTCTCTGACTGGTTGTGCAGGTGCAACTGGCTGTGGTTCCTCCAGAACCCAGTCCACCTCAGCAATGCAGAGAGCCATGTCCACCTTCTTCCTCCACTCAGAGTAGTTGTCCCCTCTGAGTGTCGGAATATCCTTGAGGCAGCTCATCAGATGGAAACCACCTAGAATCACCAGATGAACTAAATCAGTATGACAATAATATGCATTAAATATCGTTGGTTAAAATAAGCATACAATTGTCCACGCAAATAAATCCACATTACCGTTGGGCAAATGTTAGAAATAAAAGCATCATTTTGCAATATGCAACATGACCGTGTGATTAAACAACATCGGTCACAATAAAAAAACATCCTTAAGCATCCTTTTGCAATATGCAATATTGCTTTTAGGAGCGGAAAACGTGAAATAAAAAAACATATGCCCTTAACTTTGCAGAAAATTAATTCTGTCAATTAATAATAAAATCATGAACTTTATTAATTCATTATAAAATTCATGACCTTTTCCTATTCTGAAAAAAAATTATTTTATTTTCAGAAACTTCTATTTTCCTTTTCTGAAAAATAATATTGCAATTCTGTATGAAATTACACAAACTTTGAACATTTTAATTTCTATTTTTCTAAACATGTTTTCGTAGGAAAAAAGCCTAGAAAAACTATTTTAAATCTGTCATAAAAAGGGACAGAAATAAAAGGTCCTTTAAAACAGAAAATTGGGCCGGCAGTGGGATTCCTCCCGCCGGCCTGGGGCTGTTACTGCCTTCGGCCCGAAGGCCCACTTCCCCAGCGCGCCGAAATGGCCCCTATGCCGGCACTGGCGCCCCCTTCTGTGCGGCCGACTGGGGCTTTGGCCTGAGGCCTAGCGCGCAAGTGGCGTGTTAGACCCAGCCGCCCCTCCTGACGCTAGGGTTTCGCCGTGGACCGTCGGATCTAATCCGACGGCCCGGCGCGATTAGCTCTCGAACAAAACTCCAGGCTCCTGGCCGGCCGAGCCAAAAACCTAGTCATTCTCTCCCTGGGTCGCCGCTCTCTCAATCTCGGATGACACTCTCTCTCTCTCGCAGGAGACGAAAAGGCTCCCACAGCAGAGTCGCTCGGCCGTTCCTTGCCCTCGAGCGGTGGCGCCCTGACCCCGCCGAGGAGCTCCTGCGGCCGTTCACGAGCAGCCCGCGGCGGCCGGGGCCCTATCCTTCGTTCCTGTCGCGCGGCGGCCGAGCCACTCGCTCGCGTGGTGGCCCTCTTGCCCCGCCGAGCGCAGCACGCCGCCGCTCATGCATGCTCCTGTGGCCGCTGGCCGTGGTGGTCTAGAAACCACACGCCGCGTGCTGCCTTCCTTGCGTGGTGGCAGCCATGCCCCGCCGAGGGATCCCCTTCTTCCTTCATGCAGCGGCGGCCCCCTCTGCTCCTCTTGCCGATGCGCGCCCTCTCCCGAGGGAGAGTGCGCCGCCGTCAAGGGAGGTGTTGGGGTGCCAACTACCCTGCCATTTCTTTTCGATTTCTCAAGAGGGTGCAAGCATGACCGGGGCGGAAATCGTCTTTGTTGCCATCCCCCTCGCCGGTGGCGCCTCCGCCTTGCGGTGGGCGCGCCGCCGTCGAGGGATTTGGTGATGAAGTCCTATTGCCCCTGTGGAAATCTTTGTTTTTCTTTGCATGTTCCTCTTCCCCTTTCTTTTTTCTTGGTTTTTCCTCTGTTTTGGATCCGATCCGGATCCTTTTCTTCGTTTTCATGCTGGATCTAGATCCATACTTTGCCTCCATGGAGGTAGGTTCTTCTTCCCCACACCTCGGCTTGCTGATGCGTGTGGGGATCGAGAGGAACAGGCGCGGCCTTGCGGCGGCGCTTCTTTTCCGATGAGGCCGTAGGCCATCTTCGGTACTTGCCCATCTAGGGTTCATGTGGTGTGGGGAAGAGGAAATTTTCTTTTGTTTAACCGGATAGATATTTGCCTAGCGGCTCATGATACCAATGTTGAATCCGTAGATCGACTAGGCATAGATAGATCCTGTGTAACCCTTGTACTCACCTAATCCCGAGCCTGTCGATCTCCCAGCGCTGGCCATCGGTGCGTTGGAGTCGTCGGTGACGTGAGGGAAGGATGTAGACGAAGGTGGTGCTTCCCGTGAGCACTGCGCTAAACCCTAGATCAGAAGGGGTTATCGATGGGGAGTCTGACGGCGCGGTGAACCTCGTACTGTGCGCCCCGGCCCCCACCTCTTTATTTATAGCGCAGGTCACAGGGGCCCACCAACCATAACGGGTTGGGCGCCCCCGATCAGCGCGCATGGATCAAGGGCCCGGTGGGCCGTTGGGCCCAGACGGAAGAGATCAACCTAGCATAATAGATAGTCATTCGCTGTTAATTAAAAAGAGGCATAATACATAAAAAGATTGAAGATGACAAATAAGTTGATTTATGACGGCCATGCAAATGCATGGATACAAACACAATGATTAATACCGGCACACCGCCAACAAAAAACTACTTATTAAAACGATATACAGCTCACCCTACATAGTGGGCTGTACATGGAGATACAAACACACTATGATATGAAGTTGCAAACAGTTTTCGCTGAATTAGATCATCCTCGTATAATCTCATGCAAAATTAGTGCGTGTAATAAAGTGGTATAGATCTTTTGCGAATTCTTGGACATGCCCAAGAGGTGGATATGCTCCTGTGTATGTGATGATAGGATCCTCACTATGTGGACACTGAGAGTATATGTGGAGTGGCAACACATTAGTGAAATTGTAGCATACCTTTGCTAAAATCATTGTTTGACTTGTGAATTCATTTTGCTTAGCTACCTTCTCACGGGCATGCTAAATCGCCATTGCTTTGTTTGTTCTTTAACTTTTTCCCTAAATAGTCTTTCCTTTGTGACTTCAAGGGCATAATTATTATGGTCATTGATAAAAATATTGTAATATGCACACATACATTCCAAAGCCACTTGAGCAGCTTTCTCTTTGGCTTCATCTTCCTTCTTTCACTATTGAAGAACCATGTATCTATAATTGGATTGGCCGGTTATATGGAAGCATAGATTTCGTTTATATGTCCTCATGTAGTTTTATTTATTTAACCTGAACATGTACATGTTCCCCTTTACGTTACAATTCTTGTTCTATAGCTCCATGTAGGAGGCCATTTATATGCTAAGGTACATATTGTTTTGTATCAAATTGATAACATACGTGAGTTTGAAGAATTTGTAGTGTCATAATTGTGTGATGTATTGTATTCGTAAGATTAAGTTTGAATACAACGCCTTCCAAAATTTATCCCCGCATAATAGAATTAATTCGATAGAAGTTGCATTGTATGGTGGAAATGAAATAGATGCAATAAGGCTCAGTATAGTCTATTAAAAAAAGAACTAAATTAACCATACTTATATATTTTATTCAAGTAAGACGTCAATTGCTGATAGTACATAATAAAGGAGAGATTCATTGTAGCATTTCATGAATTGTAGAATCCCTTATGCATGCTTGGTATTGCTCTCCTATGACATTTGATTTTAACATGCGATACGTAAAAATGGAATAGGATGCCAACATTGGATTGTCTTATCATAGATTTTTTAAATGTCAAGAATTCAATAGCATTGTTCTAGTGGACACTTGACACTGAATTTAATAAATAACAATTGACACGTGGCAAGATAAATGTTAACTTGTTTGGAACATTCAAAGTGACATAGTCTGCACATAGCTTATTATGGCAGTTCTAGAAAGTGGGGCCAAATATAATTTGTTAATGCTCTGTTATATTGCATTGGTAATGTATACACCATAAAGTGAGAAACATTGCCATCAATGAATCGAGAAACTTCTATGCTGAAAAGGTGAGTTAAACCAAAAGGAAAGTTTTGACGTCCAAGCATATTGTTCCTCTTGCCTTCTCATATAATCTTTTATAATTCTTTAGATAATGATGATACATTTATATATATTTCACATAAGCTCTTATATGCAACCATGTTAAGAGCTAAGTAGACTTAACCCTAGGAATTATTTTGATAATCTGAGATGGGTTGCATAATTGAGTTGATGCAACCAAATTACCACACTATATTTAAACCAGACAAACAAAGTCACAACATACCTTTCCTGGTGGAGGTAGTTAAATTAACTTTGTAGTTACACTAGATATAACTTATCCATATGTAACCACTAAAACCATAAAATAACTTCTATTGGTAGCACCATTATATATGATTGGCAGTGAAGAATTCATCTCATAGGGCACAACTCAACGATCCTCAACCTATAATTTATATAAAACCAGTGCTAGGTATGAGAAGAAACCGGAGAACCAATTGTAGATGCATTGTCGCACCAAAGAATTGTGCGACTAAAAGCAAACCCATAAGCTTCAATAGGAGAAGGGGTGAAGAAGAAGGTTCTAGGGAACTTTTTCTGGTCTACACGTCCAAGTGTCCTCCCGAGCCACCTCCTGCGTGGCGACCGAGAGGCCCATAGATCCCATAGGACGGACTCCCCCTCTCCACCTCCTCCTGCCTCGCTGCCGCCCAAGGGCGTGGCTAGGAGAAGCCTTGCCGCTGCCGACAGCGGCGGGGACTCGGGTTCCTCCCGCTCATGTGGGGCTGGCGCGGGCCGACGCTCCCCGGCCGGAGTGTGGCGTCGGGTCGAACGTCACAACGGGTAATTACGGTTCTCCAATATTTCTCTTCCTCCACGGCAGGCGGCTTCATGTTCTGGTGCGTCAAGATCGCTAGGGACGGCGACGGCGTGACCAGATCGGTCGGCGGTGGCACGACTGGATCTGGGCCCAGGCAAGGGCCTTAGTCCCTGGATTGCGATTGACGTGGTGGCGGCTACGATACGTCGGCAGTTGGGTGGATCCGTTGGGATTCTACCCTTGTTTGGTCCATGACAACGCGGGCCACTCCAGGGGAAACCCTAGATTCACTTGGGATCAAGCGATGGCGGTGCTTTTGCATCATAGTCTCTTTTCAGGGCATCATTTTGGAGTTTGCTCCAATTGAAGGGACCAACTACGCCGGCGGCGCACGCCTGGTGGTGCAACTGCCGATGAAAATCACGCTGACTATGGTCATGGCGGAAGATGGCGATGTCATTTATGTCATTCCCTTGTCGAGGCATCATCATTGCAGTTTGCATCATCGGGCCCGAGATGCTCCGGGGGAATCCCTAGTTCTGGGTTTCCCAGATCGGACGATGATGGCATTTGCAGTATCCATTTTCCTCTTGGAGGCATCGTTTTGGAGCAAGTGATGGCTGGAGGGGACAAGAGGAGGAGAGGTATTGTATCTACCGCAAGGCCGATGACGGATCACGATGGCATGGCGTCGCGGAGTTTCAACGATGGGTGCGTGTGAATGGACATGTGCAGGATGGTGGCGTTGTGTGGCACGATGGTGGCGTCAACGGCATGCCAGGCAAGGTCGATGCATCAGGTCCTGTTTTGGAGATGGATCGATGGAAGATGGTGGCGGCAGCCTCTCAGAGTGCACCGAACCAGTGTTGGACCCAGTCTCGGTGTGTGGCTGGGTTGGGGCATCCGGCTATAGATGGTAGGGTTTGGTGCGATGTTTGTTTGGTATTAGGCTCGGATATTCAGCACACCTTCATCAAGGGAATATGAGTAGCAACAGGTGTTTTCTAGATGGCGGCTTCAGTGTGACTCATGTATTACCTTGTATGGTACTTGTGAATAATTAATAACATAACTGCATGCATCGTCCAGATGAAAAGGTCGGGGTACATCCTCCTTTTCAAAAAAGGTGTAAAGACATAGTTTTGAGAATAGTTGGATGTACGTATGAATATCCACTCAACAACAATTTTTGATCAGTGACTATGCTTCTTGTATGGATCAAACGAAGAGCTGAAATAAAAAGAGGATTATGCTAGGCAAGAAGTGAAACATTTTTTTCCTTAGTACTAGCATATACGGAAATATAAATTTGATAGGTCAAAAAAATCTGTAATTAGGACATATATTTTCTTCATGTGAAACAAATGCTTATTACCATGCACTATTCATTCTTATAATCTCTACCATATGTTTTTACTCTCTTTGAGCATAATCTCTGTTAGAATAAACAATACAAAGGAAGCAAGAAATCAGTACATAAGCAATTGCTCTAATATATGCCGTCAATGAATAGTGAACCATCTTTTATTCCAAAAAGCAACTTCTAGCAGAAAATCGGGGCATAATTATGGATAAATAAATTGGGTAGCTTGAAGAAAAATAGATCAATTAAGCAAGGTAGTGATACAATGCTATCCAATTTGTGACAGGAGAACAAATGCGCCAAAAGCAGAAAACAATTTTAGGAAGAGAAAGGCAAAGCAATTACAATTGTTAATTAACCTACATTAGTATGTCACTACAATGGTACCATTTTACTGGTTATCAAAGGCAAACCAAATATAGTTACTTAACTGGTAGGAACAACTAGGGTTCTACTGGGTCTAGGACGGAGATTGTAGGGTATGAAGCGAGGTTGGCGAGGGCTGGAGCACGGTGAACGGCGGCGGGGAGCCGTTGCGCGCGAGAGGGAGGCGGCGGCGCGGCTAGGGTTCCGGCTCCTCTCGGAGCCGGGCAATATAGTTATGACTATATTGCTTAATTCCAAAAGAGTTGTTTACATAGGTTTATATAATCTCATGGATGACTAAGATCACTTGGAAACTAAGATAACTTGGAAACTAAGTTAACTAAGATAACTTGGGCAAAACCCGTAACTAATCCTACCCATTGGGCCTCCTACTTTGGTACGTAGTACCGGTCATAACATCTCTCCCCGCGTGCGCAAACAACTCATCCTCGAGCTGGAAGTCTGGGTAGTGCTGACCGAATTTGTCACGCTGCTACCAAGTCGCGTCCTCCTATGGAAGGCCTTCCCACTGGATCAACAGGTACCACACCTCGCAACGTAGTTGGGCCTGCAACACCTTTGCTTGCCCGGGAAGGAGGCGCCCATCGGACGTCGGGGGTAGCGCCGGCGTGGCCACCGGTGGCTCCCCATGGAAAGGCTTTAGGAGCCCCACATGGAAGACATTGTGGATGCGAGCACCGGCCGGAAGCTGAAGGCGGTAGGCCACCTTCTCGATGCGCTCCAACACGGAAAATGGCCCGGCGTAGCACAGGCCCAGCTTGCGCTTCGTGCGCGGGTCAAGGGACTGCGTGGAATGGTGAAGGAGACGCAGCTACACACCGTCGCCCACCGCAAACTCCACCTCGCGGTGGTGGCCATCATAGTAGTGCTTGGCCAACTGCTGGGCCTGAACGAGGCGTTGGCGCACCTTGGAAGCATCTCGTCGAGGCTGCGAAGAAGATCACCCGCCGCCTTTGTCCGAGCCGTCTCCGGGTCAACCAGGAGGATGGGCGGGGGCAGTCGGCCATAGACCACATCGAACGGCATGGCGTGCAGGGCGGAGTGATAAGAGGTGTTTTAGCTGTTGGAAATATGCCCTAGAGGCAGTAATAATTAGTTATTATTATATTTCTTTGTTCATGATAATCGTTTATTATCCATGCTATAATTGTATTGATTGGAAACACAGTGCATGTGTGGATACATCGACAAAACAATGTCCCTAGTAAGCCTCTAGTTGACTAGCTCGTTGATCAAAGATGGTCAAGGTTTCCTGACCATAGGCAAGTGTTGTCACTTGATAACGGGATCACATCATTAGGAGAATCATGTGATGGACTAGACCCAAACTAATAGACGTAGCATGTTGATCGTGTCATTTTGTTGCTACTGTTTTCTGCGTGTCAAGTATTTGTTCCTATGACCATGAGATCATATAACTCACTGACACCGGAGGAATGCTTTGTGTGTATCAAACGTCGCAACGTAACTGTGTGACTATAAAGATGCTCTATAGGTATCTCCGAAGGTGTTCGTTGAGTTAGTATGGATCGAGACTGGGATTTGTCACTCCGTGTGACGGAGAGGTATCTCGGGGCCCACTCGGTAATACAACATCACACACAAGCCTTGCAAGCAATGTGACTTAGTGTAAGTTGCGGGCTCTTGTATTAGGGAACGAGTAAAGAGACTTGCCGGTAAACGAGATTGAAATAGGTATGCGGATACTGACGATCGAATCTCGGGCAAGTAACATACCGAAGGACAAAGGGAATGACATACGGGATTATATGAATCCTTGGCACTGAGGTTCAAACGATAAGATCTTCGTAGAATATGTAGGATCCAATATGGGCATCCAGGTCCCGCTATTGGATATTGACCGAGGAGTCACTCGGGTCATGTCTACATAGTTCTCGAACCCGCAGGGTCTGCACACTTAAGGTTCGACGTCGTTTTATGCGTATTTGAGTTATATGGTTGGTTACCGTATGTTGTTTGGAGTCCCGGATGAGATCACGGACGTCACGAGGGTTTCCGGAATGGTCCGGAAACGAAGATTGATATATAGGATGACTTCATTTGGTTACCGGAAGGTTTTCGGGCATTACCGGTAATGTACTGGGAATGACGAATGGGTTCCAGATCTTCACCGGGAGGGGGACCACCCACCCGGGAGGGCCCAAGGACCTTGGGGGTGGCGCACCAAGTAGGTGGGGTCAGCCCAAGGCTGTCTTGTACAAGGGAAAGAAAAAACCAAAAGAAGAGAAAGGAAAAAAAGGAAAGGTGGGAAAAGAGAGAAGGACTCCACCTTCCAATCCTAGTTGGACTAGGATTGGAGGAGGACTCCTCCTCCCTTGGTGGCGCAGCCCTTGGGGCTCCTTGAGCCTCAAGGCAATCCTCCCCTCCCCTCCTCCTATATATATGGAGCTATTAGGGCTGATTTGAGACAACTTTTCAAGGTAGCCCGACCACATACCTGCACGGTTTTACCTCTAGGTCGCGTTTCTGCGGAGCTCGGGCGGAGCCCTGCTGAGATTAGATCACCACCAACCTCCGTAGCGCCGTCACGCTGCCGGAGAACTCATCTACCTCTCCGTCTCTATTGCTGGATCAAGAAGGCCGAGATCATCGTCGAGCTGTACGTGTGCTGAACGCGGAGGTGCCGTCCGTTCGGCACTAGATCGTGGGACGGATCGCGGGACGGTTCGTGGGACGGTTCGCGGGGCGGATCGAGGGACGTGAGAACGTTCCACTACATCAACCGCGTTCACTAACGCTTCTGCTGTGCGATCTACAAGGGTACTTAGATTGGAAATCCCCTCTCGTAGATGGACATCACCATGATAGGTTTTCGTGCGAGTTGGAAAATTTTTGTTGCCCATGCGACGTTCCCCAACAGTGGCATCATGAGCTAGGTTCATGCGTAGATGTAATCTCGAGTAGAACACAAAAGTTTTTGTGGTCGATGATGTGCGTTTTGCTGCCCTCCTTAGTCTTTTCTTGATTCCGCGGTATTGTTGGATCGAAGCGGCTCGGACCGACATTACTCGTACGCTTACGAGAGACTGGTTTCATCGCTACGAGTAACTCCGTTGCTCAAAGATGACCGGCGAGTGTTAGTTTCTCCAACTTTAGTTGAATCGGATTTGACCGAGGAGGTCCTCGGATGAGGTTAAATAACAATTCATATATCTTCGTTGTGGTGTTTGCGTAAGTAAGATGCGATCCTACTAGATACCCATGGTCACCACGTAAAACATGCAACAACAAATTAGAGGACGTCTAACTTGTTTTTGCAGGGTATGCTTGTGATGTGATATGGCCAACGATGTGATGTAATATATTGGATGTATGAGATGATCATGTTGTAATAGTTAATATCAACTTGCACGTCGATGGTACGGCAACTGGCAGGAGCCATAGGGTTGTCTTTAAACTAACGTTTGTGCTTGCAGATGCGTTTACTATATTGCTAGGACGTAGCTTTAGTAGTAATAGCATGAGTAGCACGAAAACCCCGATGGCGACACGTTGATGGAGATCATGATGATGGAGATCATGGTGTGACGCCGGTGACAAGAAGATCATGCCGGTGCTATGGTGATGGAGATCAAGAAGCACGTGATGATGGCCATATCATGTCACTTATGAATTGCATGTGATGTTAATCCTTTATGGACCTTATCTTGCTTAGAACGACGGTAGCATTATGAGGTGATCTCTCACTAAAATTTCAAGACGAAATTGTGTTCTCCCCGACTGTGCACCATTGCGATAGTTCTTCGTTTCGAGATACCACGTGATGATCGGGTGTGATAGACTCAACGTTCACATACAACGGGTGCAAAACAGTTGAACACACAGAACACTCGGGTTAAGCTTCACGAGCCTAGCATGTGCAGACATGGCCTCGGAACACATGAGACCGAAAGGTCGAGCATGAATCGTATAGTTGATATGATTAGCATAGAGATGCTTACCACTGAAACTATTCTCGACTCACGTGATGATCGGACTTGAGATAGTGGATTTGGATCATGTACCACTCAAATGACTAGAGAGATGTACTTTTTGAGTGGGAGTTCTTCAGTAATATGATTAATTGAACTAATTGTCATGAACATAGTCTAATGGTCTTTGCGAATTACGATGTAGCTTGCGCTATAGCTCTACTGTTTTTATATGTTCCTAGAGAAAATTTAGTTGAAAGTTGATAGTAGCAAACTTTGCAGACTGAGTCTATAAAACCGAGTATTGTCCCAGTTGCTGCGCAGAAGGCTTATGTCCTTAATGCACCACTCGGTGTGCTGCACCTCGAGCGTCGTCTGTAGATGTTGTGAACATCCGACATACACGTTTCTGATGACTACACGATAGTTCAGTGCAAAATACTTAATGGCTTAGAAGCAAGGCGCCGAAGACGTTTTGAAATGTCACGGAACATAAGTGATGTTCTAAAGAGATGAAATTGTGATTTCATGCTTGTGCCCTTGTTAAGAGATACGAGACCTCCAACAAGATTCTTTGTCCACAAAGTAAAGGAGAAAAGCTCAATCGTTGAGCGTGTCTCAGATTGTTTGAGTACGACAATCACTTGAATCAAGTGGGAGCTAATCTTCTAGATGAGATAGTGATAGTTCTCCAAAGTCACTGCCACCAAGATGTGAGAACTCCGTGATGAGCTATAACATATCAAGGATAGATACAATGATCCTTGAGCGATTCGCGATGTTTGACACTGCGAAAGTAGAAATCAAGAAGGAGCATCAATAGTTGATGGTTTGTAAAACCACTAAGTTTCAAGAAAGGCAAGGGCTAGAAGGGATACTTCGTGAAACGGCAAAACAATTGCTGCACTAATGAAGAGACCCAAGATTAAACCCAAACCCGAGACTAAGTGCTTCTGTAATGAGGGGAACAGTCACTGAGGCGGAGCAACTCTAGATACTTGGTAGATAAGAAGGCTGGCAAAAGTCGAAAGAAGTATATTTGATATACATGATGTTGATGTGTACTTTACTAGTACTCCTAGTAGCATGAGGGTATTAGATACCGGTTCGGTTGCTAAGTGATTAGTAACATGAAATGATAGCTATGACATAAACGGAGACTAGCTAAAGGCGAGGTGACGATACGTGTTGGAAGTGTTTCCAAGATTGATATGATCAAAACGTCGCACGCTCCCTCTACCATCGGGATTGGTGTTAAACCGAAATAATTGTTATTTGGTGCTTGCGTTAAGCATGAACATGATTGGATCCTGTTTTCTGCAATACGATTATTCATTTAAAGAGAATAATGGTTACTCTATTTGCTTGAATAATCACCTTCAATGGTTTATTGAATCTCGATCGTAGTGTTACACATGTTCATGATATTGGTGCCAAAAGATGCGAGGTAATGATGATAGTACCACTTACTTGTGGCACTGCCGCTTGAGTCATGTTGGTATAAATTGCATGAAAAGGCTCCATGTTGATGGATCTTTATACTCACTTGATTTTGAATCACTAGTGACATGCAAATCATACCACATGAGCAAGGCCTTGTTTTCATTGAGATGAAACAAGATAGTAACTTGTTGGAAGTGATACATTTTGATGTATGCAGTCCAATGGGTGCTGAGGCACGCAGTGGATATCATTATGTTCTTACTTCAATGACGATTTGAGTAGATACTAGAGTATTTACTTAATGAATCGCAAGTCTGAAATATTGAAAAGTTCGATTCTGTTTCGGAGTGAAGTTCATCGTAACAAGAGGATAAACTGTCTACGATATGATCATAGAAATGAATATCTGAGTTACGAGTTTTGGTACGCAGTTAAGACAATGTGGAAATTGTTTCGCAGTTCATGCCACCTGGAACATCATAGTGTGATGATGTGTCTGAACGTCATAGCCATGCACTATTTCCTGTGGTGTATTCTATGATGTCTCTTATCAAATTACCACTATCCTTTATGGGTTATGCATTAGAGACAACCGCATTCACTTTAAATAGGGCACCGCGTATTTCCGTTGAGATGACACAGTATAGACTAAGGTTTAGAGAAATCTAAACTGTCGTTTCTTGAAAGTTTGGGGCTTCGACACTTATGTGAAAAGGTTTCAGTCTAATAAAGCTCGAACCCAAAGCGGATAAATGCATCTTCATAGGATATCCAAAACAGTTGGGTACATCTCCTATCTCAGATCCGAAAGCAAAGTGTTTTTTCTACAAACGGATCCTTTCTCGAGGAAAGTTTTCTCTCGAAAGAATTGAGTGGGAGGGTGGTAGAACTTGATGAGGTTATTGAACCATCACTTCAGCCAGTGTGTAGCAGGGCGCAGGAAGTTGTTCCTGTGGCGCCTACACCAATTGAAGTGAAAGCTGATGATGGTGATCATCGAGCATCGGATCAAGTTACTACAAACCTCGTAGGTTGACAAGGTCGCGTACTCCTGCAGAGTGGTACGGTAACCCTGTCTTGGAGGTCATGTTGTTGAGCAACAGTGAACCTACGAGTTATGGAGAAAGCAATGGTGGGCCCGGATTCCGAGAAATGGATGGAGGCCATGAAATCCGAGAGAGGATCCATGTATGAAAACAAAGTGTAGACTTTGGAAGAACTACTTGATGGTAGTAAGACTATTGAGTAAAGATGGATCTTTAAAAGGAAGACAGACGATGATGGTGATAAGTCACTATTAAGAAAAGCTCGACTTGTCGCAAAGATGTTTCCGACAAGATCAAACAGTTGACTATGATCAAACTTTCTCACTCGTAGCGATGCTAAAAGTCTGTTAGAATTATGTTAGTAGTTGCTGCATTATTTATGAAATATTGCACGTAGGATGTCAAAACATTGTTTCCTCGACGGTTTCCTTGAGCAAACATTGTATATCATACAACCAGGAGGTTTTGTCGATCCTAAAGATACTAGAAAGTATGCAAGCTCCAGTGATCCTTCAATGGACTGATGCAAGCATCTCGGAGTTGGAATATACACTTTGATGAGATGATCAAAGATTTTTGGTTTGTACAAGGTTTATGAGAAACTTGTATTTCCAAAGAAGTGAGTGGGAGCACTATAGAATTTCTGATAAGTATATGTGGTTGACATATTGTGGATCAGAAGTAATGTAGAATTTCTGTAAAGCATACAAGGTTGTTTGAAAGGAGTTTTGAAAGGAATACCTGAATTGCGCTACTTGAACGTTGAGCATCACAGATCTATGGAGATAGATCAAAAGCACTTAATGGAAGTTTCAACAAGATGCATGCCTTGACAAGTTTCTGAAGGAGTTCAAAATAGATCAGCAAAGAAGGAGTTCTTGGTTGCGTTGTAAGGTGTGAATTTGAGTAAGACTCAAAACCCGACCACGGCAGAATAAGGAGAATAGACGAAGGTCGTCTTCTGTGCCTTAGCCGTAGACTCTAAAGTATGCCATGCTGAGTACCGCACCTGATGTGTGCCTTGCAGCAAGTCTGTTAAGAGGTACACAGAGTGATCCAGGATTGAATCACTGATCAGCGGTCAAAGTTATCCTTAGTAACTAAATAGACTAAGGAATTTTTCTCGATTATGGAGGTGGTTAAAGAGTTCGTCGTAAAGGGTTACGTCGATGCAAGCTTTGACACTAATCCGAATAACTATGAGTAGTGAAACAGATTCGTATAGTAGAGTAGATATTTGGAGCATTTCCGAATAGCACGTAGTAGCAGCATCTATAATATGACATAAAGATTTGTAAAGAACGCACGGATCTGAAAGTTCCAGAACCGTTGACTAAAACCTCTATCACGAGCAAGACGTGATCAGACCCCATAACTATATGGGTATTGGATTCGTTGGAATCACATGGTGATGTGAACTAGATTATTGACTCTAGTGCAAGTGGGAGACTGTTGGAAATATGCCCTAGAGGCAGTAATAATTAGTTATTATTATATTTCTTCGTTCATGATAATCGTTTATTATCCATGCTATAATTGTATTGATTGGAAACACAGTGCATGTGTGGATACATAGACAAAACACTGTCCCTAGTAAGCCTCTAGTTGAGTAGCTCGTTGATCAAAGATGGTCAAGGTTTCCTGATCATAGGCAAGTGTTGTCACTTGATAACGGGATCACATCATTAGGAGAATCATGTGATGGACTAGATCCAAACTAATAGACGTAGCATGTTGATCGTTTCATTTTGTTGCTACTGTTTTCTGCGTGTCATGTATTTGTTCCTATGACCATGAAATCATATAACTCAGTGACACCGGAGGAATGCTTTGTGTGTATCAAACGTCGCAACGTAACTGTGTGACTATAAAGATGCTCTACAGGTATCTCCGAAGGTGTTCGTTGAGTTAGTATGGATCGAGAATGGGATTTGTCACTCCGTGTGACGGAGAGGTATCTCGGGGCCCACTCGGTAATACAACATCACACACAAGCCTTGCAAGCAATGTGACTTAGTGCAAGTTGCGGGATCTTGTATTACGGAAAGAGTAAAGAGACTTGCCGGTAAACAAGATTGAAGTAGGTATGCGGATACCGACGATCGAATCTCGGGCAAGTAACATACCGAAGGACCAAGGGAATGACATACGGGATTATATGAATCCTTGGCACTGAGGTTCAAACGATAAGATCTTCGTAGAATATGTAGGATCCAATATGGGCATCCAGGTCCCGCTATTGGATATTGACCGAGGAGTCACTCGGGTCATGTCTACATAGTTCTCGAACCCGCAGGGTCTGCACACTTAAGGTTCGACGTTGTTTTATGCGTATTTGAGTTATATGGTTGGTTACCGTATGTTGTTTGGAGTCCCGGATGAGATCACGAACGTCACAAGGGTTTCCGGAATGGTCCGGAAACGAAGATTGATATATAGGATGACTTCATTTGGTTACCGGAAGGTTTTCGGGCATTACCGGTAATGTACCGGGAATGACGAATGGGTTCTGGATCTTCACCGGGAGGGGGACCACCCACCCGGGAGGGCCCAAGGACCTTGGGGGTGGCGCACCAAGTAGGTGGGGTCAGCCCAAGGCTGTCTTGCGCAAGAGAAATAAAAAACCAAAAGAAGAGAAAGGAAAAAAGGAAAGGTGGGAAAAGAGAGAAGGACTCCACCTTCCAATCCTAGTTGGACTAGGATTGGAGGAGGACTCCTCCTCCCTTGGTGGCGCAGCCCTTGGGGCTTCTTGAGCCTCAAGGCAAGAATCCCCTCCCCTCCTCCTATATATATGGAGCTATTAGGGCTGATTTGAGACAAATTTTCAAGGCAGCCCGACCACATACCTCCACGGTTTTACCTCTAGATCGCGTTTCTGCGGAGCTCGGGCGGAGCCCTGCTGAGATTAGGTCACCACCAACCTCCGGAGCGCCGTCACGCTGCCGGAGAACTCATCTACCTCTCTGTCTCTCTTGCTGGATCAAGAAGGCCGAGATCATCGTCGAGCTGTACGTGTGCTGAACGCAGAGGTGCCGTCCGTTCGGCACTAGATCGTGGGACGGATCGCGGGACGGTTCGTGGGACGGTTCGCGGGGCGGATCGAGGGACGTGAGGATGTTCCACTACATCAACCGCTTTCACTAACGCTTCTGCTGTGCGATCTACAAGGGTACGTACACTACTGGAATCCAGAAATTTGCCGTCAGCCAGTTCTTTACCGTCTGCTGGCTGACGGCAAAGAACCTCTTTGCCATCAGTTGACACAATACAGACGGCAAAGAACTGACACATGGCAAAAATAATATTTGCCATGTGTGGGTCCTTTGCCGTGTGCCAGCGGACGGCAAAGAGCCCCAGGGCAGACGGCAAAGGGGACGCGTGGGCCCCATGCCTGCCGTGTCTGAAATCCGGGGCCTTTGCCGTCCGCGGTCCTTTGCCGTCAGCCGTACGTCCCTTTGCCGTCTGCCTTACGTCCCTTTGCCGTCGGGGGGCGGACGGCAAAGGGGCCTCCCTATAACGGCCGTTACCCCTCACCTCGCTCACTGTCTCTCTCTCTCTCTCACCCCGACCACTCTCACCCCTGCCGGCGAGATCCCCTCCCCGCGGCGAGCCTACCCCCCCGGCGAGCCCACCTCCCCCGGCGACCCCCTTCCCGCGGCGACCCACCCCCGCCCCCTGCCGCCGCCGCCCCCTGCCGCGCGCCGCCCCCTGCCACGCGCCGCCCCCTGCCGCGCGCCGCCCCCTTTCGCCGCCGCCCCCTGCCGCCGCCCCCTGCCGCGCGCCGCCCCCTGCCGCCGCCGCCCCCTGCCGCCGCCCCCTGCCGCCGCCCCCTGCCGTGCGCCGCTGCCGCGCGCCGCCCCCTGCCGCCGCCCCCTGCCGCCGACGCCCCCTGCGGCGAGCCCCCAGCCGCACGCCCCCGTGCCGCCGGCGCCCCCTGCCGCCGCCCCCTGCCGGTGAGTTTTTTTTGTTTTTCTTTTTAAAAAAGTTAATTACTTTAGTTAGTTTATTAGGTTAGTTTTTTTATTATATATAGGGTAATTTAGTTAGTTTATTTGGTTAGATTATTAGGCTAATTAGGTTAGTTAGTTAGGTTAGAAGAAAAAAAGCAGAAGGAAAAAAAGCAGGAGAAGAAGAAGAAGAAGATGAAGAAGAAGAGGAGGAGGAGGAGGAGGAGAAAAAAGAAGAAGAAGAAGAAGAAGAAGAAGAGGAGAGGAGGAGGAGGAGAAAGAGGAGGAGAAAGAAGAAGAAGAAGAAAAAGAAGAAGAAGAAGAAGAAGAAAAAGAATAGAAGGAGAAAAAGAGGAGGGGGAGTAGGAGGAGAAAAAAGAAGAAGAAGAAGAAGAAGAAGAAGAAGAAGAAGAAGAAAAAGAGGAGAGAGGAGAAGAAGAAAGAAGAGGAAAAGGGAACCCCGGCACCCCGAAACTGACCCTCGACCCCCGACCCCTGACGCCCGACGCCACTGAGCCCCGACCATCGACCTCCGACGCCACTGACCCCCGACCCCCGACCCCCGACGCCACTGACCCCCGACGCCACTAACCCTCGACCCCCGATGCCACTGCCCCCGACCCAGCCCCTCGGCCCACGACTCCCGACCCCCGACGCTCGACGCCACCAACCCCCGACCCCCGACGCCACTAACACCCGACGTCACTGACCCTGGACCCCCGACGCCACTAACCCTGGACCCCCGACGCCACTGACCCCCCACAACCGACGCCACTAACCCCCCGACCACCGATGCCACCGACCCTCGACGGCACTGACTCCCGACGCCACTAAGCCCCGACCCCCGACACCTCTTCTGCCTTCTTTTGAACGAGAAGGTGCTTTTCGGCCTTCCAGAGGCCCACGGGGTCATAGTTTTGAAAATTATGAGTTAGGTCACATATTCTCCGATCATGTTAATTATAAAAACATCGTATTTGTGTTGATCGGGTGAATTTCAATGTGCAGTTGTTCGACGACCTCCACGTGCGTTGGACGTTTGTTGGTGAGCACAAATGACTTCTCCTCCTACCCCCTTAATTTGCTCTGTCCCGGTCTTCGTGCCGATGAAACTTGCTAGCTATAGGTTTCTTCAATCATGAGTATGCGTGACCAGTATGCGTCTCCCGTTCGAAAGGGCGACATCTATAAATATGCATTTCTTTGCATATTTATAACCGCCATCCTTTCAAATTGTCCAACATTATCCATGGACAGCCCGAATATGTGTAGATTGGGTTTGTTTTCCCGTATGCTGTGCTCCGGATCCGATGCGGAATTTCGTCAGTGCCTCCCCTGTTGTTCTCCGGGTACACATCCTCTCTGCTTATTGCCGAGACGTGTATCAGGAGAACAGCGGGGAGGTGCTGCCGAAATTGTGCGTCGCATCTGGAGCAGAGCATGGGAAAACGAACCCAGTCTACACATACTCGGGTGGGATTAGGACCTATCTTTACCTATTAGCGTGTAGGTTGCATGGACGTAATAAAACTGACAAACTTGATTAGCGTATGAATATAGATGATGAATTATGTATTTATTTCTTGTGCCCCCATAGGTAGCTAGGCAACATGAGTGATCGTGCTTGGATGTACACTGGTCACCCTAGTCAGAAAGACATGACCCATGAATGGTTAACAAAAACCAGGGGGTTTGTGAGAGCCGCATTTGCAAATGGCCAGCAAAAAACATGGTGCCCCTGTCCCAACTGCGACAACTGGAAAAAGCAGACAGAGTTTGAAATGGGTAAACACTTGCAGAAGTGGGGTTTTACGCCTAATTATACGGTGTGGACTTTTCATGGTGAGTCTGACCAACGTGCCAGAGCTGAGGTGATTCGTCGTCGCACCGACGAGCATGGTACCGGGATTGAAGACATGGTGCAAGACTTTGATGATGCTTGGGATTCGGACGATGAGATGGAGGAATCTGCAAAGGCCTTCTATGAAATGCTGGAGTCTTCAAAACGTCCTCTCCACGAGCAGACTGAGCTTTGTCAACTGGATGCCATCGCGCAAGTAATGGCTCTGAAGGCTCAATTCAACCTAGGCAGAGAATGCTACGACGCGATGATGACGATATTTGGACGCTTTCTACCCAAAGGCCATGTACTGCTTGCAAACCTGTACCAGTCAGAGAAAATCCTCCGTGTACTAAAGATGCCCTATGAGAAGATACATGCCTGTGAGAATGGATGTGCCTTATTTAGGCTTGAGTATGCGGCCTTGAACTATTGCCCCATTTGCAATTCTTCCAGGTATATTGTGGTAGACAACGGCATGGGTGAGAAGAATCAGACCAAAATCCCCATTAGTGTTCTTCGATATCTGCCAATCGTACCAAGACTTCAACGTCTTTTCATGGTCGAAGAGACGGCCAGACAGATGACATGGCACAAATTGGGCAAAAGAACCGAACTAGATGCGGATGGGAACAAGATGCTGGTACACACTTCAGATGGTTTTGCGTGGAGGCACTTTGATGCATTACATAAGGATAAATCGGAAGATCCAAGGCAACCTAGAGTTGCCATCAGCACGGATGGGTTCAATGTGTATGGTATGACGGCAGCACAATACAGTTGTTGGCCTGTATTTGTCATTCCACTAAATTTGCCACCCGGAGAGATTATGAAAAGAAAGAACATTTTCCTGACGTTGATAATTCCAGGGCCCAACTATCCGGGGAAGAATATGAATGTGTACATGCAGCCGCTTAAGGATGAGTTGCAAGAAGCCTGGGATAATGGGATCAAGACCTACGACGCGGCTACCAAAACAAATTTCAAAATGCATGTGTGGTACATGTACTCGACGCATGATTATCCGGCGTTTGCGCTATTCGCTCGCTGGTGTGTGCATGGAAGGTTCCCGTGCACCACATGCAAGGCAGCTCTTCAGTTCCGTTGGCTGCAGGCTGGTCGCAAGTATTCTTGCTTCGACATGCATAGACAATTCCTGGATCCTGACCATAAGTTCAGAAAAGACAAGAATAATTTCATCAAAGGTAGAGTTGTCAAAAACACTGCACCAGCTGCGTTGACAGGCCAACAGACCCTTGATCAGTTAAACGCTCTCGAGCCCGATCCTTTGCGTCCAGGATACTTCAAAGGGTATAATACAGAACACGCCTGGACTCACAAGTCATGCTTATGGGATCTCCCTTACTTCAAAGACCTCCTTTGCCCACACAACATTGACGTGATGCACACTGAAAAGAATATTGCGGAGGCCATTTTTGGTACATTGTTCGGCATAGAGGGGAAGTCAAAAGATAATCCTAAGGCTAGAATCGACCTGGAGGCTCTATGTGATAGACCGTTGCAAAACTTGCGACAACGGAAAGGAAAGCAAAGCATAGCGAAGCCAAAGGCATGGTTCAATCTTGAAAGGCCAGCTATGAGGGAAATGCTATTGTGGGTGAAAATGCGGTTGATGTTCCCCGATGGGTATGCTGCGAATCTAAAGAGGGGAGCGAGTCTTGAGAAATTGAAAATATTTGGGCTCAAGAGTCATGATTGGCACATATGGATTGAGCGGGTAATGCCGGTGATGTTGCGTGGCTTTATCCCTGAGGATGAATGGCTAGTACTGGCAGAGCTGAGCTATTTCTTCCGTTCTCTTTGTGCGAAAGAACTATCGCCTGGCGTGCTAGATGAAATGGAAGAGTTGGCGCCGGAGTTGGTCTGCAAATTAGAAAAGATCTTTCCACCGGGCTTCTTTAATCCAATGCAACATTTGATTTTGCATCTCCCGACCGAGGCAAGAATGGGGGGGCCCGTTCAAAATCGATGGTGCTACTCAACTGAGAGGATGCAGAAGACGCTTCGAGCTAAGTGTAAAAATAAACGTAGAATTGAAGCATCGATGGCCGAGGCATTCATTACTGAGGAGGCGGCAAACTTCGTGACAGCACACTACGAAGCCAAAAATTATCATTTGCATAACCCGAAGCCTCGGTACAATGATGGCGATCGAGAAAAAGTTCGATCCAACCTCAGCCTATTCAAAGGTAAGCTCGCACCATCCGGTGCTTCGAAAGGGAAATCGTTGGATGTCGAAGAATGGCGGACCATTTCATTGTATATCTTCACCAACCTAACAGAAGTGCGGCCGTACATCGAGTAAGTTCTCGGTAATTTATTGTTCCGCAACTTCTAATTGCTTTGAACCACTCTTATTCCCGGATATTTGATATAGTCGATACGTCGCCGAATTCTCGGATGGAGCGGTCATCGAAAAGGATTCCGTCGAAGAGTATGAGCTTCTCGCAAAGCATGGAGGCGACTATCCTGGTTTCATCTCTTGGTTCAAACAAAGGGTAATTAATTACCATTAAGGGCCCATTTGACTTATTGGTCTAATTTGCGGCTAATGCATCCATTCTTTCGTATTAAACTTGTAGGCTGATGCAGAGTCTATGGACGCCGAGTTGAGACAAGTCGCTAATGGTTTTGACTATAAGGTCCGTTCATTTGACAAATACAACATCAACGGGTATCACTTTCGTACCTTTGGCAAAGAGCTATCTATGCCCGACCTAACGACTACAAATTGTTCTGTCTCTGCTATCGGCGAAGGAGACACCGAGTATTATGGAAGGGTTGAAGCAATTTATGAACTTCTATTCTATTGTGAAAACCCACCGACCGTCGTAGTATTCAAATGTTATTGGTTTGAGCCGAGGGAGACTAGAAGGACTCATGAACATATAGGACTAGTCGAAATCAACCAAAACACCCACTTAGATGTTCCCGATGTCTATATTACGGCTCAACAGGCGACACAAGTTTTCTATCTACCGTGGGCCTGCCAAACTGATCCAAATCTCAATGGTTGGGATGTCGTTTATGAAGTGCCACCACATTTTAGACCACCTACCCTCAATGAAGAGGATTACGAACCTCACATTAACCTAGACACATATGAAGGAGAATTCTTCCAAGAAACACGTATGTCCAAGAAACGTTTCAAGAACCGCTCTACTTCACCCCAGAACATTGAAGTAGACAGCGACAGTGAATCCGTCTTAACCCCTGAGCCCGAACAGGAAGAGCTGGAAGAAGAAGAGGTTACTGCTGCGGATGACCTGTCACTTCTTGACCGATTACATAATGGTGGACTTCCACATTTTCTTCTAGATAGTGATGATGATGATGCATTTATTGATGATAGTGATGATCATGATGCATTTATTGACCCCGAAGCATATATAGACGAGGACGATTGTTATTAGTTCATGTCAGGTATTCAACTATTATACTATATATAAATTTTGAGTTCATGTTAGGTATTCAATTTTTATTAGTCATGTTGGTATTTATGTTGTACTAATTTCATTTACTCTTTGTCATGACAGGTGTTGAAAGATGGTGGGAAAGGGTCGAAAGCATGCCGCGGCTGCTTCTTCGTCGGCGGGTGATGGGATGGGTACTTCCATTCCTGCCTCGCCTCTTCGGAGAGTGTTGCTCTATACTATGCAAGGAGCGGCCCCCGTGAGAGGAGGTCGACCACCCGCGAAGCCGAGAGGCACTAAAGGTACACGTTGTATTCATGTTGGTATTTATGTTGTACTCATGTTGTATGCATATTGGTATTTTATTACTCATGTTGGTATTTATGTTGTACTAAAGGTACACGTGGCCGCGGGAGAGGTAGGGCTACACGGTCTCCGCCACCACCCCAAGCTGATTCACCTGAGCACAGGAGGACTTCTAGGGTGGATTCGTCTGAGGTGGAGGCTACACGGTCTCCGGTTCACGAGCCTCGGGTCGACGAGCCTCAGGTCGACGAGCCTTTGACCCACGAGTCTCGTGTCCCAGAGGCTTCCTTCCACACGACTGCGGAGCACAGCAGGGATGAGGGTACGTCCCAAGAGACCCAGTGGGATACCTGGCCTGAGCCAACTAGCCATGCTGGTAGCGACGAGGAGCTGGGTGAGGGGGATACCCAGTGGGATACCGTCTACCAGCGTGGTAGTTCGGGGCTCCCGCTCGAGCCAGCGACCCCCGACCAGAGGTGGTCGATTAGACAAATGGGGACAAGTAAGTTAATTTACTCTTATTTTACCTTTTGCCTTCGCGTTTTCTCAAATATCTAATGTTTTGGCTTCAATTTGTCATACTGTAGGGGTTGGATTGTTGCCAAGGGTGTCCGCAAGCCCAACAGCGTCCTCGGTGTTCTTTGCCGTCAAAACTTCCCAGGGTTTGTTACGTTGCCCGGTCGGGAGCGAGAGGTAGGGATGACCTGGGAGCACTACTTGGGTGCCCCGGCCCCGCCGGAGGTGGAGATCGACGGTGTTTTGTGTGACACGAGGGCGGACATGGTGATCCGAAAGTTTTGGGTAATTTCTCTTTCACACAATTATAAATTAACCATAGCTATTTATTGTACTAATCGGTGTTGTCTCGTTTGCAGACCTTCTACAGGTGTGAGGAGGGATACGAGGATGACGCGGCAAAGGTTATCGAAACCGAATGTCGCCGCCTACTTCAAAACTTTCGGCACGAGGCTCGGGTGCAGGCTGTTCGAGACTACTATGCCACGCGGCGTATTAGGATTGATAAGGCGAAGTGCCGTGATGCTAAGATGGAGAAGGAGCATTACATGAAGGTAATTACATATTATTAAGGCTTTGTAGTTAGTTTCCTTGATTTGGTTCTTACGCACTCAATTTTCTCTTTATTAACTTAGGTGCCCCCGAGATGGTGTGTGGATAAGATGGATTGTTGGGAGGCCTTGGTGGACCAATGGTGCTCCGAAACGTGGGAGACCAGCCACAACAACGCCAAGGAGAGGCGTGGCAAAATGGTTGGCGTGCCACACCATCAAGGGAGCGTCAACTTAATCCAATTTGGCGAGAACTGGGTATGTGGTTTGCTTCATGCCTCATGCAATTCATTCTTAATGCTATCTTGAGCCCTTTACCAATACAATTTTCTGCTCTCTCTCTTTTAGGCGCGTCACAATAAGACGGAGGCGCCACAGATGTACGACCTGTATGCGATGGCCCATACTGCCTCGTACAAGAAGGTCAAGGCATTCTCTCAGTCTGACCTCGAGCATCCAGAAAACTTCACCAACATCTCCTCCCACGACAAGCTCGTGAAGTACAGAGATCACGGGAAGGCGAGGAAAGGGGAGGACTTTAACCCGAGCGAGGGGCCTATTGATCCAGAGCTGGTGATGATAGCTGGCAACGGGAGGCCCCATGGCTCACTCGCCATTGGAGACGGCCTTATACGTTGTCCTAGCACTCTCCGGCAGATAAAGGCACGCCAAACGAGCTCTTGTCCGGAGATAACACGTCGTCCACGGCCAGTCGAGCTCGCCATCGAGGTTAGTTTAATGGACTCAACTATCTTTCCGCATTATGTTGTGCGTTGGAACCAATATGATTACATTGCTAACAATGAGTTGTGTTGCAGGCTGCTATTCAGAAAGAGAGAGCGGCAATGCAGGCGGCTATGGTGGAGAAGGATAAGGAAATTAGGGAGCTGGAGGAGAGGACGACTGCATTGGTGGAGGCGGAGAGGGCACGGAATGAAGCGTCTACCAGGGCCATATACGAGCTCTTCGTGGTAAGTTTCTTCTTCATGTTATTTCAAATCTTGCATTTGAATGTCCGTTTCATTAATAAATAAAAAGTTTGACTTGTCGAAACCAAATGTACAGTCTATGTGCGAGAAGAACGGCCAAGTCCCTCCGCCGATGCCAGTCATTAACGTGGCGGGGACGGTGAGTTTCATTTCAGTGGAGTGATCTTAAGAGTGTCCTCATGCTAACTACACATTGCAAACGATGTTTGGTGCAGAATATGTCCCGAAACGCATCGCACGACCCTTCTACAGTCGAGCCTTCTCCAGGGCGGCCTTCTCCAGGTGAAACAAGCCAGAGCCACCGTGCTTCACCCTAACTTAGGTATGTTATTTCTAGTGTTTTAATAAAAAATAGCTAGACTTCCATCTACTGACATAATTAGCTTAGTTAGCTGCAAAATAGCTAGACTTCCATCTAATGACATAATTAGCTTAGTTAGCTCCAAGAAGAAGGAGGAGAGGGAGGAGGAGAAGAAGAAGGGGACAAAAGGATAAGAAGAAGAAGGAGAAGAAGGGGACTTCCTCTTTTTCTCCTCTTCCTTCTCCTTCTCCTCCTCCTCCTCCTCCTTTTTCTTCTTCTTCTCCTCTTCCTTCTCCTCCTCCTTCTTTTACTTCTTCTTCTCTTTCTCTTCTCCTATAGTTAGCTAGGGTTCCACCAAAATGACATAATTAGCTTAGTTAGCTCCTAAATGCCCTATTTAATAAAAAAAGACCTATACTTAGCTAATTATCCTCGAAATGACATAATTAGCTCCAAAAAGGCATTCTTAGCCAATTTAGCCCGAAGAAGGGGACAAGAATAGAAAAAGAGGAAAATGAAAGCAAGGAAGAGGAAAAAGGAGAAGAGGGAGGAGGAGAAGAAGAAGGGGACAAAAGGATAAGAAGAAGGAGAAGAAGGAGAAGAAGAAGGAGAAGAAGAAGGAGAAGGAGCTCCCGCTCCTTCTCCTTCTTCTTCTCCTTCTTCTCCTTCTTCTCCTTCTCCTCTTCCTTCTCCTTCTCCTCCTCCTCCTTCTCCTCCTTTTTCTTCTTCTTCTCCTCTTCCTCCTCCTCCTCCTTCTTTTACTTCTTCTTCTCTTTCTCTTCTCCTATAGTTAGCTAGGGTTCCACCTAAATGACATAATTAGCTTAGTTAGCTCCAAAATGGCCTATTTAATAAAAAATGACCTATACTTAGCTAATTATCCTCGAAATGACATAATTAGCTCCAAAAAGGCATTCTTAGCCAATTTAGCCCGAAGAAGGGGACAAGAATAGAAAAAGAGGAAAATGAAAGCAAGGAAGAGGAAAAAGGAGAAGAAGAAGGAGGAGAGGGAGGAGGAGAAGAAGAAGGGGACAAAAGGATAAGAAGAAGGAGAAGAAGGAGAAGAAGAAGGAGAAGGAGAAGGAGAAGGAGCTCCCGCTCCTTCTCCTTCTCCTTCTCCTTCTTCTTCTCCTTCTTCTCCTTCTTCTCCTTCTCCTCTTCCTTCTCCTTCTCCTCCTCCTCCTTCTCCTCCTTTTTCTTCTTCTTCTCCTCTTCCTCCTCCTCCTCCTTCTTTTACTTCTTCTTCTCTTTCTCTTCTCCTATAGTTAGCTAGGGTTCCACCTAAATGACATAATTAGCTTAGTTAGCTCCAAAATGGCCTATTTAATAAAAAATGACCTATACTTAGCTAATTATCCTCGAAATGACATAATTAGCTCCAAAAAGGCATTCTTAGCCAATTTAGCCCGAAGAAGGGGACAAGAATAGAAAAAGAGGAAAATGAAAGCAAGGAAGAGGAAAAAGGAAAAGAAGAAGGAGGAGAGGGAGGAGGAGAAGAAGAAGGGGACAAAAGGATAAGAAGGAGAAGGAGAAGAAGGAGAAGGAGAAGGAGAAGGAGCTCCCGCTCCTTCTCCTTCTTCTTCTCCTTCTTCTCCTTCTTCTCCTTCTTCTCCTTCTCCTCTTCCTTCTCCTTCTCCTCCTCCTCCTCCTCCTCCTTTTTCTTCTTCTTCTCCTCTTCCTCCTCCTCCTCCTTCTTTTACTTCTTCTTCTCTTTCTCTTCTCCTATAGTTAGCTAGGGTTCCACCTAAATGACATAATTAGCTTAGTTAGCTCCTAAATGGCCTATTTAATAAAAAATGACCTATACTTAGCTAATTATCCTCGAAATGACATAATTAGCTCCAAAAAGGCATTCTTAGCCAATTTAGCCTGAAGAAGGGGACAAGAATAGAAAAAGAGGAAAATGAAAGCAAGGAAGAGGAAAAAGGAAAAGAAGAAGGAGGAGAGGGAGGAGGAGAAGAAGAAGGGGACAAAAGTTTAAGAAGAAGAAGGAGAAGAAGGAGAAGGAGAAGGAGAAGGAGCTCCCGCTCCTTCTCCTTCTTCTTCTCCTTCTTCTTCTCCTTCTTCTCCTTCTTCTCCTTCTCCTCTTCCTTCTCCTTCTCCTCCTCCTCCTCCTCCTCCTTTTTCTTCTTCTTCTCCTCTTCCTCCTCCTCCTCCTTCTTTTACTTCTTCTTCTCTTTCTCTTCTCCTATAGTTAGCTAGGGTTCCACCTAAATGACATAATTAGCTTAGTTAGCTCCAAAATGCCCTATTTAATAAAAAATGACCTATACTTAGCTAATTATCCTTGAAATGACATAATTAGCTCCAAAAAGGCATTCTTAGCCAATTTAGCCCGAAGAAGGGGACAAGAATAGAAAAAGAGGAAAATGAAAGCAAGGAAGAGGAAAAAGGAAAAGAAGAAGGAGGAGAGGGAGGAGGAGAAGAAGAAGGGGACAAAAGGATAAGAAGAAGAAGGAGAAGAAGGAGAAGGAGAAGGAGAAGGAGCTCCCGCTCCTTCTCCTTCTTCTTCTCCTTCTTCTTCTCCTTCTTCTCCTTCTTCTCCTTCTCCTCTTCCTTCTCCTTCTCCTCCTCCTCCTCCTCCTCCTTTTTCTTCTTCTTCTCCTCTTCCTCCTCGATCCTCCTCCTTCTTTTACTTCTTCTTCTCTTTCTCTTCTCCTATAGTTAGCTAGGGTTCCACCTAAATGACATAATTAGCTTAGTTAGCTCCTAAATGCCCTATTTAGTAAAAAATGACCTATACTTAGCTAATTATCCACAAAATGACATAATTAGCTCCAAAAAGGCATTCTTAGCCAATTTAGCCCGAAGAAGGGGACAAGAATAGAAAAAGAGGAAAATGAAAGCAAGGAAGAGGAAAAAGGAAAAGAAGAAGGAGGAGAGGGAGGAGGAGAAGAAGAAGGGGACAAAAGGATAAGAAGAAGAAGGAGAAGAAGGAGAAGGAGCTCCCGCTCCTTCTCCTTCTTCTTCTCCTTCTTCTTCTCCTTCTTCTCCTTCTTCTCCTTCTCCTCTTCCTTCTCCTTCTCCTCCTCCTCCTCCTCCTCCTTTTTCTTCTTCTTCTCCTCTTCCTCCTCGATCCTCCTCCTTTTACTTCTTCTTCTCTTTCTCTTCTCCTATAGTTAGCTAGGGTTCCACCTAAATGACATAATTAGCTTAGTTAGCTCCTAAATGGCCTATTTAATAAAAAATGACCTATACTTAGCTAATTATCCTCGAAATGACATAATTAGCTCCAAAAAGGCATTCTTAGCCAATTTAGCCCGAAGAAGGGGACAAGAATAGAAAAAGAGGAAAATGAAAGCAAGGAAGAGGAAAAAGGAAAAGAAGAAGGAGGAGAGGGAGGAGGAGAAGAACAAGGGGACAAAAGGATAAGAAGAAGAAGGAGAAGAAGGCGAAGGAGAAGGAGAAGGAGCTCCCGCTCCTTCTCCTTCTTCTTCTTCTCCTTCTTCTTCTCCTTCTTCTCCTTCTTCTCCTTCTCCTCTTCCTTCTCCTTCTCCTCCTCCTCCTCCTCCTCCTTTTTCTTCTTCTTCTCCTCTTCCTCCTCCTCCTCCTTCTTTTACTTCTTCTTCTCTTTCTCTTCTCCTATAGTTAGCTAGGGTTCCACCTAAATGACATAATTAGCTTAGTTAGCTCTTAAATGCCCTATTTAATAAAAAATGACCTATACTTAGCTAATTATCCTCGAAATGACATAATTAGCTCCAAAAAGGCATTCTTAGCCAATTTAGCCCGAAGAAGGGGACAAGAATAGAAAAAGAGGAAAATGAAAGCAAGGAAGAGGAAAAAGGAGAAGAAGAAGGAGGAGAGGGAGGAGGAGAAGAAGAAGTGGACAAAAGGATAAGAAGAAGGAGAAGAAGGAGAAGAAGAAGGAGAAGAAGAAGGAGAAGGAGCTCCCGCTCCTTCTCCTTCTTCTTCTCCTTCTTCTTCTCCTTCTTCTCCTTCTTCTCCTTCTCCTCTTCCTTCTCCTTCTCCTCCTCCTCCTTCTCCTCCTTTTTCTTCTTCTTCTCCTCTTCCTCCTCCTCCTGCTTCTTTTACTTCTTCTTCTCTTTCTCTTCTCCTATAGTTAGCTAGGGTTCCACCTAAATGACATAATTAGCTTAGTTAGCTCCTAAATGGCCTATTTAATAAAAAATGATCTATACTTAGCTAATTATCCTCGAAATGACATAATTAGCTCCAAAAAGGCATTCTTAGCCAATTTAGCCCGAAGAAGGGGACAAGAATAGAAAAAGAGGAAAATGAAAGCAAGGAAGAGGAAAAAGGAGAAGAAGAAGGAGGAGAGGGAGGAGGAGAAGAAGAAGGGGACAAAAGGATAAGAAGAAGGAGAAGAAGGAGAAGAAGAAGGAGAAGAAGAAGGAGAAGGAGCTCCCGCTCCTTCTCCTTCTTCTTCTCCTTCTTCTCCTTCTCCTCTTCCTTCTCCTTCTCCTCCTCCTCCTCCTCCTCCTTTTTCTTCTTCTTCTCCTCTTCCTCCTCCTCCTCCTTCTTTTACTTCTTCTTCTCTTTCTCTTCTCCTATAGTTAGCTAGGGTTCCACCTAAATGACATAATTAGCTTAGTTAGCTCCTAAATGGCCTATTTAATAAAAAATGACCTATACTTAGCTAATTATCCTCGAAATGACATAATTAGCTCCAAAAAGGCATTCTTAGCCAATTTAGCCCGAAGAAGGGGACAAGAATAGAAAAAGAGGAAAATGAAAGCAAGGAAGAGGAAAAAGGAAAAGAAGAAGGAGGAGAGGGAGGAGGAGAAGAAGAAGGGGACAAAAGGATAAGAAGAAGAAGGAGAAGAAGGAGAAGGAGAAGGAGAAGGAGCTCCCGCTCCTTCTCCTTCTTCTTCTCCTTCTTCTTCTCCTTCTTCTCCTTGTTCTCCTTCTCCTCTTCCTTCTCCTTCTCCTCCTCCTCCTCCTCCTCCTTTTTCTTCTTCTTCTCCTCTTGCTCCTCCTCCTCCTTCTTTTACTTCTTCTTCTCTTTCTCTTCTCCTATAGTTAGCTAGGGTTCCACCTAAATGACATAATTAGCTTAGTTAGCTCCTAAATGGCCTATTTAATAAAAAATGACCTATACTTAGCTAATTATCCTCGAAATGACATAATTAGCTCCAAAAAGGCATTCTTAGCCAATTTAGCCCGAAGAAGGGGACAAGAATAGAAAAAGAGGAAAATGAAAGCAAGGAAGAGGAAAAAGGAAAAGAAGAAGGAGGAGAGGGAGGAGGAGAAGAAGAAGGGGACAAAAGGATAAGAAGAAGAAGGAGAAGAAGGAGAAGGAGAAGGAGAAGGAGCTCCCGCTCCTTCTCCTTCTTCTTCTCCTTCTTCTTCTCCTTCTTCTCCTTCTCCTCTTCCTTCTCCTTCTCCTCCTCCTCCTCCTCCTTTTTCTTCTTCTTCTCCTCTTCCTCCTCCTCCTCCTTCTTTTACTTCTTCTTCTCTTTCTCTTCTCCTATAGTTAGCTAGGGTTCCACCTAAATGACATAATTAGCTTAGTTAGCTCCTAAATGGCCTATTTAATAAAAAATGACCTATACTTAGCTAATTATCCTCGAAATGACATAATTAGCTCCAAAAAGGCATTCTTAGCCAATTTAGCCCGAAGAAGGGGACAAGAATAGAAAAAGAGGAAAATGAAAGCAAGGAAGAGGAAAAAGGAGAAGAAGAAGGAGGAGAGGGAGGAGGAGAAGAAGAAGGGGACAAAAGGATAAGAAGAAGGAGAAGAAGGAGAAGAAGAAGGAGAAGGAGCTCCCGCTCCTTCTCCTTCTTCTCCTTCTTCTCCTTCTCCTCTTCCTTCTCATTCTCCTCCTCCTCCTTCTCCTCCTTTTTCTTCTTCTTCTCCTCTTCCTCCTCCTCCTCCTTCTTTTACTTCTTCTTCTCTTTCTCTTCTCCTATAGTTTGCTAGGGTTCCACCTAAATGACATAATTAGCTTAGTTAGCTCCTAAATGGCCTATTTAATAAAAAATGACCTATACTTAGCTAATTATCCTCGAAATGACGTAATTAGCTCCAAAAAGGCATTCTTAGCCAATTTAGCCCGAAGAAGGGGACAAGAATAGAAAAAGAGGAAAATGAAAGCAAGGAAGAGGAAAATGGAGAAGAAGAAGGAGGAGAGGGAGGAGGAGAAGAAGAAGGGGACAAAAGGATAAGAAGAAGAAGGAGAAGAAGGAGAAGGAGAAGGAGAAGGAGCTCCCGCTCCTTCTCCTTCTTCTTCTCCTTCTTCTTCTCCTTATTCTCCTTCTCCTCTTCCTTCTCCTTCTCGTCGTCCTCCTCCTCCTCCTTTTTCTTCTTCTTCTCCTCTTCCTCCTCCTCCTCCTTCTTTTACTTCTTCTTCTCTTTCTCTTCTCCTATAGTTAGCTAGGGTTCCACCTAAGTGACATAATTAGCTTAGTTAGCTCCTAAATGGCCTATTTAATAAAAAATGACCTATACTTAGCTAATTATCCTCGAAATGACATAATTAGCTCCAAAAAGGCATTCTTAGCCAATTTAGCCCGAAGAAGGGGACAAGAATAGAAAAAGAGGAAAATGAAAGCAAGGAAGAGGAAAAAG
Source organism: Hordeum vulgare subsp. vulgare (assembly GCF_904849725.1). Classification (NCBI taxonomy): domain Eukaryota; kingdom Viridiplantae; phylum Streptophyta; class Magnoliopsida; order Poales; family Poaceae; genus Hordeum; species Hordeum vulgare. The sequence continues at coordinate 219,922,703 of NC_058520.1, forward strand.
GAAAAGAAGAAGGAGGAGAGGGAGGAGGAGAAGAAGAAGGGGACAAAAGGATAAGAAGAAGAAGGAGAAGAAGGAGAAGGAGCTCCCGCTCCTTCTCCTTCTTCTTCTCCTTCTTCTTCTCCTTCTTCTCCTTCTCCTCTTCCTTCTCCTTCTCCTCCTCCTCCTCCTCCTTTTTCTTCTTCTTCTCCTCTTCCTCCTCCTCCTCCTTCTTTTACTTCTTCTTCTCTTTCTCTTCTCCTATAGTTAGCTAGGGTTCCACCTAAATGACATAATTAGCTTAGTTAGCTCCTAAATGGCCTATTTAATAAAAAATGACCTATACTTAGCTAATTATCCTCGAAATGACATAATTAGCTCCAAAAAGGCATTCTTAGCCAATTTAGCCCGAAGAAGGGGACAAGAATAGAAAAAGAGGAAAATGAAAGCAAGGAAGAGGAAAAAGGAGAAGAAGAAGGAGGAGAGGGAGGAGGAGAAGAAGAAGGGGACAAAAGGATAAGAAGAAGGAGAAGAAGGAGAAGAAGAAGGAGAAGGAGCTCCCGCTCCTTCTCCTTCTTCTCCTTCTTCTCCTTCTCCTCTTCCTTCTCATTCTCCTCCTCCTCCTTCTCCTCCTTTTTCTTCTTCTTCTCCTCTTCCTCCTCCTCCTCCTTCTTTTACTTCTTCTTCTCTTTCTCTTCTCCTATAGTTTGCTAGGGTTCCACCTAAATGACATAATTAGCTTAGTTAGCTCCTAAATGGCCTATTTAATAAAAAATGACCTATACTTAGCTAATTATCCTCGAAATGACGTAATTAGCTCCAAAAAGGCATTCTTAGCCAATTTAGCCCGAAGAAGGGGACAAGAATAGAAAAAGAGGAAAATGAAAGCAAGGAAGAGGAAAAAGGAGAAGAAGAAGGAGGAGAGGGAGGAGGAGAAGAAGAAGGGGACAAAAGGATAAGAAGAAGAAGGAGAAGAAGGAGAAGGAGAAGGAGAAGGAGCTCCCGCTCCTTCTCCTTCTTCTTCTCCTTCTTCTTCTCCTTATTCTCCTTCTCCTCTTCCTTCTCCTTCTCCTCCTCCTCCTCCTCCTCCTTTTTCTTCTTCTTCTCCTCTTCCTCCTCCTCCTCCTTCTTTTACTTCTTCTTCTCTTTCTCTTCTCCTATAGTTAGCTAGGGTTCCACCTAAATGACATAATTAGCTTAGTTAGCTCCTAAATGGCCTATTTAATAAAAAATGACCTATACTTAGCTAATTATCCTCGAAATGACATAATTAGCTCCAAAAAGGCATTCTTAGCCAATTTAGCCCGAAGAAGGGGACAAGAATAGAAAAAGAGGAAAATGAAAGCAAGGAAGAGGAAAAAGGAAAAGAAGAAGGAGGAGAGGGAGGAGGAGAAGAAGAAGGGGACAAAAGGATAAGAAGAAGAAGGAGAAGAAGGAGAAGCAGCTCCCGCTCCTTCTCCTTCTTCTTCTCCTTCTTCTTCTCCTTCTTCTCCTTCTCCTCTTCCTTCTCCTTCTCCTCCTCCTCCTCCTCCTTTTTCTTCTTCTTCTCCTCTTCCTCCTCCTCCTCCTTCTTTTACTTCTTCTTCTCTTTCTCTTCTCCTATAGTTAGCTAGGGTTCCACCTAAATGACATAATTAGCTTAGTTAGCTCCTAAATGGCCTATTTAATAAAAAATGACCTATACTTAGCTAATTATCCTCGAAATGACATAATTAGCTCCAAAAAGGCATTCTTAGCCAATTTAGCCCGAAGAAGGGGACAAGAATAGAAAAAGAGGAAAATGAAAGCAAGGAAGAGGAAAAAGGAGAAGAAGAAGGAGGAGAGGGAGGAGGAGAAGAAGAAGGGGACAAAAGGATAAGAAGAAGGAGAAGAAGGAGAAGAAGAAGGAGAAGGAGCTCCCGCTCCTTCTCCTTCTTCTCCTTCTTCTCCTTCTCCTCTTCCTTCTCATTCTCCTCCTCCTCCTTCTCCTCCTTTTTCTTCTTCTTCTCCTCTTCCTCCTCCTCCTCCTTCTTTTACTTCTTCTTCTCTTTCTCTTCTCCTATAGTTTGCTAGGGTTCCACCTAAATGACATAATTAGCTTAGTTAGCTCCTAAATGGCCTATTTAATAAAAAATGACCTATACTTAGCTAATTATCCTCGAAATGACGTAATTAGCTCCAAAAAGGCATTCTTAGCCAATTTAGCCCGAAGAAGGGGACAAGAATAGAAAAAGAGGAAAATGAAAGCAAGGAAGAGGAAAAAGGAGAAGAAGAAGGAGGAGAGGGAGGAGGAGAAGAAGAAGGGGACAAAAGGATAAGAAGAAGAAGGAGAAGAAGGAGAAGGAGAAGGAGAAGGAGCTCCCGCTCCTTCTCCTTCTTCTTCTCCTTCTTCTTCTCCTTATTCTCCTTCTCCTCTTCCTTCTCCTTCTCCTCCTCCTCCTCCTCCTCCTTTTTCTTCTTCTTCTCCTCTTCCTCCTCCTCCTCCTTCTTTTACTTCTTCTTCTCTTTCTCTTCTCCTATAGTTAGCTAGGGTTCCACCTAAATGACATAATTAGCTTAGTTAGCTCCTAAATGGCCTATTTAATAAAAAATGACCTATACTTAGCTAATTATCCTCGAAATGACATAGTTAGCTCCAAAAAGGCATTCTTAGCCAATTTAGCCCGAAGAAGGGGACAAGAATAGAAAAAGAGGAAAATGAAAGCAAGGAAGAGGAAAAAGGAAAAGAAGAAGGAGGAGAGGGAGGAGGAGAAGAAGAAGGGGACAAAAGGATAAGAAGAAGAAGGAGAAGAAGGAGAAGGAGCTCCCGCTCCTTCTCCTTCTTCTTCTCCTTCTTCTTCTCCTTCTTCTCCTTCTCCTCTTCCTTCTCCTTCTCCTCCTCCTCCTCCTCCTTTTTCTTCTTCTTCTCCTCTTCCTCCTCCTCCTCCTTCTTTTACTTCTTCTTCTCTTTCTCTTCTCCTATAGTTAGCTAGGGTTCCACCTAAATGACATAATTAGCTTAGTTAGCTCCTAAATGGCCTATTTAATAAAAAATGACCTATACTTAGCTAATTATCCTCGAAATGACATAATTAGCTCCAAAAAGGCATTCTTAGCCAATTTAGCCCGAAGAAGGGGACAAGAATAGAAAAAGAGGAAAATGAAAGCAAGGAAGAGGAAAAAGGAGAAGAAGAAGGAGGAGAGGGAGGAGGAGAAGAAGAAGGGGACAAAAGGATAAGAAGAAGGAGAAGAAGGAGAAGAAGAAGGAGAAGAAGAAGGAGAAGGCGCTCCTTCTCCTTCTTCTTCTCCTTCTTCTTCTCCTTCTTCTCCTTCTTCTCCTTCTCCTCTTCCTTCTCCTTCTCCTTCTCCTCCTTCTCCTCCTTTTTCTTCTTCTTCTCCTCTTCCTCCTCCTCCTCCTTCTTTTACTTCTTCTTCTCTTTCTCTTCTCCTATAGTTAGCTAGGGTTCCACCTAAATGACATAATTAGCTTAGTTAGCTCCTAAATGGCCTATTTAATAAAAAATGACCTATACTTAGCTAATTATCCTCGAAATGACATAATTAGCTCCAAAAAGGCATTCTTAGCCAATTTAGCCCGAAGAAGGGGACAAGAATGGAAAAAGAGGAAAATGAAAGCAAGGAAGAGGAAAAAGGAAAAGAAGAAGGAGGAGAGGGAGGAGGAGAAGAAGAAGGGGACAAAAGGATAATAAGAAGAAGGAGAAGAAGGAGAAGGCGAAGGAGAAGGAGCTCCCGCTCCTTCTCCTTCTTCTTCTCCTTCTTCTTCTCCTTCTTCTCCTTCTTCTCCTTCTCCTCTTCCTTCTCCTTCTCCTCCTCCTCCTCCTCCTCCTTTTTCTTCTTCTTCTCCTCTTCCTCCTCCTCCTCCTTCTTTTACTTCTTCTTCTCTTTCTCTTCTCCTATAGTTAGCTAGGGTTCCACCTAAATGACATAATTAGCTTAGTTAGCTCCTAAATGGCCTATTTAATAAAAAATGACCTATACTTAGCTAATTATCCTCGAAATGACATAATTAGCTCCAAAAAGGCATTCTTAGCCAATTTAGCCCGAAGAAGGGGACAAGAATAGAAAAAGAGGAAAATGAAAGCAAGGAAGAGGAAAAAGGAAAAGAAGAAGGAAGAGAGGGAGGAGGAGAAGAAGAAGGGGACAAAAGGATAAGAAGAAGAAGGAGAAGAAGGAGAAGGAGAAGGAGAAGGAGCTCCCGCTCCTTCTCCTTCTTCTTCTCCTTCTTCTTCTCCTTCTTCTCCTTCTCCTCTTCCTTCTCCTTCTCCTCCTCCTCCTCCTCCTCCTTTTTCTTCTTCTTCTCCTCTTCCTCCTCCTCCTCCTTCTTTTACTTCTTCTTCTCTTTCTCTTCTCCTATAGTTAGCTAGGGTTCCACCTGAATGACATAATTAGCTTAGTTAGCTCCTAAATGGTCTATACTTAGCTAATTTCTCTCCGAAATAACCTATATATACACTACTTCATCTAGTATTATTTTTCTAACTTTCTTATTTGTCATTTTGCAGATTACCTTCACTTCACGGGAAGCTTGGTTGATGGAATGCTTGAAGATGAATTCTTGTACCGTGTGTTGTATTGAAACTATTGTAGTATATGAATATATGAAACTTTGTATGCACGTGGATGAAACTAGTGTAATATATGGTTTGGTACGGATGTAACTTCCATAATATGTATGCACTATGGATGAGAGTTATTTTAATATGGTTATGAGTACGGAAAGATATTTATTTATGTCAAATATATATATATCCTGATTATTGTTAAAAATGCTGGATATAACAAAAAACAAATAAAAAAGGGGTTGGTTCCCCTCTTTGCCGTCTGCCACCACATGGCAAAGGGGGGGAGGCAGACGGCAAAGGGGGGAATCTGCCCCCCCTCTCTCCCCTCTTTGCCGTCTGCCACCACATGGCAAAGGGGGGGGGAGAGGCAGACGGCAAAGGGGGGAATCTGCCCCCCTCTCTCCCCTCTTTGCCGTCTGCCACCACATGGCAAAGGGGGGGGAGAGGCAGACGGCAAAGGGGGGAATCTGCCCCCCCTCTCTCCCCTCTTTGCCGTCTGCCACCACATGGCAAAGGGGGGAAGGCAGACGGCAAAGGGGGGAGGCCTCCGTTAACACTTAACGGGGACGTTGCAATATATGCCGTCCCACTTATTTTGCCGTCCGCCCCCTCATGGCAAAGATTCTTTGCCGTCCGCTTTGTGAAAGCAGACGGCAAAGAGCCTCTTCACCGGATTTTTTTTACCGTCTACTTTGCCGTCTGCTGACCGACGGCAAATCCTTTGCCGTCCGTGGTAGCCCCCTTTGCCGTCCGCCTTGGCAGACGGCAAATTTCTGAATTTCAGTAGTGGTAGATCGTAAATCCCCTCTCGTAGATGGACATCACCATGATAGGTCTTCGTGCGCGTAGGAAAATTTTTGTTTCCCATGCGACATTCCCCAACAGTAGCAGTACTCCGCCCACGCAAGCCAGTCCACCCAAGCACGAGGAAGATCACCTATAACACAACGCAAACACATGGCAATCACCTTGTTGACCACCTCGGATTGGCCGTCCGTGTGAGGATGGAACACCGTGCTCAAGCGGAGCTTCACGCCCGCCATCCTTAAGAGATCGCGCCAGACATGCCTCGTGAACACCGGGTCCCGGTAGCTGACAATCGAAGAGGGAAACCTGTCTGGGCGAATGATGTCGTCGAAGAAGGCCCGAGCCACGGAGGTGGCTGTGTAAGGGTGGCCAAGCGCGATGAAGTGGGCGTACTTGGAGAAGCGATCGACCACCGTGAGGATGACGGACTTGCCGCCCACCTTTGGGAGGTCGTCGATGAAGTCCATGAAGATATCGGCCCAGACCTGAGAGGGCACCTCCAAGGGTTGTAGCAGCCCTGCCGGCCGCCGTGTCTCCATATTGTTATGCTGGCACATCACACAATACCGCTCCCCGTACCGAACCAGGGCCCGATCGCCGAGGATGTAGAAGTCGGCGTGGAGACGATGGATGGTCTTCTGCACACCCTCGTGGCCCGCCGAGTGGGCTAGCGGTAGTACCTGATGACGGAGGTCGCCGTGATCTGACATGAAGAGGCGTCACCCATGCAGGAGCAGGCCCTCCGCCAAACGCCACGGCTCCTCGAGGTCGTCGGCATCAAGGTGTTGCCGAAGGAGCTGTGCGTCGGGCGCATCCGTGGTGGCCCGATGGATATCGTCGAAGAGGGCGAACAAGGGCCCTGAGCGAGTGCAGAGGGCTGCCCCGGCAGAGTCTCCCGCGTCAGCGTTGTGGTCGTCGTGGTGGGACAGGGCGTTGACCACGGTGATAAGGCGGCCCAGACGATACTCGACGGTGAAATCGAAGCCAAAGAGCTTGCTGATCCACTGGTGCTGCGGCACGGTAGACAACCTCTGGTCCAATAAGAACTTGAGGCTGTAGTGATCCGTGCGAATACGGAACTACCGCCCCCAAAGATATGGCCGCCAGTGGCGCATGGCCTACACCAAACCAATGAGTTCCCTCTCATAAACCGCGAGCTTGTGACGACACGCGGCGAAAGGCCTGCTGAAGAACGCGAGGGCCCCATCGCCCTGATGAAGGACGACGCCAAACCCCACGTCGGAGGCATCGCAGTCGACCATGAACGGCCAGTTGAAGTCGGTCATGTGAAGGACGGGATCCGTATTGAGGGCCCGTTTGAGGGCCTCGAACGCCTCCGTGGCCTCGTCATCCCAGGCGAAGGTGTCGCGTCAAAGCAGGTGCGTGAGCGGGTACGTGATGAGGCTGAATTCCCGGATAAATTTCTGGTAGTAGTCTGCGAGACATAGGAAGCCGCAGAGTCCGCGGGGAGTGTGGCATCGGCCAGGCCGCAAGGGCCGCCACATTGTCGGCGTCCATAGCAACACCCTGGGCGGAGATGACGTGGCCGAGGTAGGCGACTGAAGGCGTCCCAAACGAGCACTTCGAGCGGTTAAGATCAAGATGGTGTGCTCGAAGCTCGTTGAAGACGATGGCGATGTGTTGAAGATGTTCCGCCCAGGTCGTGCTATAGATAAGAATTGCATCGAAGAAAACAAGCACAAACTGATGCAAGTAGGGCCGGAGGACGTCATTCATCAAGGCCTGAAAAGTCGCCGAGGCGTTGGAGAGGCCAAAAGGCATCACCAAGAACTTGAAGTGGCTGTGATGAGTCCGAAAAGCTGTCTTCGCGACATCGTCCAGGTGCATCCACACCTGGTGGTAGCCCGAACGGAGGTTGAGTTTGGTGAAGAAGCACGCCCCATGTAGTTCGTCCATGAGCTCGTCGACGATCGGAATGGGAAATTTGTCTTTGACCGTCTAGGCGTTAAGGGTGTGGTAGTCGATGCAGAAGCGCCATGAGCCGTCCGACTTGTGGACGAGGAGGACCGGCACCAAAAACGGTGAAGTGGAGATCCGGATGATGCCTAGGGATAGCATGAGCGCGCACTGCCGCTCCAGCTCGTCCTTCTGCAGTTGTTGGTAGCGGTAGGGACGCACCGCCACCGGTGTCGTGCCTGGCAGGAGATGGATGCGGTGGTCATACACCCGGGCCGGCAGCAGACCCTGAGGCTCGTCGAAGAGGTCGCTATGCTGCTGAAGAAGATGATCCAACAAAGGGAGCGCGGACTCAGCAACAGTCGTGGCCAGCTGCGGCTGTGGCGTCGCTGGTGGGGCGCCACCCAAGCCCTCGCACCGGACTGGGTGACCCAGGTGCCATAAGGTCATCGTCATGGCGTTGAAGTCCCAGAGAATGGGACCCAGGGTCCGCAAGAAGTCAGCACCGAGGATGAAGTCGAAGCAGCCCAAGTCGATGCCAGCGCATGTGATGGTGAAGTCACTACTTGAAAAAAGGCTATTAGTGGCGCACCTATTTTGCCTATTAATGGCGCACTATAGGTGCGCCACTATGATCACGCCACTACTAATAAATAGTAATGGCGCACCCTTGGTGCGCCACTGTTAATATACATAACAGTGGCGCACCACCTGGTGCGCCATTAGTAGGCCCAGAAGTGCGCCACTGCTGTGGGTTTACTAATGGCGCACTTGTAGATGGTGCGCCACTACTATGAGTATTATGATTTTTTAGCACATTGTAGCACATCATCATCATCATCGTCATCATCATCATCATAACCTGTGCACTTTTAGATGGTGCACATGTTACAAAATACATTGTAGCACATCATCATCATCATCGTCAACTCTAACACATTGTAGCACATCATCACATCATCTCGGAAATAACTAATAATCATCATAGTCATTACCACCAATACTATTTAATACATTGTAGAACACCATCACATCATCACATTGTAGCACATCATCACATTGTAGGACATAATAACACATTGAACCTAGGACCAACTCCTCTGCTTAGGTAGAATATCAAAAAACAAGATAGGCACTGACTCTCCATTATGGAGAATGGAGATCATCTTGTCTCTAATTCTTGGCCTACGCACAAGGTTGCTTCCAAGTAGCTCTCTAGGATAGACCATACATTTTTTTTCAATCTTTGGTTGTCATGACTTCATTGATCGTAGAAATCCGGTATGGACAGGAGTACATCAGATACCTAGGATTACCTGGTCGCGCTGGTCGTATCATCATAACATGAACGCTACCTCTTGGTAACATCAGATGAGGCACACAATCTTCCGGGATTTTCTGTTGAAAAACATAGTATTAGCTTTGTAGCTAGCAATGTAGTTTAGTTTTTCAAGAATTTATGCAAAAGATGCATGGATGTTGTAATAGTAGAAAATCTTACCATGCAATCTCCATGCATGTTACCGTAGTTCACCACGTGCACTAGTGGCACATATTGACCATAATGTGGGGAAGTTTGCTGATTGGTATTGTACTTCTCAAGATGAACGATAAAATGGATAAGATGATGTATCTCCTGACAAGTTAATTCTGCTTCATCATTGTAGTAATAGGTTCTGTCTACCATTTTCCATACATTTTTTGAAGAATGAAAATAAGCTATCAATGGAAATAAGTTGTCAACTATTTTTAAATAAACAATATAAATTACTTAATAAATGTGGTTGAGAAACTCACATAATGGTAGAACTGGAGGCGTGTGCACATCGACCCAGATGTCGATATTACCTTCAATTTCATCTTCCGGACGAATATCAAAGGTGATAAGCATATTAGGCTCAAATGCATAAGCCTTGCATAGTGCTACCCAAGTTTTGCATTCAAAATAGGAGTAGTTGTCTGCATTGTACAATTTTACGACAAAAGTATAATCATGCTCGATCCTCAAGTGAACTATCTTTAGCTCCCTAGTTTCTTCACTACTGTAACCAATCTTATCCAACGCATAATGTCTTGCATGGTAGGGGATACGCTAGTCGAATAGTAAAAAATAAAAATTATAAGTTGAAGCAAAAGAAGTCATGCTTAATTACGAAAAATGACTTGTCGTTGTGACTTACTGTATCCACTTGGAAGTCCCCATCCAGCATGATGCTGAAGCACCTATCATCAACTAGGAAGGGCGTGTCGCAAAGGCCTTGCTTGTCTTGGCAGTATTCACACATAACGTATTTGTCGTCAGACGACAATTCCTAAAACAGAGAAAATTTGGGCATGACATTTACTAAAAGGTGGACATACGAAGCGCCTGAAATTTGCCGGAACAGAAATGAAAACAAGCAAAGCTACCAAACATGAAGAGCACTCTTTCGGTGCAAGGGAAGTATCAAAAAGGAAAAGCATGAATGAACAAGAATAAAGAAAATCAACATTCTACTTTCATCTTTGTTAGATAATAATTGGTTCGAATAATAATTGGCAAACATCATATCATAGGAGGGGAATGTGAGGATTAAACAATACCATCACAAGTTAACAACAACAGCTACTTAGTTATCTACATCAACCAGAAAATGCATTTGTTTCATATCATCGGCACATGAGTAACAAATATGAAAAGATTCACCTACATCTTAACTATCTTTTGCCTGGCAAGCAAATTGATGTACCTTTTCAGGCCATGCATGGTAGGAATACCATTAGTTTGGATGGAAGTATGGTGCTCCTAAGTCCTGCAAGGGGAAGGATGTTCTAGTACCAACGTGTCATGTATTGGAGTGTTGTATGTTTTGCTCTATCATCACAAGTGAATGAGATCTCAAGGAAAAAAAGATTGTCCTGCACATCCACAACAAGCCTAACGTGGGCTACAGAAGGGGAATTACTGAATTCGCTGATGGAAAGCTAATGAAGCCCTGTTGCTCTGATCTGCTTGATCTTAAGATTGCAAAGGAGATTGACCATCTAGTTCAAGCTATCGTAGATGACAGTGGCAAACTTTACAAGCGAGTCTTCACAGTGGAGGCAGCTAGAAGTTCTAGATCAGCTAAGAACAAGACCACCATTTGTGTTCAATCTATGTTCAAAAATGCGGGGAGGGACGGGGACGAACCTTGGGGTGAACCTCGCAACCGAAGGAGGGGAGCGCGGCGGAGGCTGAGGGGGAGGCGGCGGCGCCCTTGTCGTCGCCCATCATCGGGGGTTCCTGGTGGCGGTGGGGAGAGGCAGGGAGCGGGGAGGGCGCGGTGCGAGGCGGACGGTGGCGCAGCAGCGAAGGGGGGAGCAGGGGTTCAGCCGGCGGCGGCAGGTGCCGTCGGGGAGGCGTCCGGAGGGCCAGCCGGCGGTGGAAGGTGCGGTGGGAGGGCAGGTCGGAGGGAGGAGGGCGGCAGTTTCTGGATTTGGATTGGGAGGGAGAGCTACGAGGGGAGGGGAGCGGGAGTTTTTTTTCACTTCCGGTTATCAATGGCGCACCCACATAAGAATGCGCCATTGGTAACCAGGATTAGTAATGCCGCACGTGGGAAGAGTGCGCCAGTAGTAGTTTAAAAAAAACTAAAAAATAAATATTAGTAGTGGCGCACCGTGAACGTGGTGCGTCATTACTAGCTAAAACTAGTAATGGCGCACTTTCCGCGGTGCGCCACTGGTAAGTGTAGGAAAGGGTGGGGGGCCAGGTCAAAGATAGTAATGGAGCACGAGACACAGGGTGCGCCATTAGTAAAATGGACACTAACGGCGCACCTGTATGTGGTGCGCCATTAGTGTCCATATTAGCTATAGGCTTTTTTCTAGTAGTGAGTGTTCGTCGCCGATGGTGATGGGAACGTCCCGTGCAAGCCCATGACATCGGAGACGGTCGCCGTTAGCCATGGTGACCCGCAGTTGCTCCCCGCCCGTCTGCTGAAGTTCCAGGCGGCGCATGGTCCACTCGGGCAGGAAGTTATGTGTGGAACCCGTATCCAGAAGGGCGAGGAGGCGCTCGCCGTGGATCATCACCGGCAGGAGCATAGTGTTCTCCGCCCATATACCCACGAGGGTATGGATGGAGATCACGAGAGATGTCGCCCGTGCCGGTGCGACCACCACAACAGCTGGTGCGGCAAAGTCGCCGAGCTCGTCGGCGGGTGTGTCCTCCTCGACGTAGTCGGCCACTTCCAAGTAGACGAGGCGCGGGCAGACGTGGCCGGACATGTAGGGCTCGTCGCAGTGAAAGCACAGCCCCTGCGATCGCGCTCGAGCTGCTCGACCGGGGAGAGCTGACGGAAGGGCCTCGTCGAGGCCGAAGTTGTCATCGCAGGAGGGACCGGGGGCGGACGCCCAGACATAGCCGTAGTCTGGGGAACCCTAGCCGACTGTCGGCCACTTCGAGCCGACGCCGCCTACTGCAAGGCCTACGCGCGATGCTCTAAGTTGCGGGCTTAGTACATGGCCGTCTGGACGTCGTGGGGCCCCCGAAGCTCTACGTCCACGTGGATGTGATCCGGCATACCACCGACGAAGAGCTTAGCCTGCTGCTGAGACGTCATGCCGGGCCCGTGGCACGCCAGGGCCTGGAACCGGTCGGCAAAGTCCTATACCGTGGAGGTGAAGGTAGTCGGTCGAGCGGCTCCCTTGTATCGGAGGTCTGAAGCAAAGGAGGCAGAGTTCGCGGAAGCGTTCCCATGAGTGCATGCTGCCCTCGTCCTGCTCGAGGGCGTAATACCATGTATGTGCGGCCCCTTGGAGGTGATATGAGGCGAGCCAAGTGCGGTCCGACTCGAGCATGCGTTGCCCCCGGAAGAACTAGTCACACCGATTGAGCCAGTTGAGGGGGGTCCTCTATACCGTCGTAGGTGGCGAAGTCAATCTTGGTGAAGCGCGGCGGTGTCTGAGTAAGACCGCCGTGTCCGTACGGCTCGGCGGTGCGGAGCAGCAAGGCTGACGGCGTCGGGTCGGTGGCCACCGGGGTCCCCCATGGAAAGGCGGCCCGTCGCGGTTGGCGTAGGGGCCCGTGGAGCTTGAGGACCCCCCGTACTGCACAACGGTCGCCGGCTACTCCGACGTCATCATGTAGAGCAGCGGCGGAACAGGCCTGGGCAACCAGGCCAGAATTGGGGATGGCGAGGGCGGGAACCAAACCCGTTGGATCGGGACGCCTGCTGGTGTTGTGGAAGGCGGCCCGGAGCTGAATTGCAGTGGCCCCAGCAGGTGATGCGGCTGCTCGAAGGGGGCGGCCGACGCGGTCGACCCCACAAGCGCCTGGGACGGCCATGGTGACCAAGGCGGAGTGGTGGTGGGTGGGGGCGGTGGCTACTTCCATGGAAGTAGCTGCAGCCCGATGGCGGGGGCTGGCAGCGCCGCTGGTGGCGGAATGTAGGGACCGGCCAAATACAGGCGGATCCCCTGGACCGCGGTGGCGATGTCGCGCAGGGCCCCCGTGACCTCCTCCGGGGTGGAGACGACATGGGCCGGGGCGGTAGTGGTAGTCGTCGCGGCGGCGGCGCCAAACCTAGCGACGCGGTGTGGATGGCCTGCAGCAGGGCGTTGGTGACAAGCTGGAAGGTGGTGGCGGGCGGGATGGTGGTGGCGGTCGGCGATGACGACATGATCGGCCTGGAGCCTCTAGATACCAAATTGTTAGGAACAACTAGGGTTCTACCGGATCTAGGACGGAGATTGTAGGGGATGAAGCGAGGTTGGCGAGGGCTGGAGCGTGGCGGCTGGCGGCGGAGCGCCGTTGCGCACGAGGGGGAGGCAGCGACGATGGAAGGCGGCGGCGCGACTAGGGTTCCCGCTCCTCTAGGAGCCAGGCAATAAAGTTATGACTATATTGCTTAATTCCAAAAGAGTTGTTTACATCGGTTTATATAATCTCACGGCTGACTAATATAACTTGGATAGCTTGGATTAAGTCCGTAACTAATCCTGTCCATTGGGCCTCCTCCTTTAGTACGTAGGACCAGTCATAACATTAACTTACCGTTACCAACGCACAAACTAAATGTAGTATAGAAAAAGATTACATTACCCCAACTCCTGAATATACCAGATGGATGGTCTCATGGAAAATTCTATAGATAAAAATTACATTGACCCAGCTTTTAAATAATTTAAGGAGCTGATTTACTGCAAGGCCATTTAATTTGCTCTGGTTAAAACAGAAGTAGAACATTGGGTGCAAACAGAAGTAATATAATGTCATTAAAACACATGCTAGTCAATTTCATTCCCGTTGACATACACAAGTCAGGGTCACACATATATGCATCCAAGATCCCTATGTACGCACCAAGCATGACACAACCTTGCAACCTGTTCATTGGGAGCCAGCCGCCGGTAGCACATACCCCCGCCTCGATCAGCTACGCCCAAAATGCCCCACCCGAAGTGGCTTTAAAGACCAAATGTACAGGACATGCATGGGGTGTGGGAAAGCCGGCAACGACAAGAGCACACGTGGCTGTCGAGGATCTCTATCCGGTCATGGCTAAATGCAGAGGGAAAGCCCACTGGACGCCCAGTCCCCACGCCGTCGTCTCCATATAGGGAGTGAATTACAGAAAACCACCACTTTAAAGGTGAATTTTGCAGAAAACACTATAATATATTTTTTATAAACAACAAAATGTCTTGCGTAATCTTTTTGCACAAAATACTCATCGACGGGTCGGGGTGAGTTAAGCCCGTTTATGACAGGGGCCATCTTTTTACTACGTGGCACTGTCGGCCGTCCCGACAGTCGTTAGACGGCATGAGACGGCACCGTGTGCCTTCATCTCCCTCTATTTTTTGTAACCCGCGTTTGCCTACTTTTCCCCTTCTTCCCCCTCTCTTGCCCCCTCTCTCCCGCAGATGGATACCTCGGCGAAAGCAGACGGTGTTGGCGGCGACGGGCCACCCGGCAATGGCGCAGGAGACGCGGATCCCGATCCAGGCGACAAGTTGTGCGGGAGCTCGAACCCTAGCAAGGCGACGCCCAATGCGAAGGTGCAAGATTTGGTGGAATACGCGGCGGCTATATCCTTCGCTGCGGCGTTGAAGGCCAATCCGAGCAGAAGCCACCACATCGCCTCATGCGAGTGAGACCCCCTTCCCCTTGTCCATTACATTCTCTTACATCAAGGTTAGGTTTAGGATAATTATTGCATACTGTTGGGCCTATAGTGTAACTAGGTGCAGTTTGTGTCTTTTTAGTTGAAATGCGCTAGGGTTATTTAGTTGGAATTTGGTGCTCTGTTGCTCTAGTTTATTCCTGTTTTGTTTTTTCATAACTATTATAATTGAACACTATGTTTCTTTTTTAATTTGCAGTCTGGATGATGAGGTTTGTGAATTGAGGATGCATTTTCATGACAGAGACAATCTTGAGAGAACTATGATGTTGTCAGACATCACATTTTACAATCTAGTAGCAATGATAGAGACTGAAGGTTATGGTTTGAGGGATTACATGTACTATGTGAAGGATACTGACCTAGAGACAGAAGGAATGCAAGAAATAGAGGATGATGACATGCTGGAGGAAATTCTGGACCACATAGTCATGCAGAAGTATAAGATCTTCAATGTGACAGTTGTTAGGGCCAGTTCCCCTCAACCCGCAGATATAAATATAAGTGGTAATATTGTTGAGCAGCAGATCCTTTTGCAGAAAATTGGAGAGCCCCAACTGTATTAGGTAGATGAAGAAGGAGTTTTGTTCAATGCACATCCTGTAGATCTAGAAAATTCATATGCAACAACAGAAGAGCAGCCACTACCAATACAGTGTCAAACACAGCAGAGCACAAACAATTCATAGAAAAGGAACTCTGTAGTTATGGACAATGAAGAGGACAGTGATGATGACAATTTGTTAGAATATGGGGATATCCTTGCTAGGCTTGAGGAAATGAAAAAACAGAGGGATGATCCATTACTTCATTATGAAGGGGACACAAATGTTGATGAGATGTGGGATACAGATGAGGAGGAGGAACTGTATCAACCATTAGGTGAAAAGAGGATGATGATGATACAGAGGTGGAGGAATTGGAGGAAGATGAGCAAGAGAGTGGCCAACATATTCAGAAGAAGAATAAGGCCAAGAGAGACAGAAAAGGGCCAACAAGTAGATCACATGGAAGTATAGAGCAGATGTTTGAGGAGGACTGGATACCATCAGATGACGAGGACAAAAACCCACTGGACCTAGGTTTGGAAGATGATGGTGGTGCTGATGCAATGTCATATGTGTTGCCCAATGGTAGGAAGAGCAGAGCAAAGAAGATGAAGCCAAGATTATGGTATGATCAGGACATAGCTGACCCGAAGGACCAATTTGTGAAGCATCTTTGCTTCATTGATGTGTACCAGTTCAGAACTACACTCTAAACTCTGCACATATCATGGAACAGGAACTTTGAGTACCATAAAGCTGCAATGACACAGTTATAGCATAGTGCATAGATGAGAAATGCCCTTTTTATATAACAGCTTCTTAGATTGCAAATGAGAAGACATTTACCACCAGGAAGTGGTATTTGGTGCACACATGCCCTTCTGTGTTAGGGAGCACCAAAGTCACCGCCAAGTGGGTTGCAAAAGATTGTGAGGAGGCAGTGAGGAATGACCAATGCACAACAATAACAACAATAATTAACACTGCAAAGAGAAAGTATGGAGTGGATATATCAACCCACATGGCTTACAGGGCTAGGAAGGCAGCAAATAATGTTGCTTTAGGAGATCAGAAGGCCCAATACAGACTACAGGAATTAGACACTTTGTCGTCTGCCATAACAGACGGCAAAGAGGTGTTCCACCGATGGCAAAGGTCTTTGTCGTCTGCCTCCTGTCGGCAAAGTTTCTACGACTACTTTCGACGGCATAGCACCTTCTTTGCCGTTTGTCTGCCATAAGCGGACGACAAAGGCCTTTGCCGTCAGCCTTTGGTACACAACAGATGACAAACATCTTTAGACGGCAGCCGACAGGCAACGCCTCCGTTAGAGGCTAACGAAGGCTTTGCCGTCTGCCTTCCTCCTCATCTTTGTCGTCTGCCTCGCTCCGTTAACTTTGCCATCTGCCTATATGGGCCAGCCCTTTGTTTGCCCAGCTTGTTGCTCATACTCTTTGCCTTCTGCCTCCATCATATTCTGTGTCGTCTGCCTCCCTCAGGCTCTATGCCGTCTGCCAGTGCAGGGTAGCGAACGACAAAAAGCCTATATGGGCCAGCTACTACTGCCCCAGGTTGCAAAGCTGGGTGCCACGTGGCATCTTTGCAGTCTGCTGCCTGATGGAAAAGGCCTGTGCCATAAGCTGGCAGACGACAAAGAGCCCCATATTGTCAAAGTTTTGTTTTTTATGTTATTTCACATCACACACACACACACACACACACACACACACACACACACACACACACACATATATATATAAAATTCATAGCACATATATGATATATAGGTCACAACACATATATGATATACATATAAAGTTCATCAATGCCATTTGTTCATCAATGTACATCCCATATATCGAAAGAACCAACATATACAAAGTTTCATCCATATATATACATATACATATAGTTCCACATATACTGTTCATCCATATATACATATACGTATAGTTCCACATTGTTCATCAACTCAAATGAAAACTAGAACTAAAGCACTCCATCAATGCCACCTTCCATGCATGTAGTACATCCAATCTGCAAAAAGGGAGTAAGAAAGTCAGAAGCAGAAGAACAACAACATATGACGTTTTGAGCTTATTATATCATTGTGGAGGAAAATAAGCTAAGTATATGGCCTTTTTGAGCTAACCAAGGTTGTTATGCCATTTTTGACCTAACTAAGCTAATTATGTCAATTTGGATGGAAATAAGCTAACTTTCTCACATTTATGAGGTAACAAAGGTTCTTATGCCATTTTTGACCTAACCAAGCTAATTATGTCATTTTAGAGGAAAACAAGCAAGTATATAATATTCATGAGCTAACCAAGGTTCTTATGCCATTTTGAGATTATTATGTCTTTTTGGAGATAAATGGGCTAATTATGTCATTGTTGGAGAAAATAAGGTAAGGAGAATATGAAAGAGGAGAAGAAAGAGGAGGAGAAGAAGAAGAAGAAAAGAAGAAGAAGAAGGAGAAGGAGGAGAAGAAGTAGGACTCCTTCTTCTTCTCCTCCTCCTTCTCCTTCTTCTTCTCCTTCTTCTTCTCTTCTTCTTCTTCTTCCTTCTTTTCATTTCTCCTCTTCTCCTCTTCTTGGAGCTAAATTAGCTAAGTATGTCTTTTTTGAGCTAAATGGACGAATTATGTCATTTTAGAGGAAAACAAGCTAACTATATAATATTCATGGGCTAACCAAGGTTCTTATGGCATTTTGAGCTTATTATGTCCTTTTGGAGCTAAATTAGCTAAGTTATGAGCTAACCAAGGTTCTTATGATGTTTTCACCTGACTAAGCTAATTATGTCATTTTGGAGGATAATTAGCTAAGTATGTGTGTGTTGGGGGAAAATAAGCTATGTAGAAGAAGAAAGAGAAGAAGAAGGAAAAGCAAAAGAAGAAGAAGAAGAAGAAGAAGAAGAAGGAGGAGGAGGAGGAGAAAGAGAAGGATAAGGAGGAGGAGGAGAAGAAGAAGAAAATAAGAAGAGAAGAAGGAGAAGGAGGAGAGAAGAAGAAGGAGAACAAGAAGGAGAAGAAGGAGGAGAAGAAGGAGGAGAAGTAGGACTCCTTCTCCTTCTTCTCCACCTTCTCCTTCTTCTTCTCTTCTTCTTCTCTTCTTCTTCTTCTTCCTTCTTTTCATTTTTCCTCTTTTTTCTCCTCTTGTCCTCTTCTTGGAGCTAAATTAGCTAAGTATTTCTTTTTGGAGCTAAATGGGATAATTATGTCATTTTTGGGGAAAATAAAGTAAGGAGAATATGAAAGAGGAGAAGAAAGAGGAGGAGAAGAAGAAGAATAAAAGAAGAAGAAGAAGGTCCTCCTTCTCCTTCTTCTCCTCCTTCTCCTTCTTCTTCTCCTTCTTCTTCTCTTCTTCTTCTCTTCTTCTTCTTCTTCCTTCTTTTCATTTTTCCTATTTCTTCTCCTATTCTCCTCCTCTTGGAACTAAATTAGCTAGGTATGTCTTTTTTGCGCTAAATGGGCTAGTTATGTCATTTTGGAGCTAAATTAGCTAAGCATGCCCTTTCGGAGCTAAACTAGCTAAGTGTGTCATTTCGGAGCTGAATTAGCTAAGTATGTCTTTTTCGAGCTAAACTAGTTAATTATGTCATAAATGAACTAGAGAAAACTTACTGTCGTGGTCATCAAGGAGGAGAAGCACCAGGGTTGCTCGCGGTGGCTTCGTTTGGAGACGGTTGCACTGAAGAAGGGTCGTGCGATGCCGCTCGGGAGTTATTCTGCAGAAAAGATATTTTGCAATGTCTCAGTTAGCATGATGACACTCAATTGTTAATACTAGTTTATAATGACCATTGAAATGAAACTCACCGTGCCAATCGCAGAGAAGACGGGCATCGACGGAGGGGCTTGACCGGTCGGTCGTATTTGTTAGTAATGAAACAGACATTACACACATGATTTGGCTAATGTGAAAAAGAAACTTACCACAATAAGCTCGTACATGGCCAGGTGACCCGCCTCATTCCGGGCCCTCTCCTCCTCAATCAACCGAGTCGTTGTCCGGTCCCTCTCCTCAAGAGTAGCCTGGCTTGCCAATCTCTCTTTCTCAAGAGCAGCCTGGTTTGCCGCTCTCTGTTTCTGAAGAGCAACATGCAACACCATTCCTCGTTACCACAGTAATGATCGATGGCCACACACTTATGAAATGGATGAAAGTTTTCTGAGTCCGTACAACTAACCTCGATGGCAAGATCGACTGGCCGTGGATGAGGCGTTATTTCAAGACAGGAGCTCGACTGGCGCTCCTTGTTCTCCCGGAGAGTGAGTGGACAACGTATTATCCCATCTCCAATGGCTATCGAGCCATGGGGCCTCCCGCCACCACATATCATCACCAACTCTAGACCCAAGGGTTCCTCTCTCGGGTTAAACTCCTCCCCTTTCCAAGCCTTCCCCACGTCCCTATATTTCACAAGCTTGTGGTGGGATGAGATGTTGGTGAAGTTCTTCGGATCATCTAGGCCAGACTCAGAGAATGCCTTCGCCTTCTTGTAGGAGGCAGTATGGGCCATGCCATAAAGGTCATACAACTCTGGCATCTCCGTCTTATTGTGATGCGCCTAAAAGAGAGGAACAAAGTATTAGTAAGGGGCTCAAGCTAGCATGAAGAATGAATTGCATGAATCATGAAGCAAACCACATACCCAGTTTCGTCTAAAATGAAGTAAGTTGGCGTTGCCTTGATGGTATGGCACACCAACCATTTGGTTACAACGATCCTTCGCATTGTCGTGGACGGCTCACCAGTTGCCTCTGCACCACTCATCCACCAATGCCTCCCAACAGTCCATCTTATCCTCACACCATCTCGGGGGCACCTATAAGTTATTATAAAGAATTTTGAGCGCTACGCATACGAATCAAATCAAGAAAACTATGTACAAGGCCTTAAGAATAGGTAATTACCTTCATGTACTCCTCCTTCTGCAGATACTTTCCACGACACTCCTTCTTCAGCTTCTTAATACCACGCGTGGTGTAGTAGTCTCGAATAGCCTGTGGCTGAGCCTCGTGGCGTAAGTTCTATAATAACCGCCTACACTCGGCGTCGAGAACCTTGGCCGCCTCCTCCTCACATCCCTCGTCACACCTATAGAAGGTATGAAATCAAACGATACAACACCGATTAGTACAATAATTAGCTATATTGTTAATTTTAGATTGTGTAAAAGGATAATTTACCCAAAAGCTATTGATCACCATCTCGACCCTCGTGTGGCACAAGACACCATCTATAATCTCCTCCGGCGGGGCCTGCGCAGCCTGGTAGTGCTCCCAGGTAAATCCTAGTGTAGGAACATGACCCTCACCAGGCAACGTGACAAACCCCAGGAAATTTGTCCAGCAAAGCACACCAAGGATGGTGTTCGGCTTGCGGACTCCAACAGGGTGTTTCCATCCCCTGCAGTATGATAAGGTCAACACATTAGATATTTGAAGAAACTTGAAGGCAAAAGCTAAAAAAAGAGTAAATGTACTTACCTATCCCCTTCAGTCTTAATCACCGGCCTCTACTCGCTGGTAGCCGGCACGACCGGGTGAAAGTGCAGTCATGCCCTTAATCGTGTTTTGGTGTTGCTCACAACACACATATAGATAATTAATCACTAATACCTTTTAAGCTATTGTGAATGATCATGTGTTGATAAGGACAAGCTCATGTGCTAACAAGGACAAGATCAAGATAAGCATTCCTGAGCACTACATGCTTGATCCTTGTGGATGTTCACATGGTGGACAAATGAAGATGAATATATAAGCTAGGCTTTCCATTGTGTATGGGAGAGCTACTTGAAGACTTCATCATGTCTTGCTTTCAACATTGAGCCAAGAAGGAACAACAACATCAAGCTTAAGTGAAAGGGCTAACTCAAAGGTATCAGTTCCTTTGAAGTTAGCGGTGCGGAGTGATGATCAGCGAATAAAAGTATACACTCAAGTATGGATCATCGGTACCCCTTTTACAATTCTTGAGTCTTTAGGGATCCGCACTATTAAGAGGGGATCACAGGTTTTGTGATGAACTTGCTCAAACTAGATATCCACTAATCTGCTCAATACCACATCTTCATTACTCTGCTCTTATCTCAAAACAGGACTAATGTCTCGGACTTCCGGCTCCCTCCGGACGCCCGAGGGCCGGTCGAGTGTCGGACGACCGACAAGCTTCGGAAATCCGGAGCTCTGCACCTGAAGAACTTGAGCCATATAACTCGGACTTCCAGCTCCCTCCAGACGTCCGAGGGCCGGTCGACCGACCTGCTTCGGAAATCCGGAGCCCTGCACCAGAAGAACGTGAGCCATATAACTCGGACTTCCGGCTCCCTCCGGACGTCCGAGGGCCAGACGACCGTCCCCTTTCGGAAATCCGGAATCTTGCACCAGAAGAAGTTGAGTCAAATAACTCGGACTTCCGGCCTTCTCCGGACGTCCGGTCCCTGTTCTACTCACAGTGATTCCAGACATATCTACAACCCTCGGACGACCGACCCCTGTCGGACGTCCGACCCGTTGTGGACGCCCGGACATCCGTGAACTGCCGATGTCCGAACCCCGTGTGACTTAAAGTGTCCCCAACGGCTGTTTTACACTCCCCAATATATACCCTCTTAGTTGTTGTTACACGTTGCAGTACCTAGTGCATTTAGGATTTGTGCTTGACAAGTACCCTCTTAGTTTATTTCCGCATTAGGTTAAGCCAAATCCGAAGAAGTTTTTAAATAGCCTATTCACCCCCCCTCTAGGCGTCATCGAGGTCTTTTCAATTGGTATCAGAGCAAGGTCTCTCTTTAATTAGGTTTCACGACCTAGAGAGTATCGATGTCGACTATTGGATTAGTGCACAATGACACCTTTGACTTTGATGGGACAAACTATACCCTATGGAGAATTCGTATGCTTCATCACTTTCGGGCCATGGGCCCAAATACTTTACGAATTGTTCTTGTAGGGATTGCCGACAAAAAGAATGATGCATCTTCATCTACGAATGAAATGTAACTTGATTGTGAGGCTTTTCTTGCCATTCATCGAACCATAAGTCCATAAGTGTTTAAGTCTATCTCGACTTGCAAGTCAACTCATGAAGTTTGGACTAAACTTGAAGATATATATGATGGGTCCAATCTTAATGAAGACGATATTGTGATGAAGGAGTTGGTGCATGAGCTATTCACTCTTTTCGATCATAAAGAGTCCACCACTACTTCCATATCCGACTGCTTGCACACCTCAGCATCTTCAATCTCACAAGGTAACGATATGGTGAGTGAAGAAATACATGTTGATGAAAATGTCATAGCCACCATGGACACGAGCATATCTAGCACCACACATAGTGTAAATTATTGTGCTGATAGGTCATGCATTTCACCTAAAGATCCCTCGACAAATGTCTGTGGTGATATGCCTGCTTTCCCGTGTCCTCTTGATCAAAATATCTTGTTGCTCCCTAGTTGTTATATGACTAATCATTTAGGGGAAACCAAGAAATATGAAGTACTTTTGACTAATGAAGAATCTGATTCACCAAAAGAATCATCATCAACTCCTCCAGTTCACATGTGCCTCATGGCAAGAGGTAATAATGAGGTATCATCTTCCCTGTGCAATAACGATGATATTTGCGATGAGGATGATGATGATGACTTGATTGAAAACATCTATGTGATCAGTAAAATTCTTCATAAAGCTAAAAATAACGCTCTTCAAAGATTCCAAGATATTCTTGCTTCCTTAGAAAATTGTAATGATTCACTTAATCATGAACAAGCTAAAAGTGAACAACTTGAACATGAACTTGAGAAGAGTCATCAAGCATGTAGAGACTTAAGCTCTTCAAAAGGAGAGATTGAAGTTGCTCATGATAAACTTAAAAAGGATTTTGAGGTCCTTCTCCTTGAATGCAAGAATGTCAAGGGAGAGCTCATCAAAACCTCTAAGATCTATGAGGAGCTTCAATCTACCCATGAGAAGTCTCTAATCGCTACTTACTCCTCTCATATTGTTGATGATACTTGTATATCTAACCCTATCTCTTTTGAAGTATCAACATTGAAGGAGAATGTTGAGCTACGTGCTCAACTTGATTTACTAACTAGCAATTATGGGAACTTGGAAGAAAACCATGTAATGCTCACAAGCTCTCATGCCGATCTTCTAACATCTCATAATGTGCAAAAGTTAGCTCATGAGGCTACCATCACCAAGGTAACATCAAGTGAGCCTCAGGAGGACAATGGCACCACTTCTAATCAAAGTACTATATCTCCATGTGCCAGTCCTCATAATTCGTCTACTCATAATGTTGCTACCTCGTGTGATGAATTACCTGCCTTGCCTTGTTGCTCTAACAATGAAGCTTACACTTCCTCTAGTACTTGCATTGATACTAACCGTGCAGAGGAAATCGAAGAGCTCAAGGCCCAAGTTACTTCTTAGAAGAAAGACTTGGAACAATGTCATGAAGGTATGTCCACACTCAACAACGTCCTGTGTGAGCAAACATCTCCGAATGACAAAAATGATGTTGGAGTAAACTCAAACAAGAACAAGAGTGGCCTAGAACGAGTTAAGAATTTGTCCAAAATCATTTGCTTCAAGTGCAAAGTTAAAGGACACCATGTTAGATCTTGCCCTCTGAAGACGAAGTCTCAAAGTCACAAGCAACAAGGGAAGTGGCCACAAACTAAATCACACACTCAGCTACAAGTTGAAGGAAGGTCTCTTCCCAATAAGACCCAAGCCAACACTCCCCGAGGTGAGAAATCAATTGGGAAGAAAACAAAGGGTAGATGTTGCTACTTATGTCGTGAGAAGGGTCACGTCACTTTGTCTTGCACAAGAGGTAACTTATCCAACCCAATCACTATTGATGATAACTATTCCCTTGGGAAGGATAAGGTTGGCAATGTGTTTGCCAAGTTTGTTGGAACTCAAAATGGTGTCAAGAAAAGAACCATTTGGGTTGCCAAGCCTATTGTGACTAACCTCTTAGGACCCAACGTAGTTGGGGACTAACAAGCTCAAACTTTATCAATAGGTGACTATGGAGGACATTGGAGACTTGGATACACAATGAAGATTTGAGGACTCTTCATCATTCGTATCATCTCAAGCCAACTCAATTGGTTTATCTAGCCCATATCCCATATCCAATGTGCCTCTTTGCGGTGACTTGTACTTAAATTGTTTACATTGAAAGTTGCCTCCCCACTCCTTCTCATGTCTAGGTTTGGTACCTAGCATGTACTTTGACATGTTGTGCCTACTAGTATGATTGTTATATGTTATCTATCATGTGTAGGTCGTTATGTATGTCATATAGTCGTGTCTAGTCCTGATCATTACTTGCATCCTAGTTGCACCGTTGTGTGGGTCTTTTGAGACATTAATAGCTCATCACATTAAGGGGGAGTGTTCTTCTCTACGCACACCACTAACCCAAAATGTGTATATATGTATTGGACTCCATGTAGTATTCGGTTCTAGGTTATCCAATCAATGAGTTTGATGTCAAAGCCATCAGAAGGTTAAATTGGCATCCACTTATCTCCTTAGTTGGATGATTGATTGCCTTGTATGATAAATACATGGATTATCACATTATGGGAGTATGATATGCTTTGTGCATGTCACACCCCCTGGTAAGATAAAACATCCGATGTATGCCACTCACTATCTACCGCATGGGGTTATCCTATAACTGGGTGGCGTGTCATGCTCCACATATCTTAATTCGCATAATAAGCCCTGTTGGTATCTAAATGAAGGGCATTGTTGATGCATGCCTTTCGAATTAATCCTCCACACTATGATCTAACTAATTGGGATGTTAACGTATGTCATCTAAACATTATGCTTATGGTTGAACTCCCATATCACACTTGTGTGAGTGTAAAACGATCCTTGTGCTTGTTTGGCACCTACCACCACTGATAACTCTAAATGTCATTGTGTTCTCTCACACATGGTATCTCTGGCTTGGTAGTGTTTTTCATGGTCATTTTATTTTGGCTTTATCTTCAGTTGACCTACATAACGTGCCGAGAAATTCATGTGTCTCCTGGTAGAGCTCGCACTATTTATTTCATAATGTTGTGGGAGTTATAATCATATTACCTACACTTATACATCTACTGGGGTGAGACATGCATGTAAGGTTGTGCAAGATGCATGCCTTACATGGTTTGATGCCTTGACCAGTTCATGTGTTGAACTTGGGGTCCTACCATGTGTTGATTTGTCACCCTTATCCATTTTGGACGACATGAATGTTTTGTAATAGAAAATTATGTGTTCATTTGTCCAAATTGTATATCCTTGGATTTTGATAGGATTGTGTAGGCATATCTACCATGTGTAGATGCACATGTCATGTCTATCGTATCTTTGATGCAATATATGTATATGGTGAATTAGACGTATCCATTAAAATGTTAGGGTGTGCTTGAAAGTAAAATATATATCTATATGCACATAATTGAGTGATCTTACCCTATATATATATTGTAGTTGGACTAACTACTTCGGACCCAATAAGTTTGGGGACCATATTGTGCTTAATTGGTGGTTTAGGTACTTTGGAGAAGCATTGCTATCTTGACTTATTCTCAGAAGAAGATAGTGTTGGTCACGAAGAAATTAGAGTCAAGACAGGACTCGGCTACTTCTACGCCATATCAATGTTTTTCCGGTAACAAGTATTTACTTCATGCATGAACAACATTAGAGTCAACACTGTGTAGGTTGCATCATGGCATGAACATAATAATTTTTCCACTTTGTAATTCCCTGCATGTCCCTGTCAATCACATTGATGAAATGCTTAGTGTTGGTGTTCTCTTAACTCTTCATGGTCATACGAATGAGGAAAATTTGTGCCATGACCCTTGTGTCATGTGCCTTGCTCTTATAAGAGGATAACTTGTGCATGATTCTATGCACTCATGAGTTTGACGGTATTTTGGACCCACACTTATCGCAGTAATCGTATTAAAAGACTTACATTAGACCATGTCCAAAATATGTTAGTTGAGAGGTTCCTTTTTGGTTGCTACACATGCGAGAATACTCTCACCTCATCATTCAAATTCCAGTATCTGCCCCTGCCTCCTCCTCTCTCGGTCGTCCGACGTGTCTCGGACGTCCGGCGGCTAAACTCATTCCGGACGTCCGGCCAGTGTCGGTCGTCCGATGGCAAAATCCACTCTGGACGTCCGACGCCTGTCGGACGTCCGACACATCGGGGCACTATAAATAGAAGGGCACGGGCTGGGCTTTGCCCTAGCCCCCACGCGCCTCCTTTTTCTCCCAGCCGCCGCCGCCGCCAGCACCAGGAGAACTCGCCCGCGCCGCCATCTACGAGATCTGCCTGATCTCCTCCGCGGGATCCGATCTCCTCCATGGGATCCGTCTCTTCTTCCTCTCTTCTCTCGATCTGCAGGTATCTCCTCCGTTCCCCTCGCGTTTGGTTCCCTTTTCTCCCAAGTCCACGTGTTCGTTCATATGGTTTGACCATGACCGTTCCCCATTGGGTTTCCATCCGTGTAGGCTTTTGTTCATCATGCCCAGGATTAAGCACGCCGCCCGGAAGGACACTGCTGGCTCATCCGCTCGTGCCCCTACTTGCACGGGGTCGGACTCGGAAGGGCAACGTCGTCCCTTCAAACGGATTTCCCGAGGTCCTCCGTCTCAACAGCTCCACTCGTCGTATGATGGCTCTGACTTTGAGGATGAGCATGCCGCCAAGGACCGTGCTGACCAGCCCGCCATTCGGAGGTCCATGCCAAAGCCCGGGACTCGCAGGCCCTCCTATATGCCACCACCTCCTCCTGCCCAGCCCGAAGGTGAAGCTCGTCGCATCTCACTTGAACCCCCTGCTACCTTAGGTCGTGAAGTCACGAACTTCACCACGGTTGCCAAGTCTTCATATCTCACTTTCCACCGCGAAGTTGATCAATTCTCTGTCATACGTGACTCTATGGACTCACGCTTCCGCACAAATGTGAGATATCACGATATTATCGTTGTGTCATATGATGATGAGTTTTATGCTATCCTATTGATTCATATGATATGCTATGTATTGTTGAACTACTATGGTATTATATCATGATATTATCTTCAATGCATATACCTATTTTACTATGCACACATTAAGGGGGAGCTCCCGCACTTACCTATTTTACTATGCATATAATAAGGGGGAGCTTCATAAGCATCGTAACAAATCTCTCCGAAGCAACACATGTCTATTACTATTTTTGAGAGCTATATGTATGTTGTCATCAACTACCAAAAAGGGGGAGATTGAAAGTGCAGTCATGCCCTTAATCGTGTTTTGGTGTTGCTCACAACACACATATAGATAATTAATCACTAATCCTTTTTAAGCTATTGTGAATGATCATGTGTTGATAAGGACAAGCTCATGTGCTAACAAGGACAAGATAAAGATAAGCATTCCTCAGCACTACATGCTTGATCCTTGTGGATGTTCACATGGTGGACAAATGAAGATGAATATATAAGCTAGGCTTTCCATTGTGTATGGGAGAGCTACTTGAAGACTTCATCATGTCTTGCTTCCAACATTGAGCCAAGAAGGAACAACAACATCAAGCTCAAGTGAAAGGGCTAACTCAAAGGTATCAGTTCCTTTGAAGTTAGCGGTGCGGAGTGATGATCAGCGAATAAAAGTATACACTCAAGTATGGATCATCGGTACCCCTTTTACAATTCTTGAGTCTTTAGGGATCCCGCACTATTAAGAGGGGATCACAGGTTTTGTGATGAACTTGCTCAAACTAGATATCCACTAATCTGCTCAATACCACATCTTCATTACTCTGCTCTTATCTCAAAACAGGACTTCTGTCTCGGACTTCCGGCTCCCTCCGGACGCCCGAGGGCCGGTCGAGTGTGGGACGACCAACAAGCTTTGGAAATCCGGAGCTCTGCACCTGAAGAACTTGAGCCATATAACTCGGACTTCCGGCTCCCTCCAGACGTCTGAGGGCCGGTCGACCGACCTGCTTCAGAAATCCGGAGCCCTGCACCAGAAGAACGTGAGCCATATAACTCGGACTTCCGGCTCCCTCCGGACGTCCGAGGGCCGGACGACCGTCCCCTTTCGGAAATCCGGAATCTTGCACCAGAAGAAGTTGAGTCGAATAACTCGGACTTCCGGCCTTCTCCGGACATCCAGTCCCTGTTCTACTCACAGTGATTCCAGACATATCTACAGCCTTGGGACGACCGACCCCTGTCGGATGTCCGACCCGTTGTGGACGCCCGGACATCCGTGAACAGCCCCGGAAAAGTTCGTGAGGGTGTGGAAGCCACCACAAAGGCTTACAACTAGTGGTTGAGAAACGCCTTCGTGGTGTTATCTCAAAGGGAGAATAGGGTGAGCCTTCGTGGCGTTGGTGTGCCTTCGTGGTAACATCCACCTCTCTAACGGTGAATAGCTTCCCTCCAAGGAAGTGAACATCGGGATACATCTTCGTCTCAGTGACCTTGGTTATCCTTAACCCTAACTCCTTACTTGTGGTTTACTTGTGTTACTTGAGCATACATACATTACATATTGGTTGTGCTCATTATATTGTGTTGGTCATTTCTTGTACAAGATTAATCATTCAAGCATACCCTCTATATCCACACGTTCACACTTGTAGCTTTTGATATACCGTGTGCTATAGTGTGATCTAGTATCTTGTGTCGTTAACCTACTTGTCGTGTGATATAGCTCAAGTAAGTTTGTGCAACTTACTTGTGCTTGTTAGTAACTGTATTGTGTCCATCTTGGTAGATCGTGTTGTTGTTACACGTCGCAGTACCTAGTGCATTTAAGATTTGTGCTTGACAAGTATCCTCTTAGTTTATTTCCGCATTAGGTTAAGCCAAATCCGAAGAAGTTTTTAAATAGCCTATTCACCCCCCTCTAGGCGTCATCGAGGTATTTTCACCGGGAGATGTGTACTACCACGCTTGTACACGGTGGCCCCGTCCACTTGTACGCCGCCCTCACTATCTGTAGACTCATCCCCACCATCAACATAATAGGCACCCGGCCCTCGGTCCAAACTGGCACCTCGGTCTGATCCAGCCAGGCACCACATCCGAACGTCTCCACGTCGGCCGAAGCCTGTGTGCCAGGAGTCTCGTGGGACGTAGCCTCAAAAACCAGAGTCTCGTGGGCCGAACGCACCTCGACCCGAGGTTGATCCTGGACCGGAGTCTCATGGGCCGAATGCCCGTCCACCCGAGGCTCCTCGACCGGAGTCCCCATAGCCTCCTCCGCAAACTGGTCCACCATAGTAGTCCTGTGCTCGGGTGAATGAGCTGGTGGTGGTGGTGAGGATGGCGCAACATTCCTCCTACATCTTCCGCGGCCACCACCTCTCCCTGTACCCTTCCCCTTCTTCCCTACCCGACCATCACCTCTCCTAGTTGGCAATGCTGCCGACGAAGAAGCACCCGCGGGTGGTGTCGTCAAACTGTCTGCAAAGGCTCTACAAAGAGATAGGGTGGAATGGAAGTACCACCCCTCGTGCGGGCCGCCGAAGTAGAACCCATCGAGCGATCTGGACCCGCGCCCACCATCTTTGAACACATGCTGACCTGCCATGATAAAGATTAAAATAAATTAGTACAACATAAAAAATTGGGAAAATTTGCTATAGGACACCGTTACTTTTCGGCGGTTGCCAAAACACACTACTAAATTGTGGCTTTGCCAGGTACCATTATAATTTCGTGCAACATTTGCCAGAACACATCGTACATCCCAAAATGGAAAAGTTCACTTTTCTCATACGAAATTACAATCTTACCCTTGGAGATATGTACGCAGGCTTCTTTCTTCCAAGCGTTCAACTCCCACGAACAGGCCGATCTCGTAGGCTGCGCTGCCGCTATTTCGTGAGGAACCCAAGCCAAGCGGGCGGCGCCGCCCGATATCACAGGTCGCCCTGCCGTTGCCCCATCAACGCCGATCTCTTCGTCCCCGTCCCCATCAACGCCGATCTCGCCATCCCCGTCCCCCTCAATGCCGGCTCTCTCCATCCCCATCCTCCGTCCTGCATCACCTTCCGTTCCTGTCCCCTGCGTCACTGGCCAGGCCCCAATGGCGAACGGCATGTACAGGAGCCGCGCCGCTCCGCAAGGAGACCAGGACGCATCGACCGTCCGCACCGGCGCCCTCACTTGCGACGAAACTGGCAGCGATGGACGACAACTTGACCTGGGTGCCTGACAGGTAATTCCCTAATTCCCTTCTTAATTTCTCTCAATTGCATTGGATGTGAACTGATAGTAGTATAGTCTCTAATTCATGTCCTATTAATTTTCATAGGATGGACAGTAGTTCAACTACTAGAATTGATGTTCGGGTGTGTGCGTATGCTGAATTTGGTGATAATGGGACACAAGTTTGGCATCCAACTAGGGACGAACTGAAAGTTGTAGACAGAGATTGTGTCAATCCTAAAGCCATGAAGAAAACAACTCGCAAGTTGGATATCAGAAAGGCAAAAAAGTAGTGTTCAGTTTTTCCATGTACAGGATGTGTGCTAGTGCTAGCTAGGTGAAACCGTATTTCTTCACAACATGTTATTTTGTGGGCTGTTATGTTGAGCCTCTAGTTGGTTAAATCGTATTGTATGCCTACAGCAAAGTAATTGTTGTCCAGATTTGTTTACTCCTGGTACTCAAAAGTTTGGTTTAAGTTGAGAGTAAATGTTGTCCAAATTTGTTTACTGTTGAATATGTCTACTGTTGTTTTGGTACTAAAATCTATGGTTCAAACTAAGGCCAAATGTTGTTCGATTTTTTTGTGTGCATATAAATGTCCTAAGTTTAAATGTACAAACTCTCCCTCATTCCAAAATCAGAAATACGGGAAAATAAAATGGTTCAAAACCGGTCATAAAATGGTCATTCCAAGCACAAGTGTCAAACTTTCCGTTTTGGGACATCCAGTGTGTTCTGGCAAATGTGTCACAAAATTATAATGGTACCTGGCAAATCCACAATTGAGCGGTGTGTTTTGGCAAATGCCAAAAAGTAACGGTGTCCTGTAGCAAATTTTCCCTAAAAAATTTGAATAACAAACATGAATAATAATATGTACATATATAATTTAAGTTGGTAATCTTACAAACTAATAATCATCATCAATAAATGCATCATCATCATCACTATCACGCATGTCTTCATGAATAACGTGCTCATCGGGTTCAATGACATGAAGTTGTGGAAGGCCTTTTTGTTGGAAATATGCCCTAGAGGCTATGATAAAATAGTTATTATTATATTTCCTGTTTCAAGATAATCGTTTATTATCCATGCTATAACTGTATTGAATGAAAACATAGATACATGTGTGGATACATAGACAAAACAATGTCCCTAGCAAGCCTCTAGTTGGCTAGCCAGTTGATCAATGATAGTCAAGGTTTTTTGACTATATGCAAGTGTTGTCACTTGATAACGGGATCACATCATTAGGAGAATCATGTGATGGACTAGACCGAAATTATGAACGTAGCATGTGATCTTGTCATTTTGTTTCTATTGTTTTCTGTGCGTCAAGTATTTATTACTATGACCATGAGATCATATAACTCACTGGCACCGGAGGAATACCTTATGTGTATCAAACGCCGCAGCATAACTGGGTGACTATAAAGGTGCTCTACAGGTATCTCCGAAGGTGTCCGTTGAGTTAGTATGGATCAAGACTGGGATTTGTCACTCTGTGTGACGGAGAGGTATCTCGGGGCCCACTCGGTAATACAACATCATACACAAGCCTTGCAAGCAATGTGACTAAGTGTAAGTCACGGGATCTTGTATTACGGAACGAGTAAAAAGACTTGCCAGTAATGAGATTGAAATAGGTATGCGGATACCGACGATCGAATCTCGGGCAAGTAACATACCGAAGGACAAAGGGAATGACATACGGGATTATATGAATCCTTGTCACTGAGGTTCAACCGATAAGATCTTTGGAGAATATGTAGGATCCAATATGGGCACCCAGTTCCCGCTATTGGATATTGATCGAGGAGTGTCTCGGGTCATGTCTACATAGTTCTTGAACCCGCAGGGTCTGCACACTTAAGGTTCGATGATGCTTTAGTATAGTTGAGTTATATGTGTGGTAACCTAATGTTGTTCGGAGTCCCGGATGAGATCACGGACGTCACGAGGGTTTCCGAAATGGTCCGGAAACGAATATTGATATATAGGATGGTTTCATTTGGTCGCCGTAAAGTTTCGGGCATTTCTGGAAGTGTACCGGGAGTGACGAATGGGTTCCTGGTGTTTACCGGGAGGGGCCCACCCACCCGGGAGTGGGCCCATGGCCTTAGGGTGGCACACCAAGTCCTTAGTGGGCTGGTGGAGCCAGCCCAAGAGGGCTATCGCGCCACAAGTAAAAATACCAGAGGAAAGAAGAAAAAAAGGAAAGAGGGAGGTGGGAAGGAAGAAGAGGACTCCTCCTTCCCAAACCGAGTTGGAGGAGGAGTCCTCCTCCCCTATCGGCCGGCGCACACTTGGGGATCTTATGACCCATGGCTAGCCCCTCCCCTCCTCCTATATATTGTGGTGGTTTAGGGCTTTTTGAGACACAACTTTGCCACGTGCAACTCAAGCCTATTCCACATAGTTTTGCCTCTAGATCGGATTTCTGCGGAGCTCCGGTGGAGCCCTGGAGGAGTAGATCATCACCACCACCGGAGCGCCGTCATGCTTCCAGAGAACTCATCTACTTCTCCATCTCTCTTGCTGGATCAAGAAGGACGAGATCATCATCGAGCTGTACGTCTGCTGAACGCGGAGGTGCCGTCCGTTTGGTGCTAGATCGGAACGGATCGTGGGACGAATCGTGGGAAGACGTTGATTTGAATCACGAAGCAGTACCATGATAACCCACAAGTATTAGGGGATCAATTGTAGCCTTTCTTGATAAGTAATAGTGTCGAACCCAACGAGGAGCTAAACGTAGGACAAATATTCCCTCAAGTTCTATCGACCACCGATACAACTCTACGCACACTTTATGTTCGCTTTACCTAGAACAAGTATGATACTCAAAGTACTTTGTAGGAGTGATAGGTTAGGATTGCAGGAAAAAACAACACGTAAATAAGAACTAGGGGCTGCTAGATAAAGAAACAATTACGTTAGTTTGACGAGTGTGAAAAAGTGGTGGTAGGAGATGCGGAATTGTCCCTAAGAAATTGACTACGTTACTAGACCGATATCAAGTTTTATGTGGGAGAGGCCACTGCTAGCATGTCATCCCTTACTTGGAATTCTATGCACTTATGATTCGAACTCTTAGCAAGCATCCGCAACTACTAACGTTCATTAAGGTAAAACCCAGCCATAGCAATAAGATATATTGGTCCCCCTTCAATCCCGTATGCATCAATTTCTATGCTAGGCTGAAGCTTCTGTCACCGTTGCCCTCCAATACATAGTCCTATCAACATACTACTAACCCTTATGGTGTGATCCACGCGCGCGCTCATATGATGGGCACCAAAAGACAGCAACATAACCACAAGCAAATTAAACCAATCATAGCAATTCATCAATCACCGATAGGACAACGAAAATCTACTCAAACATCATAGGATGGCAACATATCATTGGATAATAATATGAAGCATAAAGCACCATGTTCAAGTAGAGGTACAGCGGGTTGCGGGAGAGTGGACAGCTGAATATAGATGGGGGAAGGTGATGGAGGTGTTGGTGAAGATGACGGAGGTGTTGGTGTAGATCTCCGTCACACGATGATGTCCCGGGCGGCGTTCCGGCGCCGCCGGGAGAGAGGGGGAGAGAGCCCCCCTTCTTCTTCTTCTTCCTTGACCTCCTCCCTATATGGGAGAAGGGTTTCCCCTCTGATCCATGGTCTCTGCTAGCACTCCCCAGAAACAACCCAGAACTGCTCCGAGTTGCTCAACAATTAGCAATTGTCTTGCAATGGCCCACCAGCGCGTGGGTTAGCGGCAGTTTTCGAGGGTAGAGTATTCGACCCAATTTGTTGATTTGCCAGGCAGGAGGTGAGAGGATACTCTCGAGTATTAACAGCTGAATGTATCCGATTCAACCACACCTGAAAGATTAGTATCTGCAAGCAAAGTATAAGCAGCAAAGTAGGATGATAACAACGGTGTCAGACACGATCTGTTGACGGCAGACTATTCCTAACTGTCGTATCAATGGCGCCAGAAGTTGCCCGTTGACGGAAATAGTCTTTTCCCGACAACGCCGAGCGAACAAGTATTATAGCAGGTAGCAGCAGTGTAACGAGTAACAGGAGTAGCAAGGAACATCAGTAGTGACAGCAGTAGCAAGTAACAGCAGCAGCAACAGTAGTAACAGAAGTAGCAGTAGAGAAATACAAGTAATAGCAGCAGAGCAAAACAAGTAACAGCAGGAGTGGGACAAACTCGTAGGCAATGGGTCGGTGATTCGTTTGGATGATATTCATCATGCAACAGTTATAACACAGAGAGATATGTGGCTAGCTCCCGTTCGTCAATATGATGTAGGCGTGCATTCCGTGTGTAGTCGTACGTGCTTAGGGAAAAGAACTTGCATGACATCTATTGTCCATCCCTCCCGTGGCAGCGGGGTCCAAAAGGATAGTACATGATATTAAGGTTCTCCTTTTAATAAAGAACCGGAACAACGCATTAGCACTTGGTGAACACATGAACTCCTCAAACTATGGTCATCACCGGGAGTGGTTCCGGCTATTGACACTCCGAGGTTGCCGGGTCATAACACATAGTAGGTAACTACAACTTGCAAGATCGGATCTAAAACACACATATATTGGTGACAACATAATAATTTCAGATCTGAAATCATGGCACTCGGGCCCTAGTGACAAGCATTAAGCATGGCAAACTAGTAGCAACATCAATCTGAGAACATAGTGGATACTAGGGATCAATCCCCGTCAAAACTAGCTCGATAACATGATAGATCTCATCCTACTCATCACTGTCCAGCGAGCCTACGAATAGATTACTCACGAACGATGAAGAGCTTCATGGAATTGGAGAGGGAAGAAGGTTGATGATGCCGATGGCGATGATTTCCCCTCTCCGGAGCCCAAAATGGACTCCAGATCTATCCTCGAGATGCAGAACATGATGTGGCGGCGCCTCCGTATCGCAAACGCGACGAAATCTTGTCTTCTGATTTTTTTTCTAGGCGAAAGTGAATTTATAGAGCTGAGTTTGGGGGCGGCAGAGCCACGTGGGCCCCACAAGCTTGGTTGCCGCGACCAGGGGGTGGCCGCAGCAACAGGGCTTGTGGCCCACTGGCCCATCCCCTCCGGTGGATCTTTGCGCAGGTATTTTTCATATTTTCCAAAAAAAATCTCCGTAAATTTTCAGGACGTTCCGAGAACTTTCAGTTCTCCACAAAAACAACACCATTGCAATTTTGCTGAAAACAGCGTCAGTCCGGGTTAGTTCCATTCAAATCATGCAAATTAGAGTCCAAAACAAGGGCAAAAGAGTTTGGAAAAGTAGATACAATGGAGACGTATCAACTCCCCCAAGCTTAAAACCTTGCTTGTCCTCAAGCAACTCAGTTGACAAACAGAAATAGAAAGAAAAACTTTGACAAACTCTGTTTGATCTTGTTGTTGCAACTATGTCTAACTCATAACCAGAATTTCAGCAAGATCACAAGTTAACCACATAAGCAAGTGACACAAAGGTCTCACGGTAAACTAATATCAATGGCATAATCAGCTAGCGAGCAAATAATAATGAGTTTCAGATACCAACAATTGAATCAAAACAAGCATGAAGCAATATGAATAGGTGGTATCTCACTAGCTCTTTCTGAGACCGCAAAACATAAATGCAGAGCACTTTCAAAGTTCAAGGGCTGACTAAACATTGTAATTCATAGCAACGAAGATCCAGTCACAGTCATACTCAATATCAATCAAAAGCAGAGCATACAAATGACAGAGATGCTCTCTAAATGGTGCTTATACAAGAAGAGGATGACTCAACAGGAAAATAAGTAGACAAGCCCATCGCAGAGGGAAGCATTGATTTGCAGAGGTGCCAGAGCTCAAGCTTTGAAAACAGAGATTATAATTTTGGGTGGCATGCTTTCATTGTCAACGCAATGACCAAGACTTCTCAATATCTTCCACGCTATTTATGCTATAGGCGGTTCCCAAACAGAAAAGTAAAGTTTTAACTCCCCCACCACCAATCAATCACACTCCACGGCTAGCCGAATCCTCGGGTACCGTCCATACAAACATGATTCCCGGGGGAGTCTTGTTTTACAGTTATGTTTTCGATTTAAGCGTGGAACTGGGCATTCCAATTACTGACCCCTTTCTCGTGAATGACAGTGAATAAACACATGTTGAGGATAACACGCCTAACATGGAAGATACCTATAGCCCCCTGTCACCACATGAGCTGTCCGGGCATGCTAAACAGATTATTTCTTGAAGGTTTAGAGAATGGCACATGCAAATTTACTTGGAACGGCAGGTAAATACCGCAAATAGGTAGGTATGGTGGACTCTCATGGAAAAACTTTTGGGTTTATGGAAGTGGATGCACAAGCAGTATTCCGCTTAGTACAAGTGAAGTCTAGCAAAAGACTGGGAAGCGACCACCTAGAGAGCGACAACGGTCATCAAGATGCAATGAGTTTGACTAACATGGAATGCATGCATGAACATGATATAAATCACCATGAACATGAACATCATAGAGGCTATGTTGATTTTGTTTCAACTACATGCATGAACATGCGCCAAGTCAAGCCACTTGAATCATTCAAAGGAGAATACCATCCTATCATACTACATCATAATCATCTCAAAATCTATGTTGGCATTCAAGACAAACCATTATAAGCTCCTAGCTAAATAAGCATGGCATCAGAAACTATGATCTCTAAGTTGTCATTGCAAACATGGTTCTCTCACAACAAAGGTGAATCTGGGATGACAAGCTAGTCATATTTACAAAAACAAAATAGATAGAGTTCATACCATCTTTTCCAATCTCAGTCACTTCATCATATATCATCATCATTGCCTTTCACTTGCACGATCGAACGATGTGAACAATAATAAGCATGCTCGTGCATTGGACTAATCTGAATCTGCAGGTAAACACAAAGGAGAAGACAAAGTAATATGTCTCTTTGAAAGCTAAACATGTATGCATGCAAGAGCCACTAAACGTTGTAACCAATATCTTCTACCTTGACCCAAAGAAAAAGAAAACTATTTACACGGGAAAGCTCCCAACAAGCGAGAAGAAGAAAGGAAAATCTTTTTGGGTTTTCTCAAAAGGACACAAAACAAGAAAACGAAAATAAACTAGCATGGATAATACAGTGACAAAGTGTAAACATCGACGAACAAAGTAAAAGCGTAAGCATGAATGTAAGGTCGGTGAGAACACGTACTCCCCCAAGCTTACGCTTTTGCCCTAGCTTGGTCTACTCCCAAGGCAGGAAATAACCAGCTCCGGGATACTCCGGAGCGGACTGTGGATGCCACTGCTGTGTGAGCTCCTCTGGCTCCCACTGATAAACTGGCGTCTGGTACTCGACTGGCGGCTCGGGCACGGGCACCTGTGGTTGGGCTAAGCCCCAATATGCGTAGATGTCCGAAGGCATAATAGTGTACCTGCCTGCATGAAGATCGAACAAAGAAGGAGCAGGCAAAGTAATAGTCTCTCGAGTACCCTGACTAAATACCAGGTTATAAATCATCCGTCTACTAGCATCTCTATCCAGAAAATCATGGCGAACCATGCTGTCATAATCCGGATATTTCTCAGCAAGAAGCATCTCTTCTTCCTCGCGAAGTCTAATGGGTATCTCAAAGTGTCTAGCGAGACGAGGAGCATAGATATACTACTGAAATTCAGAAATTTGCCATCTGCCATGGCAGACGGCAAAGGGGGCAACCACGGACGGCAAAGGCTTTTCCGTCGGTCAGCAGACGGCAAACTAGACGGTAAAAAAAATCCGGGTGAAGAGGTTCTTTGCCGTTTGCTTTTGTAAAGCGGACGACAAAGAATATTTGCCATGAGGGGGAAGACGGGAAATTAACTGGGACGACATATACTGCAACGGCCCCGTTAAGTGTTTACGGTAGGCGTCTTCTCTTTGCCGTCTGCCTCCCCCCCTTTGCCATGTGGGGGCAGACGGTAAAGAGGGGAGAGAGGGGGGGGGGCTGATAAACCCCTTTGCCGTCTGCCCACCCCCCTTTGCCATGTGGGGGCAGACGGCAAAGAGGGGAAACAAAGGGGGCAGATTCCCCACTTTGCCGTCTGCCCACCCCCGTTTGCCATGTGGGGGCAGACGACAAAGAGGGGAAACAGAGGGGGCAGATTCCCCCCTTTGCCGTCTGCCCAACCCCTTTGCCATGTGGGGGCAGACGGCAAAGAGGGGAACCTGCCCCATTTTAATTTATTTTTCATTATATCCAGCATTTTTAACAATAATCAGGATATATATATGTATATATATATTTGACATAAATAAATTTCTTTCCGTACTCATAACCATATTAAAATAACTCTCATCCATAGTGCATACATATTATGCAAGTTGCATCCGTACCAAACCATATATTACACCAGTTTCATCCACATGCATACAAAGTTTCATATATATCCATATACTACAATAGTTTCAATACAAGCCATGGTACAAGAAATCATCTTCAAGCATTCCATCAAGATAATCCAGGCTTCCCGTGAAGTGAAGGTAATCTGCAAAATAACAAATAAGAAAGTTAGAAGAATAATACTAGATTAAGAAGTGTATATATAGGTTATTTCAGAGAGAAATTAGCTAAGTATAGACTATTTAGGAGCTAACTAAGCTAATTATGTCATCTAGGTGGAACCCTAGCTAACTATAGGTCGTTTCGGAGCTAACTTGGGTAAAATAGGTCATTCCGGAGCAAACTATGCTTATTAAGCCATTTTGGATCTAGCTAGGCTAATTATAGGCCATTTAATACCTAAGTTAGGGGGAATAGGTCATCTTGCAGCTACGTAAGCTTTCTTATGTCATTTAGGAGAGAACTTAGCTAACTGTAGGTCATTTTTTTATTAAATAGGTCATTTTGGAGCTAACTAAGCTAATTATGTCATTTCGTAGGATAATTAGCCAATTTAGCCTTTCTTGGATGAGTCTAAGCTACGTAGAAGAAGATAAAGAGAAGAAGAAGTAAAAGAAGGAGGAGGAGGAGAAGGAGAAGGAAGAGGAGAAGAAGAAGAAAAGAAGAAGGAGAAGGAGAAGGAGGAAGAAGAAGGAGGAGGTCCTACTCCTTCTTCTCCTCCTTCTTCTCCTTCTCCTTATCCTCCTCCTTCTCCTTCTTATTCTTCTCTTCTTCTTCTTCTTCCTTCCTTTCATTTTTCCTCTTTCTTCTCCTCTTGTCCCCTTCTTCGAGCTAAATTGGCTAAGAATGCCTTTTTGGAGCTAATTATGTCATTTCGAGGATAATTAGCTAAGTATAGGTCATGTTTTATTAAATAGACCATTTAGGAGCTAACTAGCTAATTATGTCATCTAGGTGGAACCCTATCTAACTATAGGTCGTTTCGGAGCTAACTTGGGTAAAATAGGTCATTCCGGAGCAAAGTATGCTTATTAAGCCATTTTGGATCTAGCTAGGCTAATTATAGGCCATTTAATACATAAGTTAGGGGGAATAGGTCATCTTGCAGCTACGTAAGCCTTATTATGACATTTAGGAGAGAACTTAGCTAACTATAGGTCATTTTTTATTAAATAGGTCATTTTGGAGCTAACTAAGCTAATTATGTCATTTCATAGAATAATTAGCCAATTTAGCCTTTCTTGGATGAATCTAAGCTACGTAGAAGAAGAGAAAGAGAAGAAGAAGTAAAAGAAGAAGGAGGAGGAGAAGGAGAAGGAAGAGGAGAAGAAGAAGAAAAGAAGAAGGAGAAGGAGAAGGAGGAAGAAGAAGGAGAAGGAGGAGCTCCTTCTCCTTCTTCTTCTCCTTCTTCTCCTTCTCCTTATCCTCCTCCTTCTCCTTCTTCTTCTTTTCTTCTTGTTCCTTACATCCATTTTTCCTCTTTCTTCTCCTCTTGTCCCCTTCTTCGGCTAAATTGGCTAAGAATGCCTTTTTGGAGATAATTATGTCATTTCAAGGATAATTAGCTAAGTATAGGTCATGTTTTATTAAATAGACCATTTAGGAGCTAACTAAGCTAATTATGTCATCTAGGTGGAACCCTAGCTAACTATACGTCGTTTCGGAGCTAACTTGGGTAAAATAGGTCATTCCGGAGCAAACT
The DNA here is from genome assembly GCF_904849725.1 of Hordeum vulgare subsp. vulgare. Lineage (NCBI taxonomy): Eukaryota > Viridiplantae > Streptophyta > Magnoliopsida > Poales > Poaceae > Hordeum > Hordeum vulgare. The sequence continues at coordinate 219,963,023 of NC_058520.1, forward strand.
ATGCTTATTAAACCATTTTGGATCTAGCTAGGCTAATTATAGGCCATTTAATACCTAAGTTAGGGGGAATAGGTCATCTTGCAGCTACGCAAGCCTTATTATGTCATTTAGGAGAGAACTTAGCTAACTGTAGGTCATTTTTTATTAAATAGGTCATTGTGGAGCTAACTAAGCTAATTATGTCATTTCGTAGAATAATTAGCCAATTTTGCCTTTCTTGGATGAGTCTAAACTACGTAGAGGAAGAGAAAGAGAAGAAGAAGTAAAAGAAGGAGGAGGAGGAGGAGGTGGAGGAGGATAAGGAGAAGGAAGAGGAGAAGAAGAAGAAAAGAAGAAGGAGAAGGAGGAAGGAGGAAGAAGGAGGAAGAAGAAGGAGAAGGAGGAGCTCCGTCTCCTTCTTCTCCTTCTCCTTATCCTCCTCCCTCTCCTTCTTCTTCTCCTCTTCTTCTTCTTCCTTCCTTTCATTTTTCTTCGTTCTTCTCCTCTTGTCCCCTTCTTCGGGCTAAATTGGCTTAGAATGCCTTTTTGGAGCTAATTATATCTTTTCGAGGATAATTAGCTAAGTATAGGTCATGTTTTATTAAATAGACAATTTTGGAAATAACTAAGCTAATTATGTCATCTAGGTGGAACCCTAGCTAACTATACGTCGTTTCGGCGCTAACTTGGGTAAAATAGGTCATTCCGGAGCAAACTATGCTTATTAAGCCATTTTGGATCTAGCTAGGCTAATTATAGGCCATTGAATACCTAAGTTAGGGGGAATAGGTCATCTTGCAGCTACGCAAGCCTTATTATGTCATTTAGGAGAGAACTTAACTAACTGTAGGTCATTTTTTATTAAATAGGTCACTTTGGAGCTAACTAAGCTAATTATGTCATTTCGTAGGATAATTAGCCAATTTAGCCTTTCTTGGATGAGTCTAAGCTACGTAGAAGAAGAGAAAGAGAAGAAGAAGTAAAAGAAGGAGGAGGAGGAGGAGGAGGTGGAGGAGGAGAAGGAGAAGGAAGAGGAGAAGAAGAAGAAAATAAGAAGGAGAATGAGAAGGAGGAAGAAGAAGGAGAAGGAGGAGCTCCTTCTCCTTCTTCTCCTTCTTCTTATCCTCCTCCATCTCCTTCTTCTTCTCCTCCTCTTCTTCTTCTTCCTTCCTTTCATTTTTCCTCTTTCTTCTCCTTTTGTCCCCTTCTTCGGGCTAAATTGGCTAAGAATGCCTTTTTGGAGCTAATTATGTCATTTCGAGGATAATTAGCTAAGTATAGGTCATGTTTTATTAAATAGACCATTTTGCCACGCCTCTCCTTGGCGTTGTTGTGGCTGGCCTCCCACGTTTCGGAGCACCACTGATCCACCAAGGCCTCCCAACAATCCATCTTATCCACACACCATCTGGGGGGAACCTATGTTAATAAAGAGAAATTTGAGCGCGTAAGAACCAAATCAAGGAAACTAACTACAAAGCCTTAATAATATGTAATTACCTTCATGTAATGCTCCTTCTCCATCTTAACATCACGACACTTCGCCTTGTCAAGCCTAATACGCCGCGTGGCATAGTAGTCTCGAACAGCCTGCACCCGAGCCTCGTGCCGAAAGTTTTGAAGTAGGCGGTGACATTCGATTTCGATAACCTTTGTCGCGTCCTCCTCGTATCCCTCCTCACACCTGTAGTAGGTATGCAAACGAGACAACACCGATTAGTACAATAAATAGCTATGGTTGACTTATAATTGTGTGAAGGAGAAATTACCCAGAACTTTCGTATCACCATGTCCGCCCTCGTGTCGCACAAAACACCGTCGATCTCCACCTCCGGCGGGGCCGGGGCACCCAAGTAGTGCTCCCAGGTCATTCCTACCTCTCGCTCCCGACCGGGCAACATAACAAACCCTGGGAAGTTTTTAGGGCAAAGAACACGAAGGACGCTGTTGGGCTTGCGGACACCCTTGGCAACAATCCAACCCCTACAGTATGACAAATTAAAGCCAAAACATTACATATTTGAGAAAACGCGAAGGAAAAAGGTTAAATAAGAGTAAATTAACTTACTTGTCCCCATTTGGCCTTATCGACCACCTCTGCTCGGGGGTCGCTGGCACGAGCGGGAGCCCCGAACTACCACACTGATAGACGGTAGCCCCCTCACCCAACTCCTCGTCGCTACCAGCATGGCCACTTGGCTCAGCCCAGGTATCCCACTGGGTCTCTTGGGATGTACCCTCATCCCTGCTTTGCTCCGGAGTCGCCTGGAACGAAGCCTCTGGGACACGAGTCTCGTGGGTCGAAGGCTCGTCGACCCGAGGCTCGTGAACCGGAGACCGTGTAGCCTCCACCTCAGACAAATCCACCCTAGAAGTCCTGTGCTCAGGTGAATTAGCTTGGGGTGGTGGCGGAGACCGTGTAGCCGCCACCTCAGAAGGCGTGGCAGGCACCGCCCTACCTCTCCCGCGGCCACGTGTACCTTAGTACAACATAAATACCAATATGCATACAACATGAGTAATAAAATGTATATAAATACCAATATGCATACAACATGAGTACAACATAAATACCAACATGAATACAACGTGTACCTTTAGTGCCTCTCAGCTTCGCGGGGGGTCGACCTCCTCTCACGGGGGGTGCTCCTTGGATAGTAGAGAGCAACACTCTCCGAAGAGGCGAGGTAGGAATGGAAGTACCCATCCCATCACCCGCCAACGAAGAAGGAGCCGCGGAGTGCTTTCGACCCTTTCCCACCATCTTTCAACACCTGTCATGACAAAGAGTAAATGAAATTATTACAACATAAATACCAACAGGACTAATAAAATGTATATAATTTAAGTGTATCATCGTATTATACCCTTTGAAGTATCCTGGACGCAAAGGATCAGGCTCGAGAGCGTTTAACTGATCAAGGGTCTGTTGGCCTGTCAACGAAGCTGGTGCAGTGTTTTTGAGAACTCTACCTTTGATGAAATTCTTCTTGTCTTTTCTGAACTTATGGTCATGATCCAGGAATTGTCTATGCATGTCGAAGCAAGAATACTTGCGACCAGCCTGCAGCCAACGGAACTGAAGAGCTGCATTGCATGTGGTGCAAGGGAACCTTCCATGCACACACCAGCCAGCGAATAGAGGAAACGCCGGATAATCATGCGTCGAGTACATGTACCACACATGCATTTTGAAATTGGTTTTGGTAGCCGTGTCGTAGGTCTTGATCCCATTATCCCAGGCTTCTTGCAAATCATCCTTAAGCGGCTGCATGTACACACTCATATTCTTCCCCGGATAGTTCGGCCATAGAATTATCAACGTCAGGAAAATGTTCTTTCTTTTCATAATCTCTCCGGGTGGCAAATTTAGTGGAATGACAAATACATGCCAACAACTGTATTGTGCTGTCGTCATACCATACACATTGAACCCATCCGTGCTGATGGCAACTCTAGGTTGCCTTGGATCTTCCGATTTATCCTTATGTAATGCATCGAAGTGCCTCCACGCAAAACCATCTAAAGTGTGTACCAGCATCTTGTTCCCATCCGCATCTAGTTCGGTTCTTTTGCCCAATTTGTGCCATTTCATCTGTGTGGCCGTCTCTTCGACCATGAAAAGACGTTGAAGTCTTGGTATGATTGGCAGATACCGAAGAACACTAATGGGGATTTTGGTGTGATTCTTCTCACCCATGCCGTTGTCTACCACAATATACCTGGAAGAATTGCAATTGGGGCAATAGTTCAAGGACGCATACTCAAGCCTAAATAAGGCACATCCATTCTCACAGTCATGTATCTTCTCATAGGGCATCTTAAGAACACGGAGGATTTTCTCTGACTTGTCCAGGTTTGCAGGCAGTACATGGCCTTTGGGTAGAAAGCGCCCTAATGTCGTCATCATCGCGTCGTAGCATTCTATGCCTAGGTTGAATTGAGCCTTCAGAGCCATTACTTGCACGATGGCATCCAGCTGACAAAGCTCAGTCTGCTCGTGGAGAGGACGTTTTGAAGACTCCAACATTTCATAGAAGGCCTTTGCAGATTCCTCCATCTCATCGTCCGAATCCCGAGCATCATCAAATTCTTGCACCATGTCTTCAATCCCGGTACCATGCTCGTCGGTGCGACGAAGAATCACCTCAGCTCTGGCACGTTGGTTAGACTCACCATGAAAAGTCCACACTGTATAATTAGGGGTAAAACCCCACTTCTGCAAGTGTTTACCCATTTCAAACTCTGTCTGCTTTTTCCAGTTGTCGCAGTTGGGACAGGTGCACCATGTTTTTTGCTGGCCATTTGCAAATGTGGCTCTCACAAACCCCCTGGTTTTTGTTAACCATTCATGGGTCATGTCTTTCTGACTAGGGTGACCAGTGTACATGGAAGCACGATCACTCATGTTGCCTAGCTACCTATGGGGGCACAAGAAATAAATATATAATTCATCATCTATATTCATACGCTAATCAAGTTCGCCAGTTTTATTACGTCCATGCAACCTACACGCTAATAGGTAAAGATAGGTCCTAATCCCACCCGAGTATGTGTAGATTGGGTTCGTTTTCCCATGCTCTGCTCCAGATGCGACGCAGAATTTCGGCAGCACCTCACCGCTGTTCTCCTGATACACGTCTCCGCATTAAGCAGAGAGGATGTGTACCAGGAGAACAATAGGGGAGGCACTGATGAAATTCCGCATCGGATCCAGAGCACAGCATACGGGAAAACAAACCCAATCTACACATACTCAGGCTGTCCATGGATAATGTTGGACAATTCGAAAGGATGGCGGTTATAAATATGCAAAGAAATGCATATTTATAGATGTCGCCCTTTTGAATGGGAGACACATACTGGTCACGCATACTCATGATTGAAGAAACCTATAGCTTGCAAGTTTCATCGGCACGAAGACCGGGACAGAGCAAATTAAGGGGTAGGAGGAGACGTCATTTGTGCTCACTAACAAACGCAAGCGCGGAGCTCGTCCAACGCACGTGGAGGTCGTCGAACAACTGCACATTGAAATTCACACGATCAACACAAATACGATGTTCTTATAATTAACATAATCGGAAAATATGTGGCCCAACTCATAATTTACAAAACTATGACCTCGTGGGCCTCTGGAAGGCCGAAAAAGCACCTTCTCGTTCAAAAGAAGGCAGAAGAGGTGTCGGGGGTCGGGGCTTAGTGGCGTCAGGAGTCAGTGCCGTCGAGGGTCGGTGGTGTCGGGTGTCGGTGGCATCGGGGGTCGGGGGTTAGTGGCGTCGGTTGTGGGGGGTGAGTGGCGTCGGGGGTCCAGGGTCAGTGACATCGGGTGTCAGTGGCGTCGGGGGTCGGGGGTTGGTGGCGTCAAGCGTCGGGGGTCGGGGGTCAGGAGTCGTGGGCCGAGGGTCTGGGTCGGGGGTCAGTGGCATCGGGGGTCGAGGGTTAGTGGCGTGGGGGTTGGGGGTCGGGGGTCAGTGGCGTCGGGGGTCGATGGTCGGGGGTCAGTGGCGTCGGGCGTCAGGGGTCGGGGGTTGAGGGTCAGTTTCGGGGTACCGGGGTTCCCTTTTCCTCTTCTTTCTTCCTCTCCTCTCTCCTCTTTTTCTTCTTCTTTTCTTCTTCTTCTTCTTCTTCTTCTTCTTCTTCTTCTTCTTCTTTTTTCTCCTCCTACTCCCCCTCCTCTTTTTCTCCTCCTATTCTTTTTCTTCTTCTTCTTATTCTTCTTCTTCTTCTTTTCTTCTTCTTCTTTCTCCTCCTCTTCCTCCTCCTCCTCCTCCTGCTCTTCTTCTTCTTCTTCTTGTTCTTCTTGTTCTTCTTGTTCTTCTTGTTCTTGTTCTTGTTCTTTTTTTCTCCTCCTCCTCCTCCTCCTCTTCTTCTTCTTCTTCTTCTTCTCCTTCTTTTCGTTCTTCTTCTAATTATTTTCTTCTTTTCCTTTTTTCTTTTTCATTTTTTCCTTCTGCTTTTCCTCTTTTTTTCTTCTAACCTAACTAACTAACCTAATTAGCCTAATAATCTAACCAAATAAACTAACTAAATAACCCTATATATAATAAAAACTAACCTAATAAACTAAGTCAAGTAATTAACTTTTTAAAAATAAAAAGAAGAGGCAGAACTCACCTCGGTGGATGATGGCAGGAGGCGGCGGCGGCGGCGGTGGACGACGGGAGGGGGAGCAGGGGGCGGCGGCGGCGGTGGTGGACGACGGCAGGGGGAGCAGGGGGCGGCGGCGGCGGTGGTGGACGATGGTAGGGGGAGCAGGGGGCGCGCGGCAGGGGGCGGCAGCGGCGGTGGTGGACGACGACAGGGGGAGTAGGGCGCGGCGGCGGTGGCGATGGACGACGGCAGGGGGAGCAGGGGGCGCGCGGTAGGGGGCTCGCCTCCGGGGGGGCTCGCCGCGCGGGGGGGGGGGGGGCTCGCCGTGGAGAGAGACGTACAGTGAGTGTGTGGCCGGGGGGAGAGAGAGAGTGAGGACGAGGGGGTTAACGGCCATTGTAGGGCGGCCCTTTGCCGTCAGCCCCCCGACGGCAAAGGGCCCCACGGCAGACGAGAAAGGCCCGCGGAGGCAAAGGACCCCGGATTTCGAACATGGCAGGCATGGGACCCACCCATCCTCTTTGCCGTCTGCCCTGGGTCTCTTTGCCGTCCGCTGGCAGACGGCAAAGGGCTGACACATGGCAAATAGTATTTTTGCGATGTGCTAGTCCTTTGCCGTCTGCCTTGTGTCAACTGATGGCAAAGAGGTTCTTTGCCGTCAGCCAGCCGACGACAAAGAATTGGCTGACGGCAAAGAACTGGATTCCTGTAGTGATACCTCCATAGACGACACCTTTGGAATGGTTTGTGTTCAACCGCTAAGCTACTATAGCACCTAGGCTATAAGTCTTAGTGCTATAAAGGCCTTCGCGCAAAACCGCAAGGTCTGGAGAGCTAAGTGATCCAGCCTCCCCACGGCCAATCAAACATTTTCCCACAAATAATAAGAAGTACCGAAGCACAGGAAAATGAATACTAGCAATTATAGTGCGAGACACTCATCTCTTCTCTCCAACGACAATAGTACCTATGAAATCCTCCAAGTCCCGTGGACGAGGATCATGAATATCCCCAACATAACGTAATTTGCATGCATTGCAAAAATCATCTAGTGTCATGCACTGGGGGATATCGTACAACATGAACTCAACCATGGGAGGATTGTTCCTTGGGTAAAAGTGGAAGCTTTGAACGAAAATATTGGTGAGGAGGAGGTATTGTGAGCACTTATCTTCAACGAACGCGGTAAGACCTGCGTTCTCCACCAAGTAATAAAAGTCATCATAAAGCCCGGCAGCGTGCAAAAATTCATCACTTGGCCACTCGCAAGCTGGAACTTCCGTGACTCGAGGAACCACGTACTTGGGGAGGTTCTTCTCATCCTCCTTGGGGTTATGGCTTGAAGAGCCTCTGGAGAACCTCCTCATCTTTTTTGTTTTCTAGCTCTGAAAAATTTTGAAATTTTTAGAGACTTCGAAAGAAAAGTGAGTGAAGATTAGGCCAACTCATAGCAACTACTCCTACTAGACCGTATCACGCGCTAAAACTACTTGGGACCAGCTAAAATCAACATTTCAAGCTCAAGAACAGGGTCACCAAGGTAGCAAGAATACGCGAAGGATAAAGCACTAGAGCAAAAACTAATTGGACCAATGGAGGAGTCACTTACCAAGGAGTAATTTCCCCAAAACGGTTCGGAGAATGATGCTTTGAGCAAGGAGATCGAAAATCATAGCCAAATGAGCACGAACAGGGTTTGAGCTGCGAAAAGATTTTTTTCTGGAGGTAGAGAAGGAGGATGGGAGCTGGAATGAGTGGAGGGGGGCCCTGTGGGCCCCACAAGCTTGCTTGCCGTGGCCAGGGGTGTAGGCCGCGGTGATAGGGCTTGTGGCCCACTGGGGTGGCCCCCAGGCCAGCTCTTAGTCCCAATATATTTAAAATATTCCAGAAAAAATCATACTAGATTTTCAGGACCATCGAAGAACTTCTATTTTTGAGGTATTTTTCTCCGGGACGCTAAGACAGAAAACAGGAAAAAGTAAACTAAATCTATCATTTTCCTTCTAAGGAAAAGAAAATGAAAGCTTAAAGCAGAGGTATGTGACTCTTTGATTCATCCATTTAATGGTCATCGAAAGAAATCCGTCAATGGGGTTGATCAAATCCTCATGACAAAACTTTCTCGAATCGCAAAAGAGAACGGAGAATTTCTGAATAGCCACTAAGTCACCTCAATGGGGATATGAATCTCCCCAAAAAGCAAATCATACTTCATCTTGACACGAGGAATAGGGCATTCAAAGCTCCCAATAAGAATCGATGAAGTTTTTTCGATAGCATTGATGCAATGTACTTGATATCGTTTCTTCAGAAAGTGCACGGTATGCTCATTACCGTTGACATGGAAAGTGACATTGCCTTTATTGCAATCTATAACAACCCCTGCAGTGTTTAAAAAGGGTCTTCCGAGGATGACAGCCATGGCATCGTCCTCGGGAATATCCAAGATAACAAAGTCTATTAAGATAGTGGTGTTAGCAACCACAACAGGCACATCCTGCAAATGCCAACAGGGAAAGCAGTTGATTTGTCGGCCATTTGCAGAGAGATTTCAGTGGGTGTCAACTTATCCAGTTCAAGTCTACGATAAAGAGACAGAGGCATAACACTAACTCCGGCTCCAAGGTCACATAAGGCAGTTCTTACATAGTTTCCTTTAATGAAGCAAGGTATAGTGGGCACTCCGGGATCACCAAGTTTCTTAGGAGTTGCACCTTTGAAAGTGTAATTGGCAAGCATGGTGGAGATCTCAATATCTGGTATCTTCCGTTTATTGGTCACGATATCTTTCATGTACTTGGCATACGGAGACATTTTGAGCATATCAACTAACCGCATCTGCAGAAAGACGGGTCTTATCATTTCAATAAAGCGCTCAAAATTCTCATCATCCTTTTTCTTGAATGGCTTAGGAGGAAAGGGCATAGGTCTTTGAACCCATGGCTCCCTTTCTTTACCATGCTTCCTAGAAGTGAAGTCATTATTATCGTATCTCTTAGGTTGTGGGTTGTCAGGCTTAACCGTAGGTTCAACCTCCACATCCTCACCATTGCTAGGTTGAGCATCATTATGAACATCGCTGTCCACATTGTCACCAAGTTCATGTTCATCACGAGATTGTGTTTCTGCATCATACCCAGAAATATCATTTGGTTCTTCAGGTGTGAAAATATTTGGTGAACTAACATGCAGGTTTCTATCATCCTTCTTCTTCTCCTTAGGACGACTGGGTGCATCTTCATTAATTCCTTGAGAATCTTGATCAATTCTCTTAGGATGACCTTCAGGATACAAAGGTTCCTGAGTTATTTTGCCTCCTCTAGTAATGACTCTGACAAAGTTGTCATTTAATTCATTGAGAAAGTCATTCTGAGCTTTAAGTACTTGTTCTACCTGAGTAGTAATCATAGAGGCATGTTTACTCAGAAGCTTCAGATCATTGACATTTCTGTCTACACAAGCACTTAAATGAGTAAGCATACGAGTACTTTGTTCCAAATGTCTGCTATCATAATCATTGAAACTCTGTTGTTTGGCAACAAAGTTGTCAAATTCATCAAACCATAGGCTAGCAGGTTTATCAAAAGGAATATCACTCTCATCAAACCTACGCAGAGAATTCACTTCTACTACGTGTATCGGGTTATCGAGACCATGGATCTCTTCGATAGGTGGTATATTTTTGACATCTTCAGATCTAATGCCTTTCTCTTGCATATATTTCTTGGCTTCTTTCATATCTTCGGGACTGAGGAATAGAATACCTCTTTTCTTCGGAGTTGGCTTAGGAGGTGGTTCGGGAATAGTCCAAGCATTATTGTTGATGAAGATGTTATTCAGTAGAGTCTCAGCTTGTTCTACAGTTCATTCCCTAAAAACACAACCGACAGAACTATCTAGGTGGTCTTTAGAAGCATCGGTAAGTCCGTTATAGAAGATATCAAGTATCTCGTTCTTCTTAAGAGGGTCATCAGGCAAAGCATTCTGTAGCTGGACTAGCCTCCCCCAAGCTTGTGGGAGACTCTCTTCTTTGAGTTGAACAAAGTCGTATATTTCCTGCAAGGCAGCTTGCTTCTTATGGACAGGGAAATATTTCTCACAAAAGTAATAGACCATATCCAGGGGACTACTCAGACATGCAGGAGCAAGTGAAGTGAACCAGGCTTTAGCGTCATCCTTTAGAGAGAAAGGAAACAACTTAAGGATATAGTAGTGGCGGATCTTCTCCTCACTATTGAAAAGGGTGGCTATATCGTGTAGTTTGGTAAGATGGGCTATGACCGTCTCAGACTCATAACCGTGGAAAGGATCAGATTCGACTAGAGAGATTATCTCAGGATCGACAGAGAATTCATAATCCGTATCGGTGATAAAGATAGGTGAAGTGGAAAACTTCGGGTCGTATTTCATCCTAGCTTTCAGAGATTTTTCCTTCCACTTGAGAAGTAATTTCTCAGCGTCATAGGCATCCATACACGCAAGAAAATCCTCACCTATCTCTCCCTCCATAACATAACCCTCAGGTAGATCATGCAATTCATATCTAGGAGAGCTAGATCTAGCAGGAGCAAAAGCAGGTTCTATCTCAATAGTATCGGCAGTTTCAGAAGCATCACGAGCATTGGCACTAACTCTAGCAATATGAGCATCAAGGAATACCCCTAGTGGCATATCAAGGAAAGTAGTATCTCTAGCAGTATCAAGCATAGCATCATCAGGCAAAATAGCATCTCTAGCATCATCAGGCAAAGCAGTATCACACGAAATAGCATCTCTAGCAGTATCAGGCATAGCATCTCTAGCAGTATCAGGCATAGCATCTCTAGCAGTGTAAGGCATAGCATCTCTATAAGTATCATGCATAGTAGCATCATAAGCATCATCAAGCACAGGCGACATATCAAGATTTCTAGTAGGAGGTGATGTCGCAAACTTACTCATAACCGAAGGTGAATCAAGTCAAGAGCTAGATGGCAGTTCCTTACCTCCCCTCGTAGTTGAGGGCAAGACTTTGGTTTTTGGATCTTTCAGATTCTTCATAGTGATCAGCAGATATAAATCCCAACTGACTCAGAGAATATAGCAATACCTCCCCGGCAACGGCACCAGAAAAATGCTGCTAGCACTCCCCGCCAACAACACTAGAAGAATGTTGTTGACGAGTCCTTGACTTGATGCCTTCGCGACAACAGAGCCAAAACTGCTCCCAGTTGCTCAACAATTAGCAATTGTCTTGCAATGGCCCACCAGCGCGTGGGTTCGCGGTAGTTTTCGAGGGTAGAGTATTCGACCCAATTTGTTGATTCGCCAGGCAGGAGGTGAGAGGATACTCTCGAGTATTAGCAGCTGAATGTATCAGATTCAACCACACCTGAAAGATTAGTATCTACAAGCAAAGTATCAACAGCAGAGTAGGATGATAACAACGGTGTCAGAAACGATCTGTTGACGGCAGACTATTCCTAATTGTCGTATCAATGGCGCCATAAGTTGCCCGTTGACGGAAATAGTCTTTTCCCGTCGACGCCGAGCGAACAAGTATTGTAGCAGGTGGCAGCAGTGTAACGAGTAACAACTTTAGCAAGGAACAGCAGTAGTGATAGCAGTAGCAAGTAGCAACAGTATCAAGTAACACTAGTAGAAAGTAACAGCAGCAACAACAGTAGTAACAATAGTAGCAGCAGAGCAAGACAAGTAACAGGAGCAAAGCAAAACAAGTAATAGCAGCAGAGCAAAACAAGTAACAACAGCAGTGGGACAAACTCGTAGGCAATGGGTCGGTGATTCGTTTGGATGATATTCATCATGCAACAATTATAACACGGAGAGATATGTGGCTAGCTCCCGTTCGTCCATGTGATGTAGGCATGCATTCCGTGTGTAGTCATACGTGCTTAGGGAAAATAACTTGCATGAGATCTATTGTCCATCCCTCCCGTGGCAGCGGGGTCCAAAAGGATACTACAGGATATTAAGGTTCTCCTTTTAATAAGAACCAGAACAACGCATTAGCACTTGGTGAACACATGAACTCCTCAAACTATGGTCATCACCGGGAGTGGTTCCGGTTATTGTCACTTCGGGGTTGTCGGGTCATAACACATAGTAGGTAACTACAACTTGCAAGATCGGATCTAAAACACACATATATTGGTGACAACATAATAATTTCATATTTGAAATCATGACACTCGGGCCCTAGTGACAAGCATTAAGCATGGCAAACTAGTAGAAACATCAATCTCAGAACATAGTGGATACTTAGGATCAATCCGTGTCAAAACTAAATTACATGATAGATCTCATCCTACTCATCACCGCCCAGCGAGCCTACGAATAGATTACTCACGAACGATGAAGAGCTTCATGGAATTGGAGAGGGAAGAAGGTTGATGATGACGATGCCGACGGTTTCCCCACTCCGGAGCCCAAAACGGACTCCAGATCTGTCCTCGAGATGAAGAACATGATGTGACGGCGCCTCCGTATCGCAAACGCGACGAAATCTTCTCTTCTGATTTTTTTCTGAGCGGAAGTGAATTTATAGAGCTGAGTTTGGTGGCGGCAAAGCCACGTGGGCCCCACAAGCTTGGTTGCCGTGGCCAGGGGGGTGGTCGCGGTAACAGGGCTTGTGGCCCACTAGCCCATCCCCTCCGGTGGATCTTTGCGCAGGTATTTTTCATATTTTCCAGAAAAATTCTTCGTAAATTTTCAGGACGTTCCGAGAACTTTCATTTCTGCACAAAAACAACACCATGGCAATTCTGCTGAAAACAGCGTCAGTCCGGGTTAGTTCCATTCAAGTCATGCAAATTAGAGTCCAAAACAAGGGCAAAAGAGTTTGGAAAAGTAGATACGATGGAGACGTATGAGTCTCCATGGTGGCGGAGGGGCAAGAGCCCCTCCGAGATTGGATCTCTCTCTCTGTGTCCTTCTGTTTGTGCGCTCCCAGATTCTAGCTTTCACCGTTTCTTAAATTCCTGTAGATCCGTAACTCCGATTGAGGTGTCCTTTTAACACGATTTTCTTCCATATATTAGATTTCTTGCGGGAAAGAAGGGCCCCAACCGCCTTAGGGATTGGTCACAAGCCTGCCAGGCGCGCCTGGGAGGGTGGGGGTAGGGCGCTCCTCCTGGGCTTGTGACCCACTCGGGCATCGTTTCGTGTTGATTCTTCTTCCCAAAAATCATAAATATTCCAAAGAAAACCCGTAGGTTTTTATTCCGTTTGGACTTCGTTTTGGCATGGATATTCTGCGAAACAAAAAACTTGCAAGAAACAGGAACTGGCACTAGGCAGTGGATCAATATGTTAGTCCCAAAAATATTATAAAAAGTTGCCAAAAGTATATGAAAGTTGTAGAATATTGGCATGAAACAATCAAAAATTATAGATACGATGGAGACGTATCACCATCCCCAAGCTTAATTCCTGCTCGTCCTCGAGTAGGTAAATGATAAAAAAGATAATTTTTGATGTGGAATGCTACCTAGCATAATCTTGATCATATAATCTAATCATGACATGAATACTAAAACACGAGTGATTCGAAGCAATAGTCTATCATTTGACATAAAGACAATAATATTTCAAGCATACTAACAAAGCAATCATGTCTTCTCAAAATATCATGGCCAAAGAAAGTTATCCCTACAAAATCATATAGTCTAGCTATGCTCCATCTTCCCCACACAACGTATTTAAATCATGCACAACCCCGGTTTTAGCCAAGCAATTGTTTCATACTTTAGTGTTCTCAAACTTTTTCAACTTTCACGCAATACATGAGCGTGAGCCATGGACATATCACTATAGGTGGAATAGAATATGGTGGTTGTGGAGAAGACAAACAGGAGGAGATAGTCTCACATCAACTAGGCGTATCAATGGGCTATGGAGATGGCCATCAATGTGAGTGAGTAGGGATTGCCATGCAACAGTTGCACAAGAGCTATAAGTGTATGAAAGTTCAAAAAGAAACTAGTGGGTATGCATCCAAGTCGCTTGCTCACGAAGACCTAGGGCAATTTGAGGAGCCCATCATTGGAATATACAAGCCAAGTTCTATAATGAAAATTTCCCACTAGTATATGAAAGTGAGAACATAGGAGACTCTCTATCATGAAGATCATGGTGCTACTTTGAAGCATTGTCCCTTCTCTCTTTTCTCTCATTTATTGTTATTATTTTTTTCTTCTTTTTTGGTGGGATTCTTTGGCCTTTTTTATTATTATTTGGGCTTCATTGGCCTATTTTATTACTTCCTCACATGGGAAAATTCTCTAATAATGATGATCATCACACTTTTATTTACTTACAACTTGATATTTAGAACAAAATATGAATCTATATGAATGCCTCCAGCGGTGTACCGGGATGTGCAATGATCTAGCGTAGCAATGACATAAAAATGGACAAGCCATGAAAACATCATGCTAGCTATCTTATGATCATGCAAAGCAATATGACAATGATGGTGCGTGTCATAATAAACGGAACGATGGAAGTTGCATGGCAATATATCTCAGAATGGCTATGGAAATGCCATAATAGGTAGGTATGGTGGCTGTTTTGAGGAAGGGTATATGGTGGGTGTAATGCACCGGCGAAAGTTGCGCGGTACTAGAGAGGCTTGCAATGGTGGAAGGGTGAGAGTGCGTATAATCCATGGACTCGACATTAGTCATAAAGAACTCACATACTTATTGCAAAAGTCTATTAGTCATCGAAACAAGGTACTACACACATGCTCATAGGGGAAGGGTTGGTAGGAGTTAACCATCGCGCGATCCCAACTTCCCCATAGAGGATGACAATCAATAAATAAATCATGCTCCGACTTCGCCACATAACGGTTCACCATACGTGCATGCTACGGGAATCACAAAACTTAACACAAGTATTCCTACGAATACACAATTACTCACTAGCATGACTGTAATATCACATCTTCATGTCGCAAAACTATTGTAAGGAATCAAACATATCATATTCAGTGATGTACAAGTTTTATGTAGGATTTTATGACTAACCATGTGAATGACCAACTCCTGTTAACTCTCTAAATAGGTATAAGTGAAGCATGAGAGTTTAATTCTTTCTACAAAAGATATGACCCGCTCTAACAAATATAAGTGAAGCAAAAGAGCATTCTACAAATGGCGGTTTTCTATGTGTAGAGAAACAGGCAATCCAAACTTCAAATGATATAAATGAAGCACATGAAGCATTCTATACATACACCAAGGACTATCTCATACCAGAATGGTTCATAAAATAAAAAGGAAAAATAAACATAAAAGACGCTCCAAGCATTTGCACATATCATGTGACGATTAAAAATATAGCTCCGAGTAAAATCACCGATAGATTGTAGACGAAAGAGGGGATGCCTTCCGGGGCATCCCCAAGCTTAGACGCTTGAGTCTTCCTTTAATATTACCTTGGGGTGCCTCGGGCATTCCCAAGCTTAGGATCTTGCCTCTCCTTATTCCTTCATCCATCATGGTCTCACCCAAAACTTGAAAACATCAATCACACAAAACTCAACAAAACCTTTGTGAGATCCGTTAGTATAATAAAGTAAATCACCACTTTCAGTACTGTTGTACACTCATTCCAAATTCATATTAGCATTATATATACTGTAATCCAACTTCACCATGGTTCATACCCCCCGATACTACCCATAGATTCATCAAAATAAGAGAACAATGCATAGAAAATAGAATCTGTCAAAAACAGAACAGTCTGTAGTAATCTGAACATCTACCATAATTCTGATAGTACAAACATTCTTAAAAATTATGAAAATTTGGGAAATTTTCATATCAATCATCAGAAAAAATAATCAACTCAAAAGCTATTTATGGATAGAAATTAAAAATAATTTCGTGAGCACAAAGTTTTTGTCTTTTTCAGCAGGTTCAAACAACTATCACCCAAACTAATCATAAAGGCTTTACTTGGCACATTATTTTTATAATACAATGGAATTGTACAAGGGGATAATTATTTTTGCAACAAACTTCCATGAAAAATTCTACATTGTTTCCATGAGCATGAACACAAGTGTTCAAGGTCGACCCTCACTTCCGCAATGCATCACCTTTCAATCACTTCTCTTTTTGAAAAAGTTTTAAGTTACCCTCTATATATTTTTTTTAAACTATATAAAAGCACTAAACAGAAATAAATGACTCTCTAAAACTTCCAGGTTGTCTCCCAGGCATCGCTTTCTTTAAAGCCATTAAGCTAGGCATAAAGTGCTCAAGTAATGGATCCACCCGGATCCCAAGGTATATCAAAGCCAATTTTAATTAACAACGATTTGTAATTTAGTAGTGATCACAAGGTAACATATATCATGCAATGACGAAGTATAACTCTCATCCTATGCATTGGCATGTCATAAAAGAACAATTCATGCACATCAAGTAAAGGCCAATACATAGCATAAGCAGTTTCTTGCAATTTTATCGTATTGGAAACATAGAGAGGTGGAGATGTAGTTCCTCTCTCATAATAATTCCAACTAGGAGCAGAAAGCACATGCATATTATATTCATCAAAATCATCATGTGTAATAGTATAAGGCGACCCATCTATGTAATCCCTAATAAGAGCAAACTTCTGTCGGGACCCCGATCCTAAGCCATAGGAATCCAGCCGGTAACACATCACATCTCTTTGCGGTCTCACGCATGGTTATCTCCACGACTGCAGCCTTACCTTAGCCGGGACCGTTTGCGCCTTTTGAATCGCGTATGCAATTGTGTCGCTAGCATTCCGATGTCAAACAACCCGGGTCGACATGTCTAGTCATAAACTCAAGTGGCAGTTCCGTACAGGGACAAACATACATGACCCAGCAAAGTAGGTGTCGGTCATCAGCGAGTGTAGACGAGTCGTAGCAAGCTATAAGGACTCCATTACACCATGTGACATTTCCTCAAAGGGACAGACACAACAGCTAAGAAGGACACATGCCGGTCAACCAATGTGTCCGGAGCAGTAGCGAACTACCATGGCTCGGTGGAAGCACAAAGGGGCATTTCCCCGTAATGATTGCTACTAAGGCACGTGACTAGGTGTTCGAACCCAATACATATCAAGTACAACACATGTATGCATGGCATACCGATATGCATAAATACATCGATGGCATCACAACATAACCATAGACATACAAACTTTATTTAGAAGGCTCAGAAGAGCCTCACACATAATATTACACAGATAGGGGTCTTACGACAGGATAAAACTGTCTGAGTACAGACAGATGGAAAGGTAAAAGGCACATGGCCTGAGTATCTACGGACCCAACCTAGGGCCAGATCGTAGCTGGGACACCAGCTACTCGTCGTCATCAACGTCTAGATAGAAACCACCATTAGGGTCATTAACAACCTCTGCAAAAATTATTAAGCAAATGTGAGTACAAGAGTACTCAACAAGACTTTAGAACAATATATCTATTCATGCAAATGTATCAACAAGGGGTTGTGGGGTTTCAAGCAGAAAGACAGCTTTGACTCTTGGCTAGACAAACTACATGTTCAAATAGTTTTGACAACTTTGTTTTCTCGCACACGAGTCCACTAACTCCACAACAATACACCATCATGGAATCATTCCGTCACCCTACGGAAATGCCATCCACGATACTCACACCTATCTTGACATTTTTATGAGTAGCCATTATAGTTGTCTATGAACAACATATGTTTCCAAGTAGTCCATATCCGCGGACGCGGTTATTCGAATAGATCATAACCCTGCAGGGGTGTACTTCTTCAGACACGCTCTCACCACTTATCGCTATGTGCACATCATGCACCTTGGCAACCTTCAAGCGGAAGCCCTATGAGGGAGTCGGCCACGACCGTTAACCATGCTAATACCTAGTCCAGGTTTATCGCCTATCTGAGGGTAACCCGCACGGAAGTCCGGCCGAGGTTTCCGCCACGGCCCCAAACGATGTGTGCAGGGTTCCCAAGCCCACCATCCGGGTGCCACTTGGTACACCATGCCACTGCCTACCGCATCATAGCCCACCTCTAAGGTCAGCACTATGCACGGCCTCCAAGATGACTACAAACACCAGAAACTACTTGCAACTCCTGGACCGAGTACTAAGCGATTAATAAGTCGAGCGAGGTCATATTTTAGGGCTCAGCATGTGGTAGTATCTTATCTTGGATTACATACACAGAACTCAGTTCCTAAGGACGGTTCCAATGAAACAACCCGCTATTTACTCCTACATAGCCTTTCACCGGTGCCTTTACCAAATCAGGTTCAACACACAACCTTTATTAACAGAACACATTCTCACGATCCTGTTCATCGCCCAGATGACACACCATACACAACTCTAAACATAGCATGCATAGTAGGACAAGACACATCATGGCTCAAGCATCTACCAGGTATGCTAGGTTGCAAAGTTTAGCTAATTACTGTGACAAAGACAGGTCATGCAAAGGAATGGGTTCAACTAACATGGTAAAAGCATTGAAAGCATTTTGACCTAATGCAAGAAGTAAGAGCATGAGCGTGAACATGGGATTTATCGGGATGATCAAAATGGTTGCTTGCCTTGTTGCTCAACAGAGGGGTGATATCCGTCAGTCGGATAATCAGTCGTATCCGAAGGGGCGGGGCATACCGAATAACAACATACAATCAATAACAGTCATATGCAACAGTCATGATGCATGAACATGGCACGAAATGAAAGGTGATATGTTTCAATGTGGTTGGTGAAACCTTAGTTTGCATCTTGTTTGAAATCCAAATTAAAATATCATTTGAAATGGCATATCTATCTTAATCATTTAATTGATTTGACCTGATGTTGTTTCATAACTTTATTTTTCATGCATGAAAGTAGCACCATTGTGTTCATTGAATTTTTCTGATCAATTTCCATATATTATTTGTCTGATTTGGAGTTATATTCAATTTTATATGAATTTCCAAAGTTTTGCAATTATTCTGGAATTATATTAAAACCAGAATTAGATTTATTGCATCAGCATGACATCAACAGGTCTGCTGGCCGTTGAAAGTCAAACCTGACTAGTGGGTCCCACTGTTGAGTGACTCTGGCCAGTTTTAGATTAAGTTTAAACTTAAATAGTAATTAACAGAGCTGGACCCACATGTTAGTGACTATTTAACTTTTAATATAATTATTATTTTTATTTTGAGAAAACTTAATTAGTATGGGGGCTGGCCCCACTTGCGAGAGACTCAGGGGAGTCAACCCCACCGGCGATGGGGTCAAACCCACCGGCGGCTAGGCTCCGGCGACCACCAGAATGACGGAGGGCCTCGGGTTTGCTATTCCAATGACCAAACTGTCATGCCCAAGATGCGACCCTATCCTCAATTTGGCATGAAGGCCTCGTGAGGGATAGAAGCGCATCTCGTCGTGTCGCAAGAATGGATATCGTTACAAGTACATGTACTAAAAAAAGAAGAGGTATACATATAGAATTGGCTTACACTTGCCACAAGCTACATCAGAGTCACATCAGAACATTACATAATCATCAAGAGTAAGAGCAGGGTCCGACTACGGACGAAAACAAACGGGAAAAGAAGAACGACGTCCATCCTTGCTATCCTAGGCTGCCGGCCTGGAACCCATCCTAGATCGATGAAGAAGAAGAAGAAGCAACTCCAAATGATCAAACAACGCGCTCGCGTCAAGTAACCTTTACCTGTACCTTCAACTGGTGTTGTAGTAATCTGTGAGCCACAGGGGACTCAACAATCTCATTTCCAAAGGTATCAAGACTAGCAAAGTTTAATGGGTGAGGTATGGTTAAGTGGTGAGTTTGCAGCAGCGGCTAAGCATATATTTGGTGGCTAAACTTACGAGTACAAGAATATGGAGGGAGAAGATCTACGCATAACGGACGTGATCTACTGATGATCAAATGAATGATCCTGAACACCTACCTACGTCACACATAACCCCACCATGTCCTCGATCGGAGAAGGAACTCACGAAAGAGACAGTCACAGTTACGCACACAGTTGGCATATTTTAATTAAGTTGACTTCAAGTTATGTAGAACTAGTGTTAAACAAAGTTTCCACGTTACCACATAACCGCGGGCACGACTTTTCGAAAGATTTAACCCTGCAGGGGTGCTCCAACTAGTCCATCACCAATTACCACAAGCCGCATAGAAATCCTCGATGACGACACTTGCGATCTCGTCGGATTCCTTAGTGGAAAACCTCAACTCTGAGATTACCGAAAGCATCATCGGAATCCCGATGCACAAGATATCTCATCAAAGGTAAAACTAATCCAGCAAGGCTGCCCGACGTGTCGACGATCCCGATAGAAGCCGCGTATCTCGTTCTCAGGACACGACGGATAAGCAAAGTGTACGGTGGCCTGATAGAAATCTCCTGAGTTGCCCTGGGTTGGCCCCGCACGGTGCTCTGTTTTGGACCAGCACCATCAGCACTGGCGCTCCCTGTATTATGTAGAATTACTCCTCGGGTAGCGCTAACTCCATATGCATTTCAATTTCACAGAATAATTATTTTGGGCAAATGTAGTACCAATGTTGGGCCTTGCCAGACCAGCTTTAATCTAAAATGAATTATCAAGGGGGTCCCCATAAGAACCCCGATCGTGTTAGGAGCGCTCAATTATGGAACATAACACCGGTAGCCGAAACTAAGGGGGCAAAGGTGGAACAAAACACCAGGCTAGAAAGGCCGAGCCTTCCACCTTTTACCAAGTATATAGGTGCATTAAATTACATAACATTTAATATGGTGATATGACAAGGAACCCATGTTATCACATGGAAGCAACTGCACCTGCAACTAGCAACGCTAACACAGGGTTAAGCAAGCGGTAACATAGCCAATCAGTGGTTTGCTAGGTTGAATAGGTTAAAGGTTTTCATGGCATTGTTGAGAGGCTGATATTTAACAAGTGGTAGGCAACGAGACATAAACAATAGAAGCGATAAAACTAGCATGGTAATGATAGTAATGGTATCTGGGGAAATGGTCATCTTGCCTGAGATCCCGCTTGGAAGAAGAATGCCTCGGTGAAGCAGACGAACCGACGTAGTCGAATGGGTCCTCACAATCCGGCACGCTACGAAACTCTAATGAGACGAAGAAAACTGGAAACACAAATAAAAACACAATATTCACCACACGATGCACAACACAAATGATGCATGAGCAGCTAAACACATGCAAGACACGGCATGACAATTCACAACAAACAATCACTACACATTAAGTGAAGATCAATATGCAACGAGTTGTATATTGACGAAAATCCACATTTATTTATTTAGTTCTATCCCGATTAGGTACATGACAATATTAAATGTGGTTAAACATGGCAAGAGGTGAAGCGTAATTAAGCTACCTATCTAGGCATTTTAAATGAGGTCGAAAATGACATATAGCACCTCCGAGACGACCTCACATGTCAATTTACAATTTTGTCCAGATGTAAACTAACACATTTAAATAGTTGTTAAACAGAAAAAAAGTAGGTTCACGTGATTCTACGCGTCGTTACAAGCAATTTACACATAGAGATCATCTCCAACGGAGCTACGGATCAAAAGATACAAGCACCACAAGATATGATGGCATGAATGCAATATGTGTGCAACGACGGTCACGAGCACCTCAAAACATACAACCAGCAAAAGAAAATGAAACTACACGAGATTCTAAGCAAGTTTCATATAGGACACGATCAAATCGGAGCTACGGTTCATAAACTACGAGCAAAACAAGATATCACTACAATCTGCCAAAATCAGCCACATAGCATTTTCTACACCCCACAACTACGAGCTACTCAACTCAAATAAACTCAAGAAAGGCATGACACGAAAGAGGGCAAGAAGCGCTACTACAAACAACTAACAACAACTAGCATGGCAACATGGATCACTAGGGAAGTAAGTCACAAAATGGCATCTCACACACTATTTCAGACTTCGTGAAAATAACACTTCATGAAAGTGCAGTTTTCGATCTGAAGCCATATTGACAACAGCAAAACCATAAGCTACAGGACTCCAAATGACATGAAAATTCACAGCATGCTAGAGAATCACAAGGGCTACAACTAACTCCGTTGCACCAACCTCAAAAGAGCTACATAATACAAGATAGAAGCAAGACAAAACAACAACAAAAAATAACAGATTCCAGACTTATAAATATTTCAGCACCTCCAAATCAGCACTATTTCTAGCAACTTGAGAGCAAGCAAACCACACCTAAACATGCATTTCAATTGCAACCAAAAATACCAGGGGCTAGACTAAACATGAAAGAACAACTCTCTAGTTGACAACTTAATCAAACGAAGCACGGAATAAATCCTATGAAAAAGACAAGAGGGCAACATGGCAAAACATCACGCGAACTAACTTACTCAGAAGCTAAAACTAATTGCACAGAAAAAACCCTATGGATTTTTCTAACCCGAAAACATATAAAATATGTCGGGTTGCACAACAATAATATTGCCACATGTTAATGCGAGATAACGTCCTAAAAACGGAAAATAATCTAGCGGCAAAACCCTACGTGCCAAAATACCAACCGCTACTCTAAAATACATGGCAAGAGGTTTACTAAAACATGAACATTTAACCTACGGCGTACGAGAAATCCGGACTTGCGCGGAAAATAAATGCGGGCACTATCCTATTGAGGCAGCACGTAAATCTATGCATTTGGCACGGCAAACCACGTCAACTAATTATGCAAGTTCTAAAATCGGATTCTACGCGAGAAACTACATGAAATCCATATCTAAATCATCGCGATCCGACTTACGAAATAAAATCTACGGGCAAAATATTATTTGTCTATATTTCTGAAATTTATTATAATTCCGAAATCACATAAATTTCTAACGGGCCTACAGGGACATGACGCAGGCTATGAGGCGCCCAGGGCGAGGGATAGGAGCAGCGGGTCCTCACCTTATGGGCCTGGCCCGGTCGGTGGAAGAGGTGGCCTCGCCGGCTCGCTGTAGAGGAGAGGCGGTCTAGGCCTCGCGCTGTTGGGCCGGGGAGCGCCTCGGTCGCCTGGAACGATGGTGGCGCGGCCCACCAGGAGCGGTCAACGAATCCGTGTGGATCCCGATCCAGCTCCCGCAAGTGGCGGCGGCGCTCAATGCGACCGGAGGAGGAGAGCAGGGACGGGGAGCGCAGGGTCAGCCCCTCGTCGGCTTGTGGCGGCCAGGGCAAGCTTGGCG
Source organism: Hordeum vulgare subsp. vulgare (assembly GCF_904849725.1). Taxonomy (NCBI): domain Eukaryota; kingdom Viridiplantae; phylum Streptophyta; class Magnoliopsida; order Poales; family Poaceae; genus Hordeum; species Hordeum vulgare. Next base: position 219,986,376 of record NC_058520.1, read on the forward strand.
GCCGCGTCTCCACCACTTCAGATCCTGCGGGGGAGAGGGAGAAGGAAGTAGGTTAGGGGAGGGAGAGAGAACATGGGAGGAGGGGGAGAGGCTCTGGCCTCGCCGTGGGGAGCTGCTGGCCGAGCTTCGGCGGTGGAGCGGGGCGTGGAGGCGTGCTCCGGTAGCGGCGGTTGCTGGCCGGTGGCGGGCACGGCTCCCGGTGGCGAAGGGGCGAGGCTCCATGGGGCTGCGGGCGCCATGGGAGGAACGGGCGAGGCGGCGGCAGCGGTTCGGGCCCGAGCGGGTCTCGGATGGGCTCGGCGGGCCCGCGGTGGCTGGCAGAGGAGAGAGAGAGTGGGGGGGCTAGGGTTTGGTGCGGATTTCGAGGAGAGATGGAGAGAGGCTGTCTAAATTAAGAGGTGGTTTATATATAGACAAATGGGGGGGGGGGGCTAGGTTAGCCAGAATTTCATTCCGGATCCAACCGTGCGGTCGGATTCGGACGATTCCGAATGCGGGAATGGTTACGTGGCTGTGTGGAGTGGATATCCGGAGATGAGAGGTGCGGCAACGAATTTTAAAACACCGACAGACGTCCGACGGTAGACCGAATACGGTGCCCCTACGGTCGACCGTTCGGGTACCAGACGGACTCTGACCATGACGAAATTCGACAGGCAGCCTAGCTATAACTAATCACAACGGCAAGGCAAGTTTCACCCCGATCAGAGAATGTTTTTCGCACACTTTTAAAACAGGGTTTAAACGATGCCGCGGGCGCGTGCGAGTGCGGCCGGGCTCAGAACGGACAACGACGAGAACCGTCAACTAACAACGGATGCAAGTTTTGAAAACTGGCGGCACGGAGATGCCGATGCAATGCAGATGATGCGCACGATGCGATGATGATGCGACAAAAGAAAATAGACATACGACGAAAACAGAATAGAAGGGGAATCTTCTGGAACGTCGGCATCGGGCTGTCACAAGTCTCCTACACTACAAGAGGATCTCGCCCCGAGATCCAAGAATGAAAGGGGGAGAGGATGAGAAAGAACAAGAGATAAAATCTTAGTCGCTTCTTTGACAAAAGAGTGATACCAACGATCCTTGAAGGTTGCAAATAGATGAGAATGATATGAGAAAGAAGCAAGAATTCACGGAAAATTTCGGCAACACTTCGGTAGGAAAATGGTATAAAAAATTTCAAAAAGGTAGCAAATTAGACAATATTCATAACAAACGACTAAATAGAACAAGGGAACACCATGATCTTTTTAGAAGAACATAATAGACCCAAAAGAGCAACATCACAATGCCTCCAGAACAATAGAATAGGAACTAGCTCATACGGAAAAAGAGAATGAAGAGAGAATGACAACTACTACCTCAAATGAACCTGGCAAGCATCCTTGCAAGAAGAATTGAACGAAGTTGTTGGAAAAACAACAACGAAAAGAACAAGATAGAAGTGGTCTTATGGAAACCTTTTCAAACTAATTAAGTGACAACCAGCCACTAACAGAAACAAGGGTTCATTGGGAGAAACAACATATGAACAATTACTTACACCAAGAGGATACAATGAGAACTTGGATTAAGCACCAAGATAGCAACAATCAATAGGAAAAGCTTTAGGTGAAATCCAAACCAAGATAGCTCAATGAAGAAATCATGGGTTGAAAATATCTCATGATCATAGAATTGGTGGGTTTAATTATATCATTCTTGAAAGGAAATCTCTTCGAGGCTCCTACACTAACAAGAATGCTATAATACCACCTCAAAGGATAACGGAAGAACAAATGCACTTGGAAATGCAAGAGAAATGATACTTGAGGTTCTCAAACAAGAATCTTGAAGAACACTTGAGAATGGATTGATATCATGAACCGCTCCGGAAGAAGAATTCAAAATACTACGAACAAGAATAAGAATTATGGTAAGCTTATCCTTCATCAAGTTTAATTGATGACAAGCAATGGGTTTAGCATACAACTTATTCTTCTGAAAAGATTGAGGAGAGATATGAGCACAAACTAGAAGAATTGTTGCAAGAAACGCCGGTGAGAATTGAAATGAACGTGGCAACCATGAATGACTGGAGATACAAGAGAATGAAGAGATCATGAGCCACCTGAGATAAAACTAGAACACGATACCAGAATAAAGAGAGACGAACGAAGAGACAATAATTGAGAAGAGTTGAGGATGAAAGCTGAAAGCTGAGAACGAAGAATCTTCTAAAATGATGGACTTTGGAGGAACGAGAAGTAAAAACAACTCAGAAATGCACCGGTTCGCAAGAAAGGGATACTCATGATTGGGAATAATTCAAGACGATGCGAGAAGGCTGAAACGATGAATCATGAAGAGAATGGACCAAGATTGAGAAAAACACTTCTTCGGTCTTGAAGCTGAAAATGACGAGGAGAACACCACCAAGAAAAACTCAGACACTCCGGAATAAAGCAGAATGCAAGATTGAGCCAAATATTAGAATTAATTCAAATAGATCTTGAAGAAGTAATAAGACTGATGAAAATCATACTTACGTCATAGTTGAAAATATTTAGAGATCTCCGGAGAAAGATTAAAAGAGCCAGGAAAGATCTTGGGAAAGAACCTGTGGGTTATGGGCCCACTCGAAGAAACCACCGTTGAAAAGATTGCTAAGAAGAGAGATATTGCACCGGTACAAATGAAGACTAGATGAGGTTAGCACCCCGAAATAAATGAAAGAATTGAAAACAAGAATTTTTGAGTTAACTTCAATGCTCCGGATAGAATAGAGATAACTGAATAAACAAGATAGGTTGATAAGAATCTCCAACATGGGAAAGAATTTAAAGGATGAAAATGATAAGAGGAACACGGATAACTGAATTAAATCACCAGTAAGGATGACAAAAATGAACAAATATGATACGAATTTCCTGAGAATCTTCACAATGAATCACCGGGTAAGAGAGAAAAGAACAGACAGCGGAAGCACAACGAAGAGAAAACTCTTGGATGAAAATTGAATCAGTGAAGAAAAGGGCGGGAGGGCGGGAAAAAACAAAGAGAATTTGGGACATATGGGATGAACTCCCGAATAAAATGAGAGAATGATCTTGCAAAAATTGGAGAGGATTGAATCCACTTGGAGAGAAACACACCGGTTGGAAAAGAATTAACATGACGACTCCGGTTGACAAAATTGATAAGACAATTGATTGAACAAAAGGATTAGCACTCTCATATGAATATGAGAACAGTGCTTAGAAAAGATCTGAAGTCACCGCTTGACATCGAAGCAACTTGAATTACCATATTCCAACAAAAACAATGGATGCGGCTTGCAATTAGCCAGAACAAATTCATGAGAAAGATTTCGTCCGATATTTTCGTGGACAGGATCGCACGGGCTCGATTTTACAGTAGCCATCAAGTGCAAAGCAGTGCACTCGACATACGAAGCGCCCCAGAGTGGTAGCAAGCTACAAGGACTCTTTAAGACACAACGTGTACCGCTGTAAGTCGACCGTGAACAAACGAATCCACTAGATGTCGAACCCCAACCTAACATCATGCATTTGATAGAAGATTGTCCTAGAAGCAACTACTAGAATTCCCACCTATGAATTCCCGAAATATCTGGTCATGCAATCTGGTACACCGACACAACGAGTAATAACACACAACTCCTATACTAACCCGTCACCTGTATCACATCCGTCAACACACGACCAGAATCTCGGACCTTCATCTACTACAGACCCTCGTGATCACAAGGATACAAAGTATGGCAGTACTCCCGAACAATGTGCACCAGTACTGGGGACATCAGGGTTATCTCGCCACTACTAGTATTGAAGCAATTACGAACATCCTTAGTTCTGAGATATTAAGAAACCTGAATGATAACGATGTGCTCAAGAATCGCCTGGAGCTCAACTCCCCGGAAGAAAATCAAGTCAGACGGGAGGCACTAAGACAGAACTCCGTCACATCGGCATTATATAGATCCCAAAAATATCTGTGTGATCCTAAATTTTTTCTTGAGTGAGAAGAGGAGTAGAATAAATTATTACGTCAAGATTCCTCACCAGAGCATAGAAGAGGAGAAAAAAGAATCCTACAATCCGATATATAACTAGACTCAAAGTAGTTTTTCACTAGACTCAACTCGGCCAAGTTCGATCAATCAAGGGGGCTCCTAGGTCGGTACTGCTCTGATACCAACTTGTCACGCCCAAGATGCGACCCTATCCTCAATTTGGCACGAAGGCCTCGTCAGGGATAGAAGCGCATCTCGTCGTGTCGCAAGAAAGGATATCGTTACAAGTACATGTATCGAAAAGAAGAGGTATATATATAGAATTGGCTTACACTCGCCACAAGCTACATCCGAGTCACATCAGAACATTACATAATCATCAAGATTAACACCAGGGTCCGACTACAGACGAAAACAAACGAGAAAAGAAGAACGATGTCCATCCTTGCTATCCCAGGCTAGCGGCCTGGAACCCATCCTAGATCGATGAAGAAGAAGAAGAAGAAGCAACTCCAAATGATCAAACAATGTGCTCGCATCAAGTAACCTTTACCTGTACCGGCAACTGGTGTTGTAGTAATCTGTGAGCCACAGGGGACTCAACAATCTCATTTCCAAAGGTATCAAGACTATCAAAGCTTAATGGGTGAGGTATGGTTAAGTGGTGAGTTTGCAGCAACGGCTAAACATATATTTGGTGGTAAACTTACGAGTACAAGAATATGGAGGGAGAAGATCTACGCATAACGGACGTGATCTACTGATGATCAAATGAATGATCCTGAACACCTACCTACGTCAGACATAACCCCACCGTGTCCTCGATCGGAGAAGGAACTCACGAAAGAGACAATCACGGTTACGCACACAGTTGGCATATTTTAATTAAGGTAACTTCAAGTTATCCAGAACCAGTGTTAAACAAAGTTTCCACATTGCCACATAACCGCGGGCACGGTTTTCCGAAAGATTTAACCCTGCCGGGGTGCTCTAACTAGTCCATCACAAATTACCACAAGCCGCATAGAAATCCTCGATAACGACACTGGCGATCTCGTCGGATTCCTCAATGGAAACCTCAACTCTGAGATTACCCAAATCATCAATGGAATCCCGATGCACAAGATATCTCGTCAAAGGTAAAACTAATCCAGCAAGGCTGCCCGACGTGTCAACGATCCCGATAGGAGCCGCGTATCTCGTCCTCAGGACACGACGGATAAGCGAAGCGTACGGTGGCCTGATAGAAATTTCCCGAGTTGCCCCGGGTTGGCCCCGCACGATCCTCTGTTTTGGACCAGCACCATCAGCACTGGCCCTCCCTGTATTATGTAGAATTACTCCTCGGGTAGCGCTAACTCCCTATGCATTTCAATTTAACAGAATTATTATGTTGGGAAAATGTAGTACCATTGTTGGGCCTTGCCAGACCAGCTTTAATCTAAAACGAGTTATCAAGGGGGTCCCCATAACAACCCCGATCGTGATAGGAGCGCTCAATTATGGAACATAACACCGGTAGCCGAAACTAAGGGGCAAAGATGGAACAAAACACAAGGCTAGAAAGGTCGAGCCTTCCACCTTTTACCAAGTATATAGGTGCATTAAATTAGATAGCATTTAATATGGTGATATGACAAGGAACCCATGTTATCACACGGAAGCAACTGCACCTTCAACTAGCAACGCTAACACAAGGTTAAGCAAGCGGTAACATAGCCAATCAGTGGTTTGCTAGGTTGAATAGGTTAAAGGTTTTCTTGGCATTGTTGAGAGGCTGATATTTAACAAGTGGTAGGCAACGAGACATAAACGATAGAAGCGATAAAACTAGCATGGCAATGATAGTAATGGTATCTGGGGAAATGGTCATCTTGCCTGAGATCCCGCTTGGAAGAAGAATGTCTCCGGGAAGCAGACGAACCGACATAGTCGAACGGGTCCTCACAATCCGGCATGCTGCGGAACTCTAACGAGACGAAGCAAACCGGAAACACAAATCAACACACGATATTCACCACATGATGCACAACACAAATGATGCATGAGCAGCTGAACACATGCAAGACACGACATGACAATTCATAACAAACAATCACTACACATTAAGTGAAGATCAATATGCAACGAGTTGCATATTGATGAAACTCCACGTTTATTTATTTAGTTCTATCCCGATTAGGTACATGACAATATTAAATGTGGTTACACATGGCAAGAGGTGAAGTGTAATTAAGCTACCTATCTAGGCATTTTAAATGAGGTTGGAAATGACATATAGCACCTCCGAGACGACCTCACCTGTTAAATTACAATTCTGTCCAGATCTGAACTAACAAATTTAATTAGTTGTTAAAAAGAAAAAGAAATAGATTCACGTGATTCTACGCGTCGTTACAAGCAATTTACACATAGAGGTCATCTCCAACGGAGCTACGGATCAAAAGATACAAGCACCGCAAGATATGATGGCATGAATGCAATATGTGTGCAATGACGGTCACGAGCACTTCAAAACATACAACCAGCAAAAGAAAATGAAACTACACGGGATTGTAAGCAAGTTTCATATAGTACACGATCAAATCGGAGCTACGGTTCATAAACTACGAGCAAAACAAGATATCACTACAATCTGCCAAAATCAGCCACATAGCACTTTCTACACCCCACAACTACGAGCTACTCAACTCAAATAAACTCAATCAAGGCATGACACGAAAGAGGGCAAGAAGCACTACTACAAACAACTAACAACAACTAGCATGGCATCATGGATCAGTAGGGAAAGAAGTCACAAAATGGCATCTCACACACTATTTCAGACTTAGTGAAAATAACACTTCATGAAAGTGCACTTTTCGATCTGAAGCCATATTGATAGCAGCAAAACCATAAGCTAGAGGACTCCAAATGACATGAAAATTCACAGCATGCTAGAGACTCACAAGGGCTACAACTAACTCCAATGCACCAACCTCAAAAGAGCTACAGATCACAAGATAGAAGCAAAACAAAACAGCAACAAAAAATAACAGGTTCCAGACTTATAAATATTTCAGCACCTCCAAATCAGCACTATTTCTAGCAACTTGAGAGCAAGCAAACCACACCTAAACATGCATTTCTAATGCAACCAAAAATACCAGGGACTAGACTAAACATCAAAGAACAACTCTCTAGTTGACAACTTAATCAAACGAAGCACGGAATAAATCCAACGAAAAAGACAAGAGGGCAACATGGCAAAATATCGCGCGAACTAACTTACTCAAAAGCTAAAACTAATTGCACAGAAAAATCCTATGGATTTTTCTAACCCGAAAACATATAAAATATGTGGGGTTGCACAACAAAAATATTGCCACACGTTAATGCGAGATAACGTCCTAAACACGGAAAATAATCTAGCGGCAAAACCCTACGCGCCGAAATACCAACGGCTACTCTAAAATACAAGGAAAGAGGGTTCCTAAAACATGAACATTTAATCTACGACATACGAGCAATCCGGACTTGCGCAAGAAATAAATGAGGGCACTATCCTATTGAGACAACACGTAAATCTATGCATTTGGCATGGCAAACCACGTCAAACAATTTTGCAAGTTGTAAAATTGGATTCTACGCGAGAAACTACACGAAATCCATATCTAAATCATTGCGATCCGACTTACGGAATAAAATCTATGGGCAAAATAATATTCGTCTATATTTCTGGAATTTATTATAATTCCGAAATCACATAAATTTCTAACGGGCCTACAGGGACATGGCGCAGGCTATGAGGCCCCCAGGGCGAGGGATAGGAGCAGCGGGTCCTCACCTTATGGGCCTGGCCCAGTCGGAGGAAGAGGTGGCCTCGCCGGCTCGGTGCAGAGGAGAGGCGGTCTGGGCCTCGCGCTGCTGCGCCGGGGAGCGCGTGGGCCGCCTGGAGCGATGGTGGCGCGGCCCACCAGGAGCGGTCAACGGATCCGGCTGGATCCCGATCCAGCTCCCGCAAGTGGCGCCGGCGCTCAACGCGACCGGAGGAGGAGAGCAGGGACGGGGAGCGCAGGGTCAGCCCCTCGTCGGCTTGTGGCGGCCAGGGCGAGCTTGGGCGGCGGCGGCTCCGCCACTGCAGATCCTGTGGGGGAGAGGGAGAAGGAAGTAGGTTAGGGGAGGGAGAGAGAACACAGGAGGAGGGGGAGAGGCTCTAGCCTCGCCGTGGGGAGCTGCTGGCCGAGGTCCGGCGGCGGAGCGGGGCATGGAGGCTTGCTCCGGTAGCGGCGGCAACTGGCCGGTGGCGGGCACGAATCCCGGTGGCGAAGGGGCGAGGCTCCATGGGGCTGCAGGTGCCATGGGAGGAACGGGCGAGGCGGCGGCGGCGGTTCGGGCCCGGGCGGGCCTCGGATGGGCTCGGTGGGCCTGCGGTGGCTAGCACAGGAGAGAGAGAGTGGGGGGGGCTAGGGTTTGGTGCGGATTTCGAGGAGAGATGGAGAGAGGCTGTCTAAATTAAGAGGGGGTCTATATATAGACAAATGGGGGGGGGGGGGGGGTTAGGTTAGCCGGAATTTCGTTCCGGATCCAACCGTGCGGTCGCATTCGGACGATTCCGAATGCGGGAACGGTTACGAGGCCGTGTAGAGTGTATATCCGAAGACGAGAGGGAGAATGGGCGGCGCATCAACGAATTTTAGAACAACAACAAACGTCCGACGGTAGACCGAATACGGTGCCGCTACGGTCGACCGTTCGGGTACCAGACAGACTCCGATTGCGACGAAATTCGACAGGCGGCCTAGCTATAACTAATCACGACTACATGCCAAGTTTCACCCCGATCAAAGAAAGTTTATCGCACACTTTTAAAACAGGGTTTAAACTATGCCGCGGGCGCGTGCGAGTGCGGTCGGGCTGAGAACGGACAACGATGAGAACCGGCAACTAACAATGGATGCATGTTTTGAAAACTGGCTGCACGGAGATGCCGATGCAATGCAGATGATGCGCATGATGCGACGATGATGCGACAAAAGAAAATAGACATACGACGAAAACGGAATAGATGGGGAATCTTCTGGAACGTCGGCATCGGGCTGTCACTCAAACGCACGACGGAGGGCACCAGACGATCCCAGCTCCATTTTTGCAAAGAGCGGGGGCTGAAACCACCGGAGATGACGCTGACGACGAGCTCAGCAGTTGCCGGAGTTCGGGCTCCATCGGGATCATAGCTACGGGGACTATCACGCACGAGGTTGGGCTCATACAACATCTACGTGATGCACTCAAGCTAAAGGTGGCCTCAGAATGACCAGCCGATCACCGGAGGGCTACCGGCGACGAGGTCCCGCGGCAGATCTCGTCGGCCTCCCATGGAATCGAGGTCTAGGGCTTAGGATGGAAGGGGAAAAAGAGGGGAAAAGCACCCTGAGCTCACAGGGAGTGCTGAGGCGACGAGAGCAGGCTTGGGGATGGTCTAAGGAGGGAGAACGACGGCGGCGAGCTCCGGGGATCCGAGGTTGAAGACGATGGCGTCACGGCGTCTCAGGGGTTCTCTGCGTCAAGCGACTGGTTGGAGAGCTTCACGGGACCAAGGCGAAGCTAATGCGCACTTCACGCGAGAGGGAGAGGGGCTGGAGCGATGACGAGCTCGAGCTCAGCTCGGGCTCTAATGGCGGCCGAGAGAGGAGAGAGCTGTGGGAGGAATGAGGCGAGGAGAAGCTCAGGGACGACTGTGGGAGGCTTATCCCTTCCTTGCCTGTGTGAAGCGGTGGCTAGGGAGGCACGCAGGTGCGTGGACGCACCGGAGGGAGCGGCGGCCACCTCCTACTGCTCGCTGGCACGAGGATGACGACAGGCTAGCTGGGCTCGGCCAGGGGTGAGCGACCTGTAAGGTTTCTTTCTATTTTTTTCATTTCTGTTTCTGTTAATTACTTACTGACTTTGTTTTGTTTTATTTTTGGCTCCAATCTATTCCTAAAATAGTTTGAAACATGCTGAAATGTTATTTGGAATATTTCCAAACATATATAAAAGTTTCAGCATTTTTGAAAACTTTGAAATATTTGAAATCAATTATACAGTTGATTTCAGTAGCTTTTAACTTTAAAATAAAATGCCAAAACCACTTTGAAAATATATTTAACTTCTGATATTTTGTTTTCAACATTTATCAGAAATGATGAACTTTTCTATTGGCCATTTTAGAATTTTTAATTTGCCACCAAATTGAAAAGCTTTTGAATATAGGGTTGCTAGGGTTTGCTTTTGTTTTCTTTGCTTTGCTTTTGATGTCATTTCATTTTCTTGGATGCAAAGAAGAAGACATGAGCACAAACTTGCTATACTCTATTAAGGATCAGGGATGTGACAACTCACCCCCACTCAAAAGAATCTCGTCCGGAGATTTGGAAGTCGTCGGGAATAGCGCGGGATACTCAAGTCGAAGACGATCCTCTCTTTCCCATGTTGCCTCTTTTTCAGAATGATTTGACCATTGAGCTTGAAGAAACTTGAGGTTTCGACGTCGAGTGGTACGCTCAGCTTGATCAAGAATACGAACAGGGTATTCTCGGTATGAAAGGTTATCTTGGAGATCAAGCGTTTCGTGGTCCACTTCACGGATAGGATCCGAAAAGCAACGCCTGAGTTCCGAGACGTGGAATACATCATGAACCTTGGAAAGATGCGGAGGAAGTTCCAATTGGTAGGCAACTTCTCCTTGTTTGGCAAGAATGCGAAAAGGACTAATATAACGAGGAGCCAACTTTCCCTTGATACCAGAACGATGGGTACCCTTCAGAGGTGTAACCCGGAGGTAAGCCTTCTCATCAACTTCAAAGGTCACAGCTTTATGATGACGATCATATTGGTTCTTTTGATGAGACTGGGCTGTTTTCAACTTTTCACGAAAAATGCGAACTTGCTCTTCTGCATCCTGGATCATATCCGGACCAAAGAGTTGCCTCTCTCTGGTTTCTGACCAATTAAGAGGTTTTCGACATCTTCGTCCATAGAGAACTTCAAAAGGGGCTTTGCCCAAGCTTCATTGATAACTATTGTTATAAGTAAATTCGGCGAATGGAAGGCACTTCTCCCAATTCATACCGAACGATATAACACAAGCTCGGAGCATATCTTCTAGGATTTGATTCACTCTTTCTACTTGACCACTTGATTGAGGATGGAAAGCAGTGCTAAAAGATAAGTGAGTCCCCATGGCATTCTGAAAACTCTCCCAGAAACGAGAAGTAAAAATACTTCCACGGTCTAATTTAATCTCTAGAGGAACACCATGAAGAGACACTATTTGAGAGATATATAACTCTGCTAGCTGGCCAGCTGTTATACTCTCACGAACTGGAAGAAAATGAGCTACTTTGGAAAGACGGTCAATGACCACAAAGATAGCATTATTTCCTTTCTTGGTCTTGGGAAATCCAGTGATGAAATTCATACTGACTTTATCCCATTTCCATTCAGGAATATCTAAAGGTTGAAGGGTGCCAGCAGGCCTTTGATGTTCTGCCTTAACTCGACGACAGATGTCGCAGTTAGCAACGAACTCAGCAATTTCTGTTTTCATCCTAGTCCACCAAAACCTCTGGCGTAGGTCCTGATACATCTTAGTACTACCAGGATGAATGGTGAGAGGAGAATCATGAGCTTCCTTAATGATTAACTGCCTTGGATGTGGATTCTTAGGAACCACTAGACGATTCTGGAAGAACATAACATCTTGATCATTCATGGAGAATTCCTTAGCGCTTCCACTAATAATATTCTCCTTGATCCGTGATATAACCTTATCACGCTTCTGGCCAGCTATGATTTGATCCTTAAGAGTAGGCGTCGCCGCCAGGTTAGAAAGGAATCCTTGAGGAACAATGTGAAGATTTAACTTCCGATATTCCTCATAGAGATGTGGTTGACCTCGTTGTAACATCAGATTGTTACAATAAGACTTACGACTTAGTGCATCAGCCATAACATTGGCCTTCCCCGGGGTGTAAGTTATCCCTAAGTCGTAATCTGTGATCAACTCAACCCACCGTCTTTGCCTGAGATTCAAATCCGGCTGGGTGAAGATATATTTCAGACTTTGGTGATCAGTGCATATTTCGCAACGATTACCAAGAAGGTAATGTCGCTAGGTTTTAAGTGCATGGACTACAGCTGCAAGCTCAAGATCATGTGTGGGATAATTATCCCCATGTGGACGCAACTGTCGAGATGCGTACGCAATCACATGACGATCCTGCATGAGAATGCAACCTAATCGTTGTCGCGAGGCGTCGCAATAGATAACAAAGTCCTTAGAAAAATCTGGTGGTAGCAACATAGGTGCGGAAGTCAAGCGTATTTTCAGTTCCTGAAAACTATGCTCACACTGTGGTGTCCATTCAAACTTTTTATCTTTCTTGAGGAGTTCAGTTAGAGGCTTTGCAACCTTGGAGAAAATCTCGACAAAGTGGCGATAATAGCTCGCTAGACCAAGAAAACTCCTAACTTGCTTAACCGATTCAGGTTCAGTCCAATCAAGGATGGCTTGAACTCTCTCAGGATTGATAGAAATACCCTTACCAGAGACTACGTGGCCTACATAGGTCACTTCTGGTAACCAAAATTCACATTTTGAAAACTTAGCATAAAGGCGGTGCTCTCAAAGTTTCATCAATACCAGCCTTAGATGCTCGGCATGTTCTTGTTCATTCTTCGAGTAGATGAGGATTCATCGAGGTATACCATGACGAATTTATCCAAATACTCCATGGAGATTGAATTCATCAAGCGAGAGAAGGTGGCTAGGGCATTGGTTAAACCGAAGGACATGACGGTGTTCTCGTATTGGCCATAACGAGTGACAAAAGACGTGTTTGGAATGTCCCCGTTCTTGATCTTGATTTGATGATAACCCAACCTCAAATCCATTTTGGAGAAGATTGAGGATCTAGCGAGCTGATCAGACAGGTCGTTGATCCTGGGGAGTGGATACTTGTTCTTTATGCTGACCAGGTTAACTAGTCGATAATCTACAACCATCCGATCTGTTCCGTCTTTCATCTTGACGAAGAGGACGGGGAAAGCCCAAGGAGAAGAGATAGGACTAATGAAACCTTTATTCAAGGCCTCATCTAGTTGCTTCTTAAGTTCGGCTAGATCCAGGGGTGCCATCTTATAAGGTCTTCTCTTGGAACAGTTCCCGAAACAAGGTTTATCACAAACTCTACATCCCTGTCAGGTGGAATTCCTGGCAATTCTTCTGGAAAAACATCCGGAAGGTCACGGACTACCGGAATGTCTTCAAGTTCTCGAAGAGGATTGGCATTGAGGGAATAGAGTTGGCATTTGGCTACTCGAGTAGAGACATTGACTATCTCACCTGAGGGATGGGTAAGCTGAACATTTCTTGAATGAGTATCAATCTTGGCATAATGGGCCGACATCCAGTCCATACCCAAGATGATATTGATATCCGAAGATTTCAAGGCTATCAAAGATGCTAGAAAAAATAGCCTGTCTACTAGAATTTCATTGTCATAGGTTATCCTGGAGGTTTACCACTTACTAGCAGGGGTTTGGACAACCAACGGGATTCGCATATCACAAAAGGACATGTTATGCAACTGTGCATAACTTTCTGAATCGAAGGAATGAGATGACCCAGTGTCAAAAAGAACAGACGCTGGGTGGTGATTGACAAGGAGCGTGCCCAATATAACGTCGGGATCCTCTGCAGCTTCTTCTGCTGAAACATAGTTCACGCGGCCACGTGAAGGAGTTGGCTTCACATAGTAAGCTTTGCCCGACATGCCTTGCCCAACGGACTTTCCAGGTTGCTTGGCACCCATATTCTGAGGACACTCTCGTGAGTAGTGCCCTCGTTCTCCGCACTTGTAACAGATCACCTGATTAGCACGTGGTGCATAATTGCTAGCTGGACCACCATAGCTTTTTGCTGGAGGGTTGGTCTGATTCGCCTGAGGCGCCACATAGGATGGCCTCGGGGTATATCTTGGCGGCAGAGAGCTATTTGAAACCCACAGCCTGCGTTTTGGAAACGCGGAGCCAGATGACGAGCCAGAGTCACGGGAGTGCTTCTTCGTGGCTTCATAGTCGGTATGACCAGTCTCGACACTGATCGCCTTGTTGACAAGAGCTTGAAAGCTTGTACACTCATGGAGGCGCAGGTCACGACGAAGTTCAGGGCTCAGACCGTTGCGGAATCTTGCTTGCTTCTTGGTATCAATTGACACCTCTTCAGTTGCATAGCGGGCGAGGTTACCGAACTCGTGGCTATAAGCATCCACGGTCAATTTTCCCTGGGTAAAGGCACTGAATTCCTCTCTCTTACGGTCCATCAGACCCTCTTCAATATGGTGCACACGAAAGGCTGCACTAAAGTCTGCCCATGTGGCTACTGGTCTGGCAGTACGCATAGCTTCAAAGTTCTCCCACCACAGATTGGCGGGTCCTTCGAGAAAATAAGCCGCAAAGGTCACCTTGTTGGCCTCAGAAACATTTGCAGAGCAAATCTTGCGCGTTATACTGCACAACCAGTCATCAGCGTCGAGGGGATCGATGGAGTGATGGAACTTCGGAGGATTCAGCTTCATGAAGTCATTGAGAGACACTGTATCATTCCTCGGCTGACGAGCCGTATTTTGCTCAGTACGCTCTAGCAGACGGTTGGTCTCCCTTTTGTTTCTTCCGCCTCAAGCATAACTTCTGCCAGAGAAGGCGGGTGAGGCAGTTCCTCCTGCGGTGCTTGACTACCCTCTCCTTGGTCATGGGCAGGGGCACGGTTCAACCTTGTGAACACCATCCTAACAAACAAACTCACAGCTTAGACCAATATCAACATCAATACCAGCTATGGATTAAGAATGCACTGAACACATGGAATGCGGAAATGAACATCCGAACAACATGGTAACAAGCAACTGCTATATATACACCATGGTTCATACACACCATTACATAGTTCAGTACAACCTTAACCGAAGATCAAACTAATGAAAATATGATACTACTCATCAGAGGCTTTCCAAGCTTCCTATACATCATTTATCTATGCCTCCGGAATTCATCTCACGACATAAGCATACTCCACAAGACTCACAGGACTGTGGAAGTAAAACTACTACCATACTACCCTTCCACTCACGGGTTCAGGCATCCACATAGAACATCTCATAAAGGTTGCCTCCATGGCCTGGGAGCTCAACCTGCGGATCAGCAAATACTCGATCCTGAGACCCCTGGGAACTGTAAGGACACGGGTGTGGCCTTGGTCCCCTACCTGGTGGTAGTAGAGGTCCCCGAAGAGGGGTGACTCCTCCTATAGCAGGCCAGTCAACATGAGCCGGAAGATGGGTCCTAATAGGGTTTAGCATCTCCATGTATCCATACCCTGTCTGGACTACATGTGCCAGTTGTGTCAAAGCTATCCACAAACGGGCAGTGTAGCATAGAGCTCCATACGAAGGGCACGAGCATCCCTGTCTCTATTCTCTAGCATCTAAGCGGTGGACTGCAGCAGCGGATCCTCCATAGAGGAATCAAAGTAGACCCCATTGAGGTATCCTTCTTCTCCTGGCTGAGAGGCGGGAACATAGCAGAATTCTGAATTCTGCAGCAATGCATCTCTGGCCCTCGTAATGGTCAACATTGAATAGGCAGCATCTTATACTGCCATGTCAACAGTAACCCCAATCCACAAGACCAATGGATCGGCTCCTCACCTCCAGGGTAATCTCGGAATACCCTAATAGTGCACATATACTGACTCTGATTAGAATCCCGGTATTGCTCCTCCACTGTATACTCTGGGTACCAGCGGTAACCGGCTACTGACATCATCCTTACTAGCATAGCTGTGTGACCCGGCACATCAATGCACCTAGTCAGACGGACCACCTGACGAGAACGACGGCCAGACATCTGAAATAGAGAGTAATGGAAAGGCATTAGAGCTCTCGAGACAAAATTGGGCAGCATAACGGCTGTAAATGCTCGAAAACAATTTTGAGACATCCCACAAAAGATAGGACAGCATAACCACTCAACTATCAAGGTCAATTCTATGGTCATCAAAACTTACTTTCTTTTCCTTGGAATAAAAGAAACCCGGAGTAACTCTCGACTCGTTGTCCTATAATCTACCGATCAGCAATACATGATCCTGAGAGAAAGATAAGTGACGGGGATATAGCCCTAGGGTAGGGTCATAGGTCTGACCAGTACGTCCTACCCAAGGGCACCTCATTATTGGTTTAAGGACTACAAGGGAAATTCCTACTGGATCGTGACAACATCTAATCCACTCGGTTGACAGTCAACCACTCGGCCGTATGACTCACTCGGTCATGCAAATACCAACAGTCGGCAAGACATCTGTAGTGGGCTGACATTATGGCATCAATGCCCCATCTTGTAACATAAGAGGTGAGGAGGTGGCGCACTCTATATAAGCCACCCCCCTCCACATAGCTAGGGGATAGTTTTCTTCTCCCCCGGCGGGCTCATTCTTTCCCTGGATCCGGCTCTCTTTATACCATGTAACTCATGTCCATGACAGATAAAACAAAGCCTCTCCGGAGCACGAGACATAGGGTTGTTATCTCCACTGCGAGAGGCCTCAACTCGCTAAAACCACTGTGTCACCCATGTGCATCTTGATAGATCATGCTCCGTTATCCTACCCCCTTTCTATTGTCGGAATCGTTACCACGACATTTGGCGCCCACCATGGGGCATCGCGTCTATCGAGCCATGATGCAAATGGTATTTTCTTCAATCTTGACTAACCCAAGCTGTTCTGGGATGATCTCCCGGAGATCAAACAATCATCATCGAATATTAGACTATGGGAGTCCCGGCCATCACACAATCTACGGATGAATAAAATGCTAAGTATCAGGGAGTTCCTCTTCTCACCTTGTCTTTTTTTTACAATCAAACAATGATTTAATGACGGTTTGCTATTCTTTTGTATGCATACGGGTTCATACAAAATAGATTGCCTTCCTTTGTTCCAGTTGGTAGCCGAATGAAGAAGCGCTGACGCGCGCCCGTCGTCATCTTCGGCCTCATATACGCTGTCGTCGCCAAGCGCCCACACACGGGCGACCGTTAAAGCGACCTGGTTCTTCGGCCCAGCTCCGCGGACGTCGAGGCACGACTCCAACCTGCGTGCAGCCCCGACTCCCCGAACAAAAACACGACCACTGGAGCTCGTGGCGGTCTAGCCGTTGGCTGCGCCGGCCCGCAACTCCCACGCAGGGCACCTCCTCCGGCGTTTTCCTCAAATCGCGATGTTGTTCGGGATCGAGGGAAATGACCTCGCAGTCGCTCGAGCTATGCATTGGACGCACACGAGCATAGCCCACCGGTGCTCCCACGTTGCTGGTCAATTTTGTCAAACATCCATTTTATTGATTCACCGCATGCAAGAAAAGTAACGGAAGGAAGGACGTGGGCCTCATAACTCTTCCGAGGAGTTAATTGACCGCCTCATGAAGCGGACAATTAGTGGGTTTTCCAGCGTCAGTTTCCTAATAATGGCGGCCAAAGCGCGCATTTTCACTACTTGTGCTATTTCTGCATCAATTAGTGGTTGCATGCATGCATGTGTGCATGGCTAACCATGCATAACCACTCAGCATTTAGTCGAGCCTTTACATGAAAAAGTGGCAGGGTCATTGGATGGATCTTTTCAAGGAAAGCAGGTAAGACATAGCACGGGGGTATCCATTCGGACACGTCATCATCACTCGGTCGCTCCGTGCACAGTAACTCGGCGAGACGCTCCTTCGTCGCTCGGTCGCTCCGCGCGTCGCTACTCAAGTGGACGCTCCTTCGTCACTCGGCAGCTACGCGCATTGCCGCTTGACTGGACGCTCCTTCGTCACTCGGTCGCTCTGCGCACCGTCACTCGACCGGACGCTCCTCCGTCACTCAATCGCTCCGCACATCGTCACTCGGCTGGATGCTCGTTCGTCACTCGACAGCTCTGTGCGCCGTCACTCTACTAAACGCTTTGTCGTCACTCGGCCGCCCCGCGTGCCATCACGCTGTTGGACGCGTCGTCATCACTCGACAGCTCTGCACATCGCCACTCGGCGAGACATGCCATCGTCACACGGCCGCCCCGCGTGCCGTCACTCGGCTGAACGCTCCATCGTCACTCGGTCGCCCCGCGCACCGTCACTCTGCTGGACGCGTCCACTCGGCAGCTCCGCGCATCGCCACTGGGCGAGACATGCCATCGTCACACGGCCGCCCCGCGTGCCGTCACTCGGCTGAACGCTCCATCATCGCTCGGTCACCCCGCGCGCCTTCACTCTGCTGGACGCGACGTCATCACTCGGCAGCTCCGCGCATCGCCGCTCGGCGAGACACGTCATCGTCACTCTGTTGGACGCGTCGTCATCACCCGGCAACTCCGCACTTCGCCACTCGACGAGACAGGTCTTCGTCACTTGGCCGCCCCATGCATCGCCACTTAGTCGGACGTGTATACTTCGCTCGACCGCCCGCGCGACGTGAGACAGCTAAGTCATTCTTCACATACTGCATTAAATTAAATAGTTATTTCCGCATTACCGAATGTAAGTAAGTCACACATGACATTTACTCGGAGGCCACACCACCGAGTGTACCTCTACACTTGATTGGTTATTTTCATGTCGGAACACTTCACTCCGCTTTATTTGGATCCAGAACTCAAACGAGTTCAGTACGATCCTCCACCCTTTTGAAGTCTTGTTTGTTCCAAACCAACAAGCACCTGACACACCCAGCGGGTGTCTATGGGTGCAATTTACACAAACTATTTCAGAAAAGATCACATTACTTTGATAATTTTTTATGCTGGCTTGTGCTATTTTTCATACACACGTTACTCGACGCATCCGTGTGCCATCCTCGGCGCTGCTCAGGCTCAGTCGCCGCAACGATCATTCATGCGTTTTCACGTGTTCGGAAGCCCTTTCAATGATGTAGTGGACACGACCGCCCCACGTGCCGTCGGTGGGTCGGACGCCTCCTCGATATACATCACTTGGCCGCCCCACGCGTCGCCACTCAGCCAGAATCGTCTACCTCACTCGGATGCCATGCGCATCGCCACTCCATGTGGCACGTCTTCATCATTCGGCTGCACCACGCGCCACCGCTCAACTTAGCACTACTAGGAAAAGGGCTATAGATGATATAGATACTAATGGCGCACCACACAAGCAGTGCGCCACTACTATACAGTAGTGGCGCACCATGTGAGGTGTGCCATTAGTGTGATGGACACTAATGGCGCACCACACACTCGGTGCGCCACTACTATATTTTTTTTGTTTTTTTTTTTTTGCAAAACTACTAATGGCGCACCAGCAGCTGGTGCGCCATTAGTAACCAGGGTTACTAATGGCGCATATGTTAGTAGTGCGCCACTACTATAATTTTTTTTGGTTTTTTTTTTGCAAACTACTAATGGCACACCACAGCTAGTGCGCCATTAGTAACCAGTGTTACTAATGGCGCATCTGTTGGTGGTGCGCCACTACTATTGTTTTTTGCAGAACTACTAATGGCGCACCAGAGGAGGTGCGCCATTAGTAACCAGGGTTAGTAATGGCGCATATGTAGGTGGTGCGCCATTAGTAACCTGGGACCAGCTAGATATTTTGGACAGCCACCTACCACACTCACTTTCCCCACTTTCATTCTCTCCACCTCCTCCTCCAAGCTTGTCTCGGGTGCCTCCTCCTCCTCACCTCATTTACATGATAGTGTCCCAATAGTGTCCCCCACACCCTCCTCCGCTCCACCGCCGCCGAGCACCCACCGCACCCTCCCCCGCTCCACCACCGCCGACGACCCCCCGCACCCTCCCCGGCCCGCTCCACCGCCGCCGCTGACCCCCCGCACCCTCCCCCGCTCCACCGCCACCAACGACCCCCGCACCCTCCCCGGCCAGCTCCACCGCCACCGACGACCCCTCGCACCCTCCCCCGCTCCACCGCCACCGACGACCCCCCGCACCCTCCCCCGCTCCATCGCCGCCGACGACCCCCCGCACCCTCCCCCGCTCCACCGCCGCCACCGACCCCCCGCACCCTCCCCCGCTCCACCGCCGCCGACGACCCCCCGCACCCTCCCCCGCTCCACCGCCGCGGCCGCCCCCCGCACCCTCCCGTGTCTCCTCGCTCGGTTCCCCCGAACGGAATCGGTCGAGCGCACCACCCACCCCCTCCCTCCCACACGAGCGCCATTGCTATCAAAAAAAATTACTAATGGCACACCTCTCTAGGGTGCGCCATTGCTATCCAAAAAAAGATTACTAATGGCGCACCTCTCTAGGATGGTCCCGATGTTCCGTGTCAGATGGGCCAAGAGCGTCATAAAAGAAGACCGGTATTTCAGCAACATGGTTATACCCGAAGCCAAATCCAAGACCGCGGGCGGAAACGTCACCGCGAAAAATGAGCCATGGGTACTGGCTTCCCAAGTGGACCAATGCTTCTTCATTACCGACCCGCCAAAGCCCAGTCGTGTTGTTGTGAGGAGAGGCAAAAGGAAGATCATCGGAATGGATGGAGTCGCCAATGAGCAAGACTTCGACAAGTACGGCGACCCGAAGATGGAACATGACGACGATGATGAAGTACCAGCATACA
The DNA here is from genome assembly GCF_904849725.1 of Hordeum vulgare subsp. vulgare. Classification (NCBI taxonomy): domain Eukaryota; kingdom Viridiplantae; phylum Streptophyta; class Magnoliopsida; order Poales; family Poaceae; genus Hordeum; species Hordeum vulgare. The sequence continues at coordinate 220,007,058 of NC_058520.1, forward strand.
CCACAAGAAGAAGCAGGACCACCCTACCTAAAGGATGTCCGTTCAAGAGAAGAACTCCATTTACGAAAAATAAGGGCAAGAAGATTGTGAACAAATAGCTAGCTAAGATCGATTGTATTTAAATTGTAGCCTTCATTTCTCGATTGTATTTCGACATTTTCAAATTTGATGATATTTTTTCATATTCAATATGAAAAAATATTGAATATTCATGAGGACACTCGATCTCGATCCCCTCCATCTCGATCGCTATCACCCCTCGCAAGATCCCCCTCGCTGCCGAGCACCCCCCGCAACCTCCCCCGCTCCACCACCGCCGCCGTCGGCATACTTACCACTAGAACACCTATTCACAAGATTCAACTCCTATTCATAGGAATCTACTTGCAAACATAAAAAAAATACTAGGCACTAAATGTTGTTGTGAGGCACTAGATATTCATAGGCATCTAATTGCAAACATAAAAAAATACTAGGCGTCTACTTGCAAACATAAAAAAAATACTAGGCACTTCTCAAACCAAGGTGCAACCAGCACAAGAAAAGAATGCATAGAAAAAAAGGAAAAAAGGAGGGGGGAAGAGGATTCGAACCCGCCACCTCCTGCTAGGAGGCAAAACCCACATACCACTGCGCTGCTACTTTAGAGGTTAACAACATAGCGAAGACGCACCTCATATACATGCGCCATTCCTATATAAAAAAACATTCTAATGGCGCACCGCTCGGGGTGCGCCATTCTATGTCGGCTGCCCTCGCGCCCTCCTCTCTTCTCCCGCGTGCGGCCTCCCCCCTACCCCCTTTCCACCGCCCAGCAGCGCCCGCCGTCTCCCCGAACCCTAGCTCCGCCGCCGCGGAGGGCCACCACCTCCCCGACCCTAGCCCCGCACGCCGCCGGCCGCGCTGCTCCGCCTCCTCGTCTCCTCCACTTCTCTCCTCCCTCCCTCACTCGATCTGTTTCCTCCCATTGCCCGCGCTGCCTCCTCCTGCACGGATAAGATTGTATCCCCGTCGCAACCGGCAGAGCTCCTCACCGGCGGCGGCGTCTCTTCGTCCTCGCTGCGCCGCCGCTGCGCTGCACCGGCCCGCCGGCTCCGCCCGCGCCTCCTCCTCATCGTTTGGCCCGTCGCCTCCGCATTCCCCGTCACCCCCGCCCGCCGGCTCACCCCTCCGCTTCGCTGGCTGGCTCCGGCGCGCTCCTCATTCGGCCCTGCTCCCCTGCGTATTGCGTCGACACCTGAGAGGCAGACTCACGGTGGAGGTCCTCACGCGCTGCAGATCCCCCGTTTCCTTTCCCAAAGGCAGGCTCTTCGTGCGATATCGTGGCGGCGCACCGCAACCTCCTCCTCTTCCGGCTCACCTCCAACCCTGTCAAGGGGGAGGATGGCGAGTCCCTGATTGGGCCGCAGGAGTACTTCATCTGCCAAGGTTCGCCGCTGCAGCAAACGCTGCAGCTCCACTGGATCCCCATGTTCACCCACTGCTCTCTGCATCTTCGCTCTGTTGGCATCTCATGCCGCCCTGAAGAAAAAATCATTGCGGCGCAGCTTCCCTTAAGTGAATCCAATTTGTCGGCGAAGATGGAAGCTGAACTATGCCTTCTACGCTCCAACGAGTGGGAGCTTCTGCAGAATCTACAGATAAAGTATGAGGCGCATGAGTTATCTCACTTGATCTATTGGAGAACTGACAGAGTGCTCCCTTTCGAAAACTATCTCTGCTGGGTTAGTTACTTCAGTGGAGGTACCATATTCTGTGATGTGTCTGAAATCTCCTACCATCGGTTGCCTATTGAAGACCCATGTCACGGTGCAGATCTAGACCCATTGCATGATATGAACTGCTCTGTGTGCACCATCTATTCTGGCAGTAAGCTCATGTTCGTTAATGTTGCCCCGGAGGATCATGAGATACTTGGCCCAATGCTCTGATGTTTCCTCTTGTTAGTGTGACCAAGTCAAATGAGCTATACTAACTATTATCTGAGGAAGGGGAGCGTGCATTTGACAAGGTTTCGGTGATTGCTGTTGATACTATTTCCAAGCATGTGGCGATTCATCAGTACATCAAAGGGGAGGAAGACCTCGAGGGTGAAGCTGATGACATGGTTAGGCGAAAGTCCCGTCTTCTCCATCCCTTTGTTCCCTCCGAGTTCCCAAAGTTTTTCTGGCCTCACCAGGTATTTGCATCTCACGTTTTATTTTCCCTGTCGTTGAGAACAGAACACTATGTGGCACCTGTTACTCCATCCGTCCAAAAAAGCTTGTCCCAAGTTATCCCGTGAGTCTTCAAGCAAGTATAGTAGAAAATTATGTTTTGAGAGTTAACACTGCAAGCAAGTACCGTTCCCCCATTTCCTTTTGAAAGAAAGACTACTATACTTGTCCCGTTCCCTTAATAGTACTAGTATAACACAGCAAGCAAGTATTAAGTAATAGTAGAAAATTTTGTTTCGAGAGTTAGCACTGCAAGCAAGTACCGGTCCATGCTTAATAGTACTAGTATAACAGTACATTCAGTTTTAGTGCTGTAAAAATACTACAACTCTGCAATTATAAGTTTATGATAGCTTCACAGCTCACATAATATCCCAGGTTGCCTGGTACGTGGAAAACCATTACTTGTACAGATGTATGATTAGTAGTTTTGTCATGTTTCCACTCCCTACATTTTTCAATCACTACTGAAATTCAGAAATTTGCCGTCTGCCAAGGCGGACGGCAAAGGGGGCTACCACGGACGGCAAAGGATTTGCCGTCGGTCAGCAGACGGCAAAGTAGACGGTAAAAAAAAATCCGGTGAAGAGGCTCTTTGCCGTCTGCTTTCACAAAGCGGACGGCAAAGAATCTTTGCCATGAGGGGGCGGACGGCAAAATAAGTGGGACGGCATATATTGCCACGTCCCCGTTAAGTGTTAACGGAGGCCTCCCCCCTTTGCCATCTGCCTTCCCCCCTTTGCCATGTGGTGGCAGACGGCAAAGAGGGGAGAGAGGGGGGGCAGATTCCCCCCTTTGCCGTCTGCCTCTCCCCCCCCTTTGCCATGTGGTGGCAGACGACAAAGAGGGGAGAGAGGGGGGCAGATTCCCCCCTTTGCCGTCTTCCTCTCCCCCCCCCCTTTGCCATGTGGTGGCAGACGGCAAAGAGGGGAGAGAGGGGGGGCAGATTCCCCCCTTTGCCGTCTGCCTCCCCCCCTTTGCCATGTGGTGGCAGACGGCAAAGAGGGGAACCAGCCCCTTTTTTATTTGTTTTTTGTTATATCCAGCATTTTTAACAATAATCAGGATATATATATATTTGACATAAATAAATATCTTTCCGTACTCATAACCATATTAAAATAACTCTCATCCATAGTGCATACATATTATGGAAGTTACATCCGTACCAAACCATATATTACACTAGTTTCATCCACGTGCATACAAAGTTTCATATATTCATATACTACAATAGTTTCAATACAACACATGGTACAAGAATTCATCTTCAAGCATTCCATCAACCAAGCTTCCCGTGAAGTGAAGCTAATCTGCAAAATGACAAATAAGAAAGTTAGAAAAATAATACTAGATGAAGTAGTGTATATATAGGTTATTTCGGAGAGAAATTAGCTAAGTATAGACCATTTAGGAGCTAACTAAGCTAATTATGTCATTTAGGTGGAACCCTAGCTAACTATAGGAGAAGAGAAAGAGAAGAAGAAGTAAAAGAAGGAGGAGGAGGAGGAAGAGGAGAATAAGAAGAAAAAGGAGGAGGAGGAGGAGGAGAAGGAGAAGGAAGAGGAGAAGGAGAAGAAGGAGAAGAAGAAGGAGAAGAAGAAGGAGAAGGAGCGGGAGCTCCTTCTCCTTCTCCTTCTCCTTCTTCTCCTTCTTCTTCTTATCCTTTTGTCCCCTTCTTCTTCTCCTCCTCCCTCTCCTCCTTCTTCTTTTCCTTTTTCCTCTTCCTTGCTTTCATTTTCCTCTTTTTCTATTCTTGTCCCCTTCTTCGGGCTAAATTGGCTAAGAATGCCTTTTTGGAGCTAATTATGTCATTTCGAGGATAATTAGCTAAGTATAGGTCATTTTTTATTAAATAGGCCATTTAGGAGCTAACTAAGCTAATTATGTCATTTAGGTGGAACCCTAGCTAACTATAGGAGAAGAGAAAGAGAAGAAGAAGTAAAAGAAGGAGGAGGAGGAGGAAGAGGAGAAGAATAACAAAAAGGAGGAGGAGGAGGAGGAGGAGGAGAAGGAGAAGGAAGAGGAGAAGGAGAAGAAGGAGAAGAAGGAGAAGAAGAAGGAGAAGAAGAAGGAGAAGGAGCGGGAGCTCCTTCTCCTTCTTCTCCTTCTTCTTCTTATCCTTTTGTCCCCTTCTTCTTCTCCTCCTCCCTCTCCTCCTTCTTCTTTTCCTTTTTCCTCTTCCTTGCTTTCATTTTCCTCTTTTTCTATTCTTTTCCCCTTCTTCGGGCTAAATTGGCTAAGAATGCCTTTTTGGAGCTAATTATGTCATTTCGAGGATAATTAGCTAAGTATAGATCATTTTTTATTAAATAGGGCATTTAGGAGCTAACTAAGCTAATTATGTCATTTAGGTGGAACCCTAGCTAACTATAGGAGAAGAGAAAGAGAAGAAGAAGTAAAAGAAGGAGGAGGAGGAGGAAGAGGAGAAGAAGAAGAAAAAGGAGGAGAAGGAGGAGGAGGAGAAGGAGAAGGAAGAGGAGAAGGATAAGAAGGAGAGATCCTTCTCCTTCTTCTTCTCCTTCTTCTTCTCCTTCTTCTCCTTCTTCTTATCCTTTTGTCCCCTTCTTCTTCTCCTCCTCCCTCTCCTCCTTCTTCTTCTCCTTTTTCCTCTTCCTTGCTTTCATTTTCCTCTTTTTCTATTCTTGTCCCCTTCTTCGGGCTAAATTGGCTAAGAATGCCTTTTTGGAGCTAATTATGTCATTTCGAGGATAATTAGCTAAGTATAGGTCAATTTTTATTAAATAGGCCATTTAGGAGCTAACTAAGCTAATTATGTCATTTAGGTGTAACCCTAGCTAACTATAGGAGAAGAGAAAGAGAAGAAGAAGTAAAAGAAGGAGGAGGAGAAGGAAGAGGAGAAGAAGAAGAAAAAGGAGGAGGAGGAGGAGGAGGAGAAGGAGAAGGAAGAGGAGAAAAAGAGGAAGTCCCCTTCTTCTCCTTCTTCTTCTTATCCTTTTGTCCCCTTCTTCTTCTCCTCCTCCCTCTCCTCCTTCTTCTTGGAGCTAACTAAGCTAATTATGTCATTAGATGGAAGTCTAGCTATTTTGCAGCTAACTAAGCTAATTATGTCATTAGATGGAAGTGTAGCTATTTTTTATTAAAACACTAGAAATAACATACCTAAGTTAGGGTGAAGCACGGTGGCTCTGGCTTGTTTCACCTGGAGAAGGCCGCCCTGGAGAAGGCTCGACTGTAGAAGGGTCGTGCGATGCGTTTCGGGACATATTCTGCACCAAACATCGTTTGCAATGTGTAGTTAGCATGAGGACACTCTTAAGATCACTCCACTGAAATGAAACTCACCGTCCCCGCCACGTTAATGACTGGCATCGGCGGAGGGACTTGGCCGTTCTTCTCGCACATAGACTGTACATTTGGTTTCGACAAGTCAAACTTTTTATTTATTAATGAAACGGACATTCAAATGCAAGATTTGAAATAACATGAAGAAGAAACTTACCACGAAGAGCTCGTATATGGCCCTGGTAGACGCTTCATTCCGTGCCCTCTCCGCCTCCACCAATGCAGTCGTCCTCTCCTCCAGCTCCCTAATTTCCTTATCCTTCTCCGCCATAGCCGCCTGCATTGCCGCTCTCTCTTTCTGAATAGCAGCCTGCAACACAACTCATTGTTAGCAATGTAATCATATTGGTTCCAACGCACAACATAATGCGGAAAGATAGTTGAGTCCATTAAACTAACCTCGATGGCGAGCTCGACTGGCCGTGGACGACGTGTTATCTCCGGACAAGAGCTCGTTTGGCGTGCCTTTATCTGCCGGAGAGTGCTAGGACAACGTATAAGGCTGTCTCCAATGGCGAGCGAGCCATGGGGCCTCCCGTTGCCAGCTATCATCACCAGCTCTGGATCAATAGGCCCCTCTCTCGGGTTAAAGTCCTCCCCTTTCCTCCCCTTCCCGTGATCTCTGTACTTCACGAGCTTGTCGTGGGAGGAGATGTTGGTGAAGTTTTCTGGATGCTCGAGGTCAGACTGAGAGAATGCCTTGACCTTCTTGTACGAGGCAGTATGGGCCATCGCATACAGGTCGTACATCTGTGGCGCCTCCGTCCTATTGTGACGCGCCTAAAAGAGAGAGAGCAGAAAATTGTATTGGTAAAGGGCTCAAGATAGCATTAAGAATGAATTGCATGAGGCATGAAGCAAACCACATACCCAGTTCTCACCAAATTGGATTAAGTTGACGCTCCCTTGATGGTGTGGCACGCCAACCATTTTGCCACGCCTCTCCTTGGCGTTGTTGTGGCTGGTCTCCCACGTTTCGGAGCACCACTGGTCCACCAAGGCCTCCCAACAATCCATCTTATCCACACACCATATCGGGGGCACCTAAGTTAATAAAGAGAAAATTGAGTGCGTAAGAACCAAATCAAGGAAACTAACTACAAAGCCTTAATAATATGTAATTACCTTCATGTAATGCTCCTTCTCCATCTTAGCATCACGGCACTTCGCCTTATCAATCCTAATACGCCGCGTGGCATAGTAGTCTCGAACAGCCTGCACCCGAGCCTCGTGCCGAAAGTTTTGAAGTAGGCGGCGACATTCGGTTTCGATAACCTTTGCCGCGTCTTCCTCGTATCCCTCCTCACACCTGTAGAAGGTCTGCAAACGAGACAACACCGATTAGTACAATAAATAGCTATGGTTAATTTATAATTGTGTGAAAGAGAAATTACCCAAAACTTTCGGATCACCATGTCCGCCCTCGTGTCACACAAAACACCGTCGATCTCCACCTCCGGCGGGGCCGGGGCACCCAAGTAGTGCTCCCAGGTCATCCCTACCTCTCGCTCCCGATCGGGCAACGTAACAAACCCTGGGAAGTTTTGACGGCAAAGAACACCGAGGACGCTGTTGGGCTTGCGGACACCCTTGGCAACAATCCAACCCCTACAGTATGACAAATTGAAGCCAAAACATTAGATATTTGAGAAAACGCGAAGGCAAAAGGTTAAATAAGAGTAAATTAACTTACTTGTCCCCATTTGGCCTAATCGACCACCTCTGGTCGGGGGTCGCTGGCACGAGCGGGAGCCCCGAACTACCACGCTGGTAGACGGTATCCCACTGGGTATCCCCCTCACCCAGCTCCTCGTCGCTACCAGCATGGCCAGTTGGCTCAGGCCAGGTATCCCACTGGGTCTCTTGGGACGTACCCTCATCCCTGCTGTGCTCCGCAGTCGTGTGGAAGGAAGCCTCTGGGACACGAGTCTCGTGGGTCAAAGGCTCGTCGACCTGAGGCTCGTCGACCCGAGGCTCGTGAACCGGAGACCGTGTAGCCTCCACCTCAGACGAATCCACCCTAGAAGTCCTCCTGTGCTCAGGTGAATCAGCTTGGGGTGGTGGCGGAGACCGTGTAGCCCTACCTCTCCCGCGGCCACGTGTACCTTTAGTACAACATAAATACCAACATGAGTAATAAAATACCAATATGCATACAACATGAGTACAACATAAATACCAACATGAATACAACGTGTACCTTTAGTGCCTCTCGGCTTCGCGGGTGGTCGACCTCCTCTCACAGGGGCCGCTCCTTGCATAGTAGAGAGCAACACTCTCCGAAGAGGCGAGGCAGGAATGGAAGTACCCATCCCATCACCCGCCGACGAAGAAGCAGCCGCGGCATGCTTTCGACCCTTTCCCACCATCTTTCAACACCTCTCATGACAAAGAGTAAATGAAATTAGTACAACATAAATACCAACAAGACTAATAAAAATTGAATACCTAACATGAACTCAAAATTTATATATAGTATAATTGTTGAATACCTGACATGAACTAATAACAATCGTCCTCGTCTATATATGCTTCGGGGTCAATAAATGCATCATGATCATCACTATCATCAATAAATGCATCATCATCATCACTATCTAGAAGAAAATGTGGAAGGCCACCATTATGTAATCGGTCAAGAAGTGACAGGTCATCCGCAGCAGTAACCTCTTCTTCTTCCAGCTCTTCCTGTTCGGGCTCAGGGGTTAAGACGGATTCACTGTCGCTGTCAACTTCAATGTTCTGGGGTGAAGTAGAGCGGTTCTTGGAACGTTTCTTGGACATACGTGTTTCTTGGAAGAATTCTCCTTCATATGTGTCTGGGTTAATGTGAGGTTCGTAATCCTCTTCATTGAGGGTAGGTGGTCTAAAATGTGGTGGCACTTCATAAACGACATCCCAACCTTTGAGATTTGGATCAGTTTGGCAGGCCCACGGTAGATAGAAAACTTGTGTCGCCTGTTGAGCCGTAATATAGACATCGGGAACATCTAAGTGGGTGTTTTGGTTGATTTCGACTAGTCCTATATGTTCATGAGTCCTTCTAGTCTCCCTCGGCTCAAACCAATAACATTTGAATACTACGACGGTCGGTGGGTTTTCACAATAGAATAGAAGTTCATAAATTGCTTCAACCCTTACATAATACTCGGTGTCTCCTTCGCCGATAGCAGAGACAGAACAATTTGTAGTCTTTAGGTCGGGCATAGATAGCTCTTTGCCAAAGGTACGAAAGTGATACCCGTTGATGTTGTATTTGTCAAATGAACGGACCTTATAGTCAAAACCATTAGCGACTTGTCTCAACTCGGCGTCCATAGGCTCTGCATCAGCCTACAAGTTTAATACGAAAGAATGGATGCATTAGCCGCAAATTAGACCAATAAGTCAAATGGGCCCTTAATGCTAATTAATTACTCTTTGTTTGAACCAAGAGATGAAACCAGGATAGTCGCCTCCATGCTTTGCGAGAAGCTCATACTCTTCAACGGAATCCTTTTCGATGACCGCTCCATCCGAGAATTCGGCGACGTATCGACTATATCAAATATCCGGGAATAAGAGTGGTTCAAAGCAATTAGAAGTTGCGGAACAATAAATTACCGAGAACTTACTCGATGTACGGCCGCACTTCTGTTAGGTTGGTGAAGATATACAATGAAATGGTCCGCCATTCTTCGACATCCAACGATTTCCCTTTCGAAGCACCGGATGGTGCGAGCTTACCTTTGAATAGGCTGAGGTTGGATCGAACTTTTTCTCGATCGCCATCATTGTACCGAGGCTTCGGGTTATGCAAATGATAATTTTTGGCTTCGTAGTGTGCTGTCACGAAGTTTGCCGCCTCCTCAGTAATGAATGCCTCGGCCATCGATGCTTCAATTCTACGTTTATTTTTACACTTAGCTCGAAGCGTCTTCTGCATCCTCTCAGTTGAGTAGCACCATCGATTTTGAACGGGCCCCCCCATTCTTGCCTCGGTCGGGAGATGCAAAATCAAATGTTGCATTGGATTAAAGAAGCCCGGTGGAAAGATCTTTTCTAATTTGCAGACCAACTCCGGCGCCAACTCTTCCATTTCATCTAGCACGCCAGGCGATAGTTCTTTCGCACAAAGAGAACGGAAGAAATAGCTCAGCTCTGCCAGTACTAGCCATTCATCCTCAGGGATAAAGCCACGCAACATCACCGGCATTACCCGCTCAATCCATATGTGCCAATCATGACTCTTGAGCCCAAATATTTTCAATTTCTCAAGACTCGCTCCCCTCTTTAGATTCACAGCATACCCATCGGGGAACATCAACCGCATTTTCACCCACAATAGCATTTCCCTCATAGCTGGCCTTTCAAGATTGAACCATGCCTTTGGCTTCGCTATGCTTTTCTTTCCTTTCCGTTGTCGCAAGTATTGCAACGGTCTATCACATAGAGCCTCCAGGTCGATTCTAGCCTTAGGATTATCTTTTGACTTCCCCTCTATGCCGAACAATGTACCAAAAATGGCCTCCGCAATATTCTTTTCAGTGTGCATCACGTCAATGTTGTGTGGGCAAAGGAGGTCTTTGAAGTAAGGGAGATCCCATAAGCATGACTTGTGAGTCCAGGCGTGTTCCGTATTATACCCTTTGAAGTATCCTGGACGCAAAGGATCGGGCTCGAGAGCGTTTAACTGATCAAGGGTCTGTTGGCCTGTCAACGCAGCTGGTGCAGTGTTTTTGACAACTCTACCTTTGATGAAATTCTTCTTGTCTTTTCTGAACTTATGGTCAGGATCCAGGAATTGTCTATGCATGTCGAAGCAAGAATACTTGCGACCAGCCTGCAGCCAACGGAACTGAAGAGCTGCCTTGCATGTGGTGCACGGGAACCTTCCATGCACACACCAGCCAGCGAATAGCGCAAACGCCGGATAATCATGCGTCGAGTACATGTACCACACATGCATTTTGAGATTTGTTTTGGTAGCCGCGTCGTAGGTCTTGATCCCATTATCCAGGCTTCTTGCAACTCATCCTTAAGCGGCTGCATGTACACATTCATATTCTTCCCCGGATAGTTGGGCCCTGGAATTATCAACGTCAGGAAAATGTTCTTTCTTTTCATAATCTCTCCGGGTGGCAAATTTAGTGGAATGACAAATACAGGCCAACAACTGTATTGTGCTGCCGTCATACCATACACATTGAACCCATCCGTGCTGATGGCAACTCTAGGTTGCCTTGGATCTTTCGATTTATCCTTATGTAATGCATCGAAGTGCCTCCACGCAAAACCATATGAAGTGTGTACCAGCATCTTGTTCCCATCCGCATCTAGTTCGGTTCTTTTGCCCAATTTGTGCCATGTCATCTGTCTGGCCGTCTCTTTGACCATGAAAAGACGTTGAAGTCTTGGTACGATTGGCAGATATCGAAGAACACTAATGGGGATTTTGGTCTGATTCTTCTCACCCATGCCGTTGTCTACCACAATATACCTGGAAGAATTGCAAATGGGGCAATAGTTCAAGGCCGCATACTCAAGCCTAAATAAGGCACATCCATTCTCACAGGCATGTATCTTCTCATAGGGCATCTTTAGTACACGGAGGATTTTCTCTGACTGGTACAGGTTTGCAAGCAGTACATGGCCTTTGGGTAGAAAGCGTCCAAATATCGTCATCATCGCGTCGTAGCATTCTCTTCCTAGGTTGAATTGAGCCTTCAGAGCCATTACTTGCGCGATGGCATCCAGCTGACAAAGCTCAGTCTGCTCGTGGAGAGGACGTTTTGAAGACTCCAGCATTTCATAGAAGGCCTTTGCAGATTCCTCCATCTCATCGTCCGAATCCCGAGCATCATCAAAGTCTTGCACCATGTCTTCAATCCCGGTACCATGCTCGTCGGTGCGACGACGAATCACCTCAGCTCTGGCACGTTGGTCAGACTCACCATGAAAAGTCCACACCGTATAATTAGGCGTAAAACCCCACTTCTGCAAGTGTTTACCCATTTCAAACTCTGTCTGCTTTTTCCAGTTGTCGCAGTTGGGACAGGGGCACCATGTTTTTTACTGGCCATTTGCAAATGCGGCTCTCACAAACCCCCTGGTTTTTGTTAACCATTCATGGGTCATGTCTTTCTGACTAGGGTGACCAGTGTACATCCAAGCACGATCACTCATGTTGCCTAGCTACCTATGGGGGCACAAGAAATAAATACATAATTCATCATCTATATTCATACGCTAATCAAGTTTGTCAGTTTTATTACGTCCATGCAACCTACACGCTAATAGGTAAAGATAGGTCCTAATCCCACCCGAGTATGTGTAGACTGGGTTCGTTTTCCCATGCTCTGCTCCAGATGCGACGCACAATTTCGGCAGCACCTCCCCGCTGTTCTCCTGATACACGTCTCGGCAATAAGCAGAGAGGATGTGTACCCGGAGAACAACAGGGGAGGCACTGACGAAATTCCGCATCGGATCCGGAGCACAGCATACGGGGAAAACAAACCCAATCTACACATACTCGGGCTGTCCATGGATAATGTTGGACAATTCGAAAGGATGGCGGTTATAAATATGCAAAGAAATGCATATTTATAGATGTCGCCCTTTCGAACGGGAGACGCATACTGGTCACGCATACTCATGATTGAAGAAACCTATAGCTAGCAAGTTTCATCGGCACAAAGACCGGGACAGAGGAAATTAAGGGGGTAGGAGGAGAAGTCATTTGTGCTCACCAACAAACGTCCAACGCACGTGGAGGTCGTCGAACAACTGCACATTGAAATTCACCCGATCAACACAAATACGATGTTTTTATAATTAACATGATCAGAAAATATGTGACCTAACTCATAATTTTCAAAACTATGACCCCGTGGGCCTCTGGAAGGCCGAAGAAAGCACCTTCTCGTTCAAAAGAAGGCAGAAGAGGTGTCGGGGGTCGGGGCTTAGTGGCGTCGGGAGTCAGTGCCGTCGAGGGTCGGTGGCATCGGTGGTCGGGGGGTTAGTGGCGTCGGTTGTGGGGGGTCAGTGGCGTCGGGGGTCCAGGGTTAGTGGCGTCGGGGGTCCAGGGTCAGTGACGTCGGGTGTCAGTGGCGTCGGGGGTCGGGGGTTGGTGGCGTCGAGCGTCGGGGGTCGGGAGTCGTGGGCCGAGGGGCTGGGTCGGGGGCAGTGGCGTCGGGGGTCGAGGGTTAGTGGCGTCGGGGGTCAGTGGCGTCGGGGGTCGGGGGTCGGGGGTCAGTGGCGTCGGAGGTCGATGGTCGGGGGTCAGTGGCGTCGGGCGTCAGGGGTCGGGGGTCGAGGGTCAGTTTCGGGGTGCCGGGGTTCCCTTTTCCTCTTCTTTCTTCTTCTCCTCTCTCCTCTTTTTCTTCTTCTTCTTCTTCTTCTTCTTCTTCTTTTTTCTCCTCCTACTCCCCCTCCTCTTTTTCTCCTTCTATTCTTTTTCTTCTTCTTCTTCTTCTTCTTTTTCTTCTTCTTCTTCTTTCTCCTCCTCTTTCTCCTCCTCCTCCTCTCCTCTTCTTCTTCTTCTTCTTCTTCTTCTTCTTTTTCTCCTCCTCCTCCTCCTCCTCCTCTTCTTCTTCTTCTTCTTCTTCTTCTTCTCCTGCTTTTTTTTCCTTCTGCTTTTTTTCTTCTAACCTAACTAACTAACCTAATTAGCCTAATAATCTAACCAAATAAACTAACTAAATTACCCTATATATAATAAAAAAACTAACCTAATAAACTAACTAAAGTAATTAACTTTTTTAAAAATAAAAACAAAAAAAACTCACCGGCAGGGGGCGGCGGCAGGGGGCGCCGGCGGCACGGGGGCGCGCGGCTGGGGGCTCGCGCAGGGGGCGTCGGCGGCAGGGGGGGCGGCAGGGGGCGGCGCGCGGCAGGGGGCGGCGGCAGGGGGCGGCGGCGGCAGGGGGGCGGCACGCGGCAGGGGGCCGCGGCAGGGGGCGGCGCGCGGCAGGGGGCGGCGGCGGCAGGGGGCGGGGGTGGGTCACCGCGGGAAGGGGGTCGCCGGGGGGGTGGGCTCGCCGGGGGGGGTAGGCTCGCCGCGGGGAGGGGATCTCGCCGGCAGGGGTGAGAGTGGTCGGGGTGAGAGAGAGAGAGAGACAGTTAGCGAGGTGGGGGGTAACGGCCGTTATAGGGAGGCCCCTTTGCCGTCCGCCCCCCGACGGCAAAGGGACGTAAGGCAGATGGCAAAGGGACGTACGGCTGACGGCAAAGGACCGCGGACGGCAAAGGCCCCGGATTTCGGACACGGCAGGCATGGGGCCCACACGTCCCCTTTGCCGTCTGCCCTGGGGCTCTTTGCCGTCCGCTGGCAGACGGCAAAGGACCCACACATGGCAAATAGTATTTTTGCCATGTGTCAGTTCTTTGCCGTCTGTATTGTGTCAACTGATGGCAAAGAGGTTCTTTGCCGTCAGCCAGCAGACGGTAAAGAACTGGCTGACGGCAAATTTCTGGATTCGAGTAGTGAATATGCTGGAGAATGAAACATATTTTTAGTCTAATCTGATTTAATGAACTTTGCAGCTATTATCAGTGTGGAGCTTCGAAAACATGGTATGCGATTTGAGGAAAAGCTGCTGCAGATTTTGGGAAAGTGGTATGTGAGCATGTATATGACCATGAAAATTTTTCAGGTGAACGGGAAACTGCAGCATTTGATATCGTTTTGGGGAAAGGCTACAATGGACCCTCCAAATATTCTCTGCTTACTGCACATTTCATTTTTGTAGAGATTATGCCTGAAGCACCGGGTGTTTGAAGTATGTCAAGCTGATCTTCAGAACGATGAGGACCAGGCCTACAGGAAGATTATGCCTGAACCATTTGTCGTTTCTCCTTTGGCCCCGTCTATTCTTGTCCCATCTCTTTGCTACACACTTTTTTAGATTGCAAGTTTCTGCATGTACTAGTGCTGGCTATTCTAAGGAAATTGCTTGTTCGCATCGTCAAAGAACGCTAGTTGGTACTTTTACCCAAACGAATGTTTCTGAACTTTTTCTGTGGTTGTGCTCAATTTATCCCATGACTGTAAAAAGAAGTGTAGCACGCCGAAACACAGTAAGAGGATGTGATAAGAAAATTGTTCAGTTGTTTTCTACTCGTACAATTTATGCCCAGTTTCTTCTATTTATCTTGTGATAATGTGACTTGGAAAGTATAAATGTTATCATTTCCTTTTAATTCAACATTCAAGTCATCCTTCCTTGCAGATAACGGAAACCTCCATAGGTCAAGCACTATGCCGGGGGTGATCAAGGATACTGAGATAACTACTGAAACTACGGGTCCATCAAATCTGGAAAGGTCAAAAACTGAGAGGCGCAAACAAAGTAACCCAGCTGATGATCCTGCTAAACAGTTATTGGATGATAAGATTTCCATAAGGAAAAAGGTGTGTATACCTGGCCCTCTTATCTTCCTTGGTATGATGAAATGTAGCTTCTTCTTGACGCGGTCCATGTGCCGGTTATGTAAATGTCGGAGGTATTGAATTGTTAATTACGTTAGCTTCTGTATGAACATTGTCATTAATATGTTTGGGAGATAGTTTTTATATGTAATTACATCTCTATAGAAGTTGGAGCTGATGAAATTGCAAGTGCTTTAGTGGGTTGGAACCAAAGTTTTAAATAGCGGGCTATAGTAAAAAATTCTAATGGCGTGATGCTAGTGGCGCACCTATAGTGCGCCATTAGTAGCCAAAATAGGTGCACCACTAGCAGGCCTTTTCCTAGTAGTGCCAGCATGGATCATTTGCAGTCTACAGTCTATGTTACGCCCGATAATGCCCAGGGTTGCCCAACAGTCTAAAGTCTATGTCAGGCCCGATAATGTTTGTGAATACATGATTGTTCCCACTTGTATGGCTATTTTCTAATGGGTGTCTCACCTGTATGTATGTTTATGTCATCATGATTGCCTTGCCTGTTATCATCTTTGATTCCTTCTTCTTATGGAGTACTATCTTTTCCTTACCCTCTTTTTTGCGAATGGAGTGGATTCAGAATAGTGCATTTCCTCCACTTGTGCCTGTTAGATGCAGGTCTCTCCGATGTATACTGATATTTTGACTATACCGGTGGTTACTTATCCCGCAAAATAAAACAAAATCATCAACAGAGAATATTCAGTATTTGTATGGCTATTTTCTTTGATCTGATCACCCTGAAAATATCATTTGCATGCATACTTGACTCTGCTGATGTTTGTTGACATTTCGATTATGTCAGTCATTACTCTGTACTTTGCTAATGACATTGGCATGCATACTTGACTCTGCTGATGTTTATTGATATTTGATCGTATCAGTCATTGCTCTGTACCTTGCAAAAAATGACATTAGTTTGTGATTTTCTGGTGTTGCTATTTATTTACATTGCAGTAGGACGATGATGGGAGGACGAGGATGTCAACAGTGATTACAACCAGGAGGATGAACCCACCCATTGCCACGCGGATGCTCTTTGGACTACGATATGGACATGAAGGCATTTGTTTTAGTGCCAAATATTACTTACTAATGCCCGCAAAGTATCGTTGTTGCTATGGAGCTATGTATGTATGGATGCTATGGAACTATATGTATATATGGATGCTATGGAATTTTGGATGTATGGATGCTATGGAGTTTTGATATATGGATACTGAAATTTGTTATGCAACTTTGCATATATGTTATGCGTTGTGGATCAGTAAAACTATTGGGCACATATTATGTATTATATATTTGATATATATGTTATGTGTTGTTGAATTTGTGATTTTGAAACAAAACATATATATGCTAGAATACCAGATACTAATGGAGCACCATGGGCTATACTAATGGCACACCTGGGAGGCATACTAATGGCGCACCTGCGAGACATACTAATGGCGCACCTGAGAGGCATACTAATGGCGCACCTGGGAGGCATACTAATGGCGCACCTGAGAGGCATACTAATGGTGCACCTGGGAGGCATACTAATGGCGCACCATGAGCAATACTAATGGCGCACCATGAGCAATACTAATGGCGCACCATGAGGTAAAAAAATCTAATGGCGTGATGCTAGTGGCGCACCTATAGTGCGCCATTAGTAGCCAAAATAGGTGCGCCATTAGCAAGCCTTTTCCTATTAGTGTAGTTGTGATTCTGTATCGCCTAAGTTAAAACTACTTCGAGTACGGACGCGCTCCACACTCGGGAACTTAGCTGCGACTCTGTATCGCCTAAGTTAAAAACAACTCTGAGTGCGGACATGCTCCACACTCGGGGGCTTAGCTGCGACTCTGTATCGCGTAAGTTAAAAACAACTCTGAGTGCGGACATGCTCCACACTCGGGGGCTTAGCTGCGACTCCGTATCACCTAAGTTAAAAACAACTCTGAGTGCGGACATGCTCCACACTCGGGGGCTTAGCTGCGACTCCATATCGCCTAAGTTAAAAATAACTCTGAGTGCGGACATGCTTCACACTCGGGGGCTTAGCTGCGACTCTGTATCGCCTAAGTTAAAAACAACTCTGAGTGCGGACATGCTCCACACTCGGGGGCTTAGCTGCGATTCCGTATCGCCTATGTCAAAACAACTCTGAGTGCGGACATGCTCCACACTCGGGGGCTTAGTTGCAATTCTGTATCGCCTAAGTTAAAACTACTCCGAGTGCGGACATGCTCCACACTCGGGGGCTTAGCTGCGACTCCGTATCGCCTAAGTTAAAACAACTCTCAGTGCGGACATGCTCCACACTCGAGGGCTTAGCTGCGATTCTGTATCGCCTAAGTTAAAACTACTCCGAGTGCAGACATGCTCCACACTCGGGGGCTTAGCTGTGACTCCGTATCGCCCAAGTTAACAACAACTCTGAGTGCGGACATGCTCCGCACTCGGGGGCTTCACTGCGACTCTGTATCGCCTAAGTAAAAACTACTCCGAGTACAGACATGCTCCACACTCGGGAACTTAGCTGCGACCCCGTATCGCCTAAGTTAAAAAATACACTCGCAGACTTGACTTTGATCCAGAAATCATATAATGCAGATTCAACAAACATTCAACATGACAAGCACTGGAAGTCTTAAACCCTCTGCCAGACTCATCTAGTCCGACAGAGGCTCGGGGACTACGCCCAGTGGGTGCACTGAGCGTGCCCCCACAGGAAGAGAAATACAAAAAAAACATTCTGCTTGGTCAGGTCCAGCAACAACATTCAAGTTCAACAGATTCAACAGACTCCGACCGACTACCAACAATCAGTTAGAGTCTCAAGATCATGTTGGTCACTCGGATCTACTTCAATTCTCAAGTTCACTTGGACATACTACTCAGCAGAATCGATCAGGGCGGATGATGGATACTTCAATCAACGCACAGTTCTGTAAGGCCCTGAAGCACGTTCAAGTGCGGTCTGCGGCTACAAGATTTACATCGACACCTTCACCACTCGGACCCTGATCCATTCGGGGGCTAATGACGGGGATATAGCCCTAGGGTAGGGTCATAGGTCTGACCAATATGTCCTACCCAAGGGCACCTCATTATTGGTTTAAGGACTACAAGGGAAATTCCTACTGGATCGTGACAACATCTAATCCACTCGGATGACAGTCAACCACTCGGCCGTATGACTCACTCGGTCATGCAAATACCAACAGTCGGCAAGACATCTGAAGTGGGATGACATTATGGCATCAATGCCCCATCTTGTAACATAAGAGGTGAGGAGGTGGCGCGCTCTATATAAGCCACCCCCTCCACATAGCGAGGGGATAGTTTTCTTCTCCCCCGGCGGGCTCATTCTTTCCCTGGACCTCCGACTCTCTCTATACCATGTAACTCATGTCCATGACAGATAAAACAAAGCCTCTCTGGAGCACGAGACGTAGGGTTGTTATCTCCACTGTGAGAGGCCTGAACTCGCTAAAACCACTGTGTCACCCATGTGCATCTTGATAGATCATGCTCCGTTATCCTACCCCCTTTCTATGGTCGGAATCGTTACCACGACAATAAGTAACCTAGTTCTTAATCCCCGCAGAAAGATGAGGATGACCAGAATAGAATAATTTAAGAAGAGAAGCAAGAATCTTACGTTACCTTCCACAAACAATTCCCTTATATATAACTAAAGCAATTCTAGACTCAACTTCGACCAGTTTGGCTTAGTAATCCTACAGTCAGTCAGGCTCTGATACCAACGCTGTCGGGACCCTGATCCTAAGCCATAGGAATCCAGCCTGTAGCACATCACATCTCTTTGTG
The DNA here is from genome assembly GCF_904849725.1 of Hordeum vulgare subsp. vulgare. Taxonomy (NCBI): domain Eukaryota; kingdom Viridiplantae; phylum Streptophyta; class Magnoliopsida; order Poales; family Poaceae; genus Hordeum; species Hordeum vulgare. Next base: position 220,025,829 of record NC_058520.1, read on the forward strand.
GTCCCACGCACGGTTATCTCCACGGCTGCAGCCTTAGCTTAGCCGGGACCGTTTGCACCTTTTGACTCGCGTATGCAATTTTGTCGCTAGCATTCCGATGTCAAAGAAACCGAGTCGACATGTCTAGTCATAAACTCAAGTGGCAGTTTCGTACAGGGACAAACATACATGACCCAGGAAGCAGGTGTCGGTCTTTAGCGAGTGTAGACGAGTCGTAGCAAGCTACAAGGACTCCATTACACCACGTGACATTTTCCCAAAGGGACAAACACAACAGCTAAGAAGGACACATGCCGGTCAACCAATGTGTCCGGAGCAGCAGCGAACTACCATGGCTCGGTGGAAGCACAAAGGGGCATTTCTCCGTAAGGAGTGCTACTAAGGCACATGAATAGGTGTTCGAACCCCATACATATCAAGTACAACACACGTACGCATGGCATACCGATATACATAGATAGATCGATGGCATCACAACATAACCATAAACATACAAACTTTATTTACAAGGCTCGGAAGAGCCTCACACATAATATTACACAGATAGGGGTCTCACGACCCTTCATCACAAGTTATTCAAACAAGTCTTACAAGCCAGCGGAAGTTTAAAACCGCCTGAGTACAGACATATGGAAAGGTAAAAGGCACATGGCCTGACTATCTGCGGACCCAACCTAGGGCCAGATCGTAGCTAGGACACCAGCTACACGTCGTCATCAACGTCTAGATATAAACCACCATTAGGGTCATTAACAACCTCTGCAACAAATTATTAAGCAAACGTGAGTACAAGAGTACTCAGAAAGACTTTAGAACAACCTATCTATTCATGCAAATGTATCAACAAGGGGTTGTGGGGTTTCAAGCAGAAAGCCAGCTTTGACTCTTGGCTAGACAAACTACATGTTCAAATAGTTTTGACAACTTTGTTTTCTCGCACACAAGTCCACTAAATCCACAACAATACACCATCATGGAATCATTCCGTCACCCTACGGAATGCCATCCACGACACTGACACTTATCTTGACATTTTTATGAGTAGCCATTATAGTTGTCTATGAACAACATATGTTTCCAAGTAGTCCATATCCGCGGACGCGGCTATTCGAATAGATCATAACCCTGCAGGGGTGTACTTCTTGACACACGCTCTCGCCACTTATCGCTATGTGCACGTCATGCACCTCGACAACCTTCAAGCGGAAGACCAGCGAGGGAGTCGGCCACGACCGTTAACCACACTAATACCTAGTCCAGGTTTATCGCTTATCTGAGGGTAACCTGCACGGAAGTCCGGCCAAGGTTTCTGCCACGGCCCCAAACGATGTGCGCAGGGTTCCCAACCCACCATCCGAGTGCCGCTTGGTACACCTTGCCACTGCCTACCGCATCATAGCCCACCTCTAAAGTCAGCACTATGCACGGCCTCCAGCATGACTATAAACACCGGAAACTACTTGCAACTCCTGGACCGAGTACTAAGCGATTAATAAGTCGAGCGAGGTCATATTTCAGGGCCCAACATGTGGTAGTATTTGGTCTTGGATTACATACACGGAACTCAGTTCCTAAGGACGGTTCCAATGAAACAACCCGCTATGTACTCCTACATAACCTTTCACCGGTGCCTTTACCAAATCAGGTTCAACACACAACCTTTATTAACAGAACACATTCTCAGGATCCTGTTCATCGCCCAGATGACAGACCATACACAACTCTAAGCATAGCATGCATAGCAGGACAAGACACATCATGGCTCAAGCATCTACCAGGTATGCTAGGTTGCAAGGTTTAGCTAATTACTGTGACAAAGACAGGTCATGCAAAGGAATGGGTTCAACTAACGTGGTAAAAGCATTGAAATCATTTTGGCCTAATGCAAGAAGTAAGAGCAGGAGCGGGAACATGGGATTTATCGGGATGATCAAAATGGTTGCTTGCCTTGTTTCTTAGCAGAGGGGTGATATCCGTCAGTCGGATAATCAGTCGTATCCGAAGGGGCGGGGCCTACCGAATGGCAACATACAGTCAATAACAATCATATGCAACAGTCATGATGCATGAACATGGCATGAAATGAAAGGTGATATGTTTCAATGTGGTTGGTGAAACCTTAGTTTGCATCTGGTTTGAAATCCAAATTCAAATATCATTTGAAATGGCATATTTATCTTAATCATTTAGTTGATTTGACCTGATGCTGTTTCATAACTTTATTTTTCATGCATGAAAGTAGCACCATTGAGTTCATTGAATTTTGCTGATCAATTTGCATATATTATTTGTCTGATTTGGAGTTATATTCAGTTTTCTATGAATTTCCAAAGTTTTGCAATTATTCTAGAATTATATTAAAACTAGAATTAGATTTATTGCATCAGCATGACATTAGCACGTCTGCTGGCCGTTGAAAGTCAAACCTGACCAGTGGGTCCCGCTGTTCAGTGAGTCTCGCCAGTTTTAGTTTAAGTTGAAACTTAAATAGCTAATTAACAGAGCTAGACCCATATGTCAGTGACTTTTTAACTTTTTATATAATTATTATTTTTATTTTGACAAAACTTAATTAGTCTGGGGGCGGCCCCACTTGCCACAGACTCAGGGGAGTCAGCCCCACCGGTGATGGGGTCAAACCCATCGGCGGCGAGGCTCCGGCGACCACCAGAATGGCGGAGGGCCTCGGATTTGCTATTCCGGTGACCAAACGCACGGCGGAGGGCACCAAACGATCGGCCACTCGATCTCAGCTCCATTTTTGCAAAGAGCAGGGGCTGAAACCACCGGAGATGACGCCGACGACGAGCTCAGCGGCTGCTGGACTTCGGGCTCCATCGGGATCATAGCTACGGGGACTGTCACGCACGAGGCTGGGCTCATACAGCATCAATGCGATGCACTGAAGCTAAAGGTGGCCTCAGAATGACCAGCCGATCATCGGAGGGCTACCGACGATGAGCTCCCGCGGCGGATCTCGTCGGGCTCCGGTGGAATCGGGGTCTAGGGCTCGGGATCAAAGGGGAAAATGAGGGGAAAAGCACCCTGAGCTCATAGGGAGTGCAGAGGCGACGAGAGTAGGCTCGGGGATGGTCTGAGGAAGGAGAACGACGACGGCGAGCTCCGGGGGTCCGAGGTTGAAGACAATGGCGCCACGGCGTCTCAGGGGTTCTCGGCATCGAGCGACTGGTTGGAGAGCTTCAGGGGACCAAGGCGAAGCTAATGCGCAACTCAGGTGAGCGGGAGAGGGGCTAGAGCAACGACGAGCTTGAGGTCAGCTCGGGCTCTAATGGCGTCCGAGAGAGGAGAGAGCTGGGGGAGGAATGAGGGGATGCGAATCTGGGGGACGGCTGCGGGAGGCTTATCCCCTCCTTGCCAGCGCGAAGCAGCGGCTTGGCAGGCATGCAGGTGCGTGGCTGCGCCAGAGGGAGCGGCGGCCACCTCCTGCTGGTCGCTGGCACGAGAATGACGACAGGCTAGCTGGGTTCGGCCAGGGGTGAGCGACACGTAAGTTTTGTTTCATTTCTGTTTCTGTTAATTACTTACTGACTGTGTTTTGTTTTATTTTTGGCTCCAAACTATTCCTAAAATAGTTTGAAACATGCTGAAATGTTATTTGGAATATTTCTAAACATATATAAAAGTTTCAGCATTTTTGAAAACTTTGAAATATTTGAAATCAATTATATAGTTGATTTTCGTAGCTTTTAACTTTAAAATAAAATGCCAAAAGCACTTTGAAAATATATTTAACCTCTGATATTTTGTTTTCAACATTTATCAGAAATGATGAACTTTTCTATTGGCCAATTTGGAATTTTTAATTTGCCACCAAATTGAAAAGCTTTTGAATATAGGGTTGCTAGGGTTTGCTTTGGTTTTCTTTGCATGCTTTTGATTTCATTTCATTTTCTTGGATGCAAAGAAGAAGACATGAGCACAAACTTGCTATACTCTATTAAGGATCAGGGATGTGACAACTTCTCCGATATAGTGTAGTTGGGAGAGTTCAAAAAAATAATAGGAGTATCATAAGTGGGTGCGATAGCAACAATTTCATTTTTAACATAAGGAACTTTATCAAGTTCATCTTCATAAGTATCAATCACATTGGCATCATGGCCACAAGCATAGCAAGCATCAAGTTCATCAAAAAGGGATATTTCAAACGAATCCAAGAGATTATAGCATTCATCCTTCGGTAAGAATGAAGGGAAATTAAACAATGTATGAGTTGAAGAGTTACTCTCATTAGAAGGTGGGCACGTGTAGCTAGTCCGCTCTTCCTCCTTTTTTCTTTGCTCTCCTCGTCATCTTTTTCATCTAATGAGCTCATAGTTTCAGCATTTTCTATTCCATAGTTTCCTGCAAAATATTAGTCTCTTCTTGGGCAGCGTAGAATTTCTCCATAAATCGATAAATATGGGCATTATATTCATAATGAGTATAACAATAATGAAGCATAACCAAATTTTCTGATCGGTAAGCAACATCATCATTATCATCACACCCTTTAAATAGAGCTTCAATTTCATAAGCACTCATAAAAGCAACAAACTCTTCTATTTGTTCCACATCATAGTAATCATATATACCATTAGCATAAGAAGCCAAGGTTTCATTGGCATTAAATTTACAAGAAAAGGGAAGGTGTTTAGCCTTCATCCTAGAGCAACAAGTAATATCATATCTCGAGCATAGCTCCCAAGCATACCATTTCAACATATGAATTTGATCCCATAATAGTTTCCCTTTTTGAGTCAAGCGATAATCCCTAAAATATTCACGTTGATCCAACGTGTATCCCATTATACAATTTAATGGGATTTTCTCAGGATTATTAACAAAGTGCATAATATTTTCCAGATAACAAGCATCGAGGGTTTTAGGAGGTTCCCCATCTCCATGAGTAGCATGTACACTTAATTTTTTTGGTATTTCGTGTTCCATATCCATAACAAAATATAGAGAACAACTTAGAACAGCAAAGAAATCTACTTAGTGATAAAGCAAACAAGCACACATGAGAATATTCACCCCACGTTATCTCTCCCCGGCAACGGCGCCAGAAAAAGGTCTTGATAACCCACAAGTATAGGGAATCAATTGTCGCCTTTCTCGATAAGTAAGAGTGTCGAACCCAACGAGGAGCTAAAGGGAGGACAAATATTTCCTCAAGTTCTATCGACCACCTATGCAACTCTACGCACACTTTACGTTCGCTTTACCTAGAACAAGTATGAAACTAGAAGTACTTTGTAGGAGTGATAGGATAGGATTGCAAGAAAAGAAAGAACATGTCAATAATAACTAGGGTCTGCTAGATAAAGAAACAATTGCGTTAGTTTGACGAGTGTGGAAAAGTGGTGGTAGGAGTTGCAGAATTGTCCCTGAGCAATTGACTACGTTACTAGACCGATAGCAAGTTTTATGTGGGAGGGGCCACTCTAGCATGTCATCCCTTATTTGGAATTCTATGCACTTATGATTGGAACTATTAGCAAGCATCCGCAACTACTAACGTTCATTAAGGTAAAACCCAACCATAGCAATAAGATATATTGGTCCCCCTCCAATCTCGTATGCATCAATTTCTATGCTAGGCTGAAGCTTCTGTCACCCTTGCCCTCCAATACGTAGTCCTATCAACATACTACTAAACCTATGGTGTGATCCACGCGCGCGCTCATATGATGGGCACAAAAGGACAACAACATAAACACAATCAAATTAAACCAATCATAGCAATTCATCAATCACCGATAGGACAACGAAAATCTTTTCAGACATCATAGGATGGCAACATATCATTGGATAATAATAGGAAGCATAAAGCACCATGTTGAAGTAGAGGGTACAGCGGGTTGTGGGAGAGTGGACCTCTGAATATAGATGGGGGAAGGTGATGGAGGTGTTGGTGAAGATGACGGAGGTGTTGGTGAAGATGACGGAGGTGTTGGTGTAGATCGCCATCACACGATGATGTCCCGGGAGACGTTCCGGCACCGCCGGGAGAGAGGGGGAGAGAGCCCCCCTTCTTCTTCTTGTTCTTCCTTCACCTCCTCCCTACATGGGAGAAGGGTTTCCCCTCTGGTCCATGGTCTCCATGGTGGCGGAGGGGTGAGAACCCCTTCGAGATTGGATCTCTCTCTCTGTGTCCTTCTGTTTCTGCGCTCCCAGATTCTGGCTTTCACCGTTTCTTCAATTCTCGGAGATCCGTAACTCCGATTGAGGTGTCCTTTTAACACGATTTTCTTCCGGATATTAACTTTCTTGTGGCGAAAGAAGGGCCCCAACTGCCTTAGGGATTGTTCACAAGCCTGCCAGGCGTGCCTGGGGGGAAGGGCGCGCCTCCTGGGCTTGTGACCCCTCGGGGATCATTTCGCGTTGATTCTTCTTCCCAAAAATCATAAATATGCCAAAAACAAAATCCCCGTAGGTTTTTTTTATTGTGATTGGACTTCGTTTGGTATGGATATTCTGTGAAACAAAAAACATGCAACAAACAGGAACTAGCACTGGGCACTGGATCAATAAGTTAGTCCCGAAAATAGTATAAAAAGTTGCCAAAAGTATATGAAGGTTGTAGAATATTGGCACGAAACAATCAAAAATTATAGATACGACGAAGACATATCATACCACTACATCAATCGCGTTTCTTAACGCTTCCAGCTTAGCAATCTAGAGGGGTACGTAGATCTAATCTCCTCTCATAGATGGACATCACCATGATAGGTCTTCGTGTGCGTAGGAATTTTTTTGTTTCCCATGCAACATTCCCAATAGTGGCATCATGAGCTAGGTTCATGCGTAGATGTTATCTCAATTAGAACAAAAAAGGTTTTTCGGACGTTAATGTTGAATTTGCTGCCCTCCTTAGTCTTTTCTCGATTCGGCAGTATTGTTGGATTGAAGCGGCCCGGACCGACATTACTCGTACGCTTACGAGAGACTGGTTTCATCGACTGACATGCAACTCGTTGCATAAAGATGACTGGCGGGTGTCGGTTTCTTCAACCTTAGTTGAATTGGTTTTGACCGAGGCGGTCCTTGGAGAGAGGTTAAATAGCAATTTGCACATCTTTGTTGTGGTTTTTGCGTAAGTAAGACGCGATCATACTAGATACCCATAGCAGGCATGTAAAACATGCAACAACAAATTAGAGGACATCTAACTTGTTTTTGTAGGGTATGCTTGTGATATAATATGGCCAATGACGTGATGCAATATATTGGATGTATGAGATGATCATGTTGTAATAGTTAATATTGACTTGCACGTCGATGCTACGACAAAAGGCAGGAGCCATAGGGTTGTCTTTAAACTAATGTTTGTGTTTGAAGATGCGTTTACTATATTGCTAGGTCGTAGCTCTAGTAGTAATAGCATAGATACCACAACAACCTCGATGGCGGCACGATGATGGAGATCATGATGATGGAGATCATGGTGTGGCGCTGGTGACAACAAGATCATGCCGGTGCTAGATCAAGAAGCACAAGATGATGGCCATATCATGTCACTTATGAATTGCCTATGATGTTAATCCTTTTATGCACCTTATTTTGCTTAGAACGACGGTAGCATTATAAGGTGATCTCTCACTAAAATTTCAAGATGAAATTGTGTTCTCCCCGACTGTGCACCGTTGCGACAGTTCATCGTTTCGAGACACCATGTGATGATCGGGTGTGATAGACTCCACGTTCACATACAACGAGAGTTTATTAGTAATTTGATTAGTTAAACTCTAATTATCTTAAACATAGTCTAAGTCCACTTTGCAATAATTGTGTTGTAGATCAATGGCTCACGCAATAGTCACCCTGAATTTTAATACGTTCCTAGAGAAAGCTAAGTTGATAGATGATGGAAGAAACTTTGTGGACTGGGCTCTTAATCTAAAGCTGCTCCTGCAAGATGGGAAGAAGGATTATGTCCTTAATGCTACGCTAGGAGTTGAACCACCCGCTATGTCCAGCCAAGATGTTTTGAACGCCTGGTTAACACGTAAGGAGGACTACCCAGTAGTTCCATGCACAGTCTTGTATGGCTTAGATCTGGGACTTCAATGTCGCTTTGAGCGACATGGATCATATGAGATGTTCCAGGAGTTGAAGTTTATCTTTCAGAAGAATGCCCAGATCGAGATGTATGAGACCTCCGATAAATTCTATGCTTGCAAGATGGAGGAGAATTCGTCTGTCAGTGAACATGTGCTAAAAATGTCTCGGTACTCAAAGCGTCTAGCAGAGCTCGGGATTGAACTCCCGCAAGAGGCTATCACTGACAGAATTCTACAATCACTACGACCTAGCTATAAGAGCTTTGTGTTGAACTATAACATGCAAGGGATGAACAAGTCACCCGGCGAGTTATTCGCAATGCTAAAAGTCGTAGAGTCAGAACTCCGGAAAGAACGTCAAGTGTTGATGCTCAATAAGACCACTAGTTTCAAGAGAAACGACAAAGGCAAGAAGAGTAGCTCCAACAAGAGCGGCAAGCCTATTGCCAATCCGACGAAGAAACCCAAGGCTGGACCTAATCCTGAAACGAAGTGTTATTATTGCAAGGGACTGGGTCACTTGAAGCTCAACTGCCCCATGTATTTGGCTGATAAGAAGGCGTCCAAGGAAAAATTAGGTATATTTGATATACATGTTATTGATGTGTACTTAACCAACTCTCGTAGTAGTGCCTGGGTATTCGATACCGGTTCTGTTGCTCATATTTGCAACTCGAAGCAGGAACTGCAGAATAAACGAAGGCTGGTGAAGGATGAAGTGACGATGCGCGTGGGAAATGGTTCCAAGGTTGATGCAATCGCCGTGGGCACAGTTTCACTTCAGTTACCATCAGGATTAGTTATGAACTTAAATTATTGTTATTTAGTGCCTGCATTAAGCATGAACATTACATATGGATCTTGTTTATTGCGAGACGGTTACTCGTTTAAGACAAAGAATAATGGTTGTTCTATTTCTATGAGTAATATGTTTTATGGTCATGCACCCAATGTGAGAGGATTGTTCATTTTGAGTCTTGATAGCGATGATGCACATATACATAACATTGAGACCAAAAGATGTAGAGTTAATAATGACAGCGCCATGTTTTTGTGGCACTGCCGCTTAGGTCATATTGGTGTAAAGCGCAAGAAGAAACTCCATTCCGATGGGCTTTTGGAGTCACTTGACACGTGCGAACCGTGCCTCATGGGCAAGATGACTAAGACTCCGTTCTCCAGAACAATGGAGCGTGCAAGTGACATGTTGGAGATCATACATACCGATGTGTGCTTTCCGATGAGTGTAGAGGCGCACGGAGGATATCGTTATTTTCTCACCTTCACTGAAAATTTGAGTAGTTATGGATATATCTACTTGATGAACCACAAGTCTGAAACGTTTGAGAAGTTCAAGCAATTTCAGAGTGAAGTTGAAAATCATCGTAACAAGAAGATCAAGTTCCTACGTTCTGATCGTGGGGGTGAATATCTGAGTTTCGAGTTTGGTGCTCACTTAAGACAATGTGGAATTGTTTCACAGTTGACACCTCCTGGAACACCAAAGCGTAATGGTGTGTCCGAACATCGTAATCGTACGTTTTTAGAAATGGTGCAATCTATGATGTCTCTTACCGATTTATCGTTATCATTTTGGGGTTATGCATTAGAGACATCTGCATTCACTTTAAATAGGGCACCATCAAAATCCGTTGAGACGACACCATACCAACTGTGGTATGGCAAAAGACCAAAGTGTTCGTTTCTTAAAGTTTGGGGATGTGATGCTTATGTCAAAAATCTTCAGCTTGAAAAGCTGGAACCCAAAGCGGAAAAGTGTGTCTTCATAAGTTACCCAAAGGAGACAGTTGGGTACACCTTCTATCTCAAATCCGAGGGCAAAGTGTTTGTTGCTAAGAATGGAGCTTTTCTTGAGAAGGAGTTTCTCTCGAAAGAATTGAGTGGGAGGAAGATAGAACTTGATGAGGTTGTCGAACCTCTAGTCCCTCTAGATGGTGGCGCAGGGCAAGGGGAAACCCCTCTCGAAGCAACGCCAGTTGAGGAGGAAGTTAATGATGATGATCATGAAACTTTAGATCAAGTTCCTATCGGACCTCGCAGGTCGACAAGATAACGTACTACTCCTGAGTGGTACGGTAATCCTGTCTTATCAATCAACCTGCGAATTATGAAGAAGCCATGGTGGGACCAGATTCCAACCAATGGTTGGAGGCTATGTGACCGAGATAGGATCTATGTATGAACACAAAGTGTGGACTTTGGAAGTATTACCTGAAGGCCGCAATGCTATTCAGAACAAATGGGTCTTTAAGAAGAAGACGGATGCAGACGGTATTGTGACCGTTTATAAAGATCAACTTGTGGCAAAGGGTTTTTCACAAGTTCAAGGAGTTGACTACGATGAGGCGTTCTCACCGGTAGCGATGCTTAAGTCCGTCCGAATCATGTTAGCAATAGCTGCATTTTTCGATTATGAAATCTGGCAGATGGATGTGAAACCGGCGTTCCTCAACGGTTTTCTTAAGGAAGAGTTGTATATGACGCAACCCGAAGGTTTTGTCGATCCAAAGAATGCTAACAAAGTATGCAACCTCCAGCTATCCATTTATGGACTGGTGCAAGCATCTCGGAGTTGGAATAAACACTTTCATGAGGTTATCAAAGCATTTCGGTTTATACAAGTGGCTGGAGAATCTTGTATTTACAAGAAATTGAGTGGGAGATCTGTGGACTTTCTAATAATATATATGAATGACATATTGCTGATTGGAAACAACATGGAGTTTTTGGAGAGTGTAAAAGATTACTTGAATAAAAGTTTCTCTATGAAGGACCTAGGAGAAGTTGCTTACATTCCAGGCATTAAGATCTATAGGGATAGATCGAGATGCCTCATAGGACTTTCACAAAGCACAGTACCTTGATAAAGTTTTGAAGAAGTTCAAAATGGAACAATCCAAGAAGGGGTTCTTGCCAGTGTTACAAGGTATAAAATTGAGTAAGACTAAGTGCCCAGCAACTGTGGATGATAGAGAAGAAATGAGTTCCGTCCCCTATGCTTCGGCCATAGGTTCTATCATGTATGCAATGCTGTGCACTAGATCGGATGTAAGCTTGGCCATAAGTATGGCAGGCAGGTTTCAAAGTAATCCAGGAGTAGACCATTGGACAACGGTCAAGAATATTCTGAAGTACCTGAAAAGGACTAAGGAAATGTTTATCATTTATGGAGGTGACGAAGAGCTCGTCGTAAAGGGTTACGTCGATGCAAGTTTTGACACTGATCTGGTTGACTCTAAGTCTCAAACCGGATACATATTTATTCTTAATGGGGGTGCAGAAAGCTGGTGCAGTTCCAAGCAAAGCGTCGTAGCAGATTCTACATGTGAAGCGGACTACATGGCTGCCTCGGAGGCAGCTAAGGAGGGTGTCTGGATGAAGCAGTTCATGACGGATCTTGGAGTTGTGCCGAGCGCACCAAATCCAATAACTCTGTTCTGTGACAACACTGGTGCCATTGCTTTAGCAAAGGAACCAAGGTATCACAAGAAGACCAGGCATATCAAACGACGCTTCGACCTCATCTGCGATTACATCGAAGGAGAGGACGTAAATATTTGCAAAGTGCACACGGATCTGAATGTAGCAGATCCGCTGAGTAAACCTCTTCCACGGGCAAAACATGATCAACACCAGAACCGATGGGTGTTAGACTTATTACAATGTAAATCACATGGCGACGTGAGGACTAGATTATTAACTCAGTTCAAGTGGGAGACTATGGGAAATATGCCCTAGAGGCATTGATAAAATAGTTATTACTATATTTCCTGGTTCAAGATAATCGGTTACTATCCATGCTTTAATTCTATTGAATGAAAACATAGATACATGTGTGGATACATAGAAAAAACAATGTCCCTAGCAAGCCTCGAGTTGGCTAGCGAGTTGATCAATGATAGTCAAGGTTTTCTGACTATATGCAAGTGTTGTCACTTGATAACTAGATCACATCATTAGGAGAATCATGTGATGGACTAGACCCAAATTATGAACGTAGCATGTGATCGTGTCATTTTGTTGCTATTGTCAAGTATTTATTCCTATGACCATGAGATCATATAACTCACTGGCACCGGAGGAATACCTTGTGTGTATCAAACGTTGCAACGTAACTGGGTGACTATAAAGGTGGTCTATAGGTATCTCCGAAGGTGTCCTTTGAGTTAGTATGGATCAAGACTGGGATTTGTAAATCCGTGTAACGGAGAGGTATCTCGGGGCCCACTTGGTAATACAACATCACACACAAGCCCTGCAAGCAATGTGACTAAGTGTAAGTCACGTGATCTTATATTACGGAACGAGTAAAAAGACTTGCCGGTATCGAGATTGAAATAGGTATGCGGATACCGATGATCGAATCTTAGGAAAGTAACATACCGAAGGACAAAGGGAATGACATACAGGATTATATGAATCCTTGGCACTGAGGTCCAACCGATAAGATCTTTGGATAATATGTAGGATCCAATATGGGCATCTAGATCCTGCTATTGGATATTGACCGAGGAGTGTCCCGGCTCATGTCTACATAGTTCTCGAACCCGCAGGGTCTGCACACTTAAGGTTCGATGATGTTTTAGTATAGTTGAGTTATATGTGTGGTTACCGAATGTTGTTCGGAGTCCTAGATGATATAACGGACGTCACGAGGGTTTCCGGAATGGTCCGGAAACGAATATTGATATATAGGATGGTTTAATTTGGTCACCGGAAAGTTTCGGGCATTTCCGGGAGTGTACCGGGAGTGACGAATGGGTTCCGGGTGTTTACCGGGAGGGGTCCACCCACCCGGAAGTGGGCCCATGGCCTAAGGGTGGTGCACCAAGTCCTTAGTGGGCTGGTGGAGCGAGCCCAAGAGGGCTAGGGCACCACACGCAAAAATATCAAAGGAAAGAAGAAAAAAAGGAAACATGAAGGTGTGAAGGAAGAGGAGGACTCCTTCTTCCCAAACCGAATTGGAGGAGGAGTCCTCCTCCACCTTCGGCCGACTAACCCTTGGGGCCCTTGTTCCCCAAGGCTAGCCCCTCCCCTCCTCCTATATATATTGCTGGTTTAGGGCTTTTTGAGACACAACTTTTCCACGTGCAACTCAAGCCTATTCCACATAGTTTTGCCTCTAGATCGGATTTCTGCGTAGCTCGGGCGGAGCCCTGCAGGAGTAGATCATCAGCACCACCGGAGCATCGTCACGCTGCCAAAGAACTCATCTACTTCTCCGTCTCTCTTGTTGGATTAAGAAGGACGAGATCGTCATCGAGCTGTATGTGTGCTCAACGCGGAGGTGCCGTCCGTTCGACGCTAGATCGGAACGGATCGTGGGACGACGGTGATTTGAATCACGAAGTTGTACCACTACATCAACCGCGTTTCTTAACGATTCCCGCTTAGCAATCTACAAGGGTACGTAGATCTATCTCCTCTCGTAGATGGACATCACCATGCAACGTTCGCCAACACTTTCTGTAATCGGTCAAACATTGACAGGTCATCCGCATTAGTAACCTCTTCTAGTTCCAGTTCTGCCGGTTCCGTCTCAGGGGTGAAGTCGGATTCACTGTTGCTGTCTACTTCCATGTTCTGGGGTGAAGCACGGCAGTTCTTGAAACGTTTCTTGGAAATACATGTTTCTTGGAAGAATTCTCCATCATATGTGTGTGGGTTAATGTGAGGTTCATAATCCCGTTCATTTGGGGGAGGTGGTCTAACACGTTGCGGCACTTCATAAACAACATACCAACCTTCCAGATTCATATCAGTTTGGCATGCCCACTATAGATAGAAAACTTGGGTCGCGTGTTGAGCTGTAATATAGACATCGGGAACATCTAAATGGGTGTTTGGATTGATTTCTACTAGTCCTATATGTCCATGAGTCCTTCTATTCTCCTTCGGCTGTAATGAATAACATTTGAAGACTACGACGATCGGCGGGTTTTCACCATAGAATTGAAGTTCATAAATTGCTTCAACTCTTCCATAATACTCGATACCACCTTCGTGGATTGCAGAGACACAAGAGTTTGTAGATTTCCGGTCGGGCATAGATAGCTCTTTGCCAAAGGTACGAAAGAGATTCCCGTTGATGTTGTATTTCTCAAATGAACAGACCTTATAGTCAAAACCATTAGCGGCTTGTCTCAATTCGGCATCCATAGACTCTGAATTAGCCTACAAGTTTAATATGAAATGATTGTTGCATTAGCCGCAAGTTACACCAAGAAATGAAATGGTCCATTATTAATAATTACTATTTTTTTGAACCAAGAGGTGAAACCGGGATATCCGCCTCCATGCTTTTCCAGAAGCTCATACTCTCCGGGAATTTGGCGATGTACTGGTTGTATGAAATTTCCGGGAATAAGAGCAGTTCAAAGGAGTTAGAAGTTATGGAAAAATGTGTCGAGAACTTACTCGATGTATGGCCGCACTTCTGTTAGGTTGTTGAAGATATGCAATGAAATGTTCTGCCATTCTTTGACATCCAACGTTATTGGTTTCGAAGCACCGGCTGGTGCGAGCTTCCGTTTGAATAGGTTGAGGTTGGATCCACCTCTTTAGGGTCTGCATCATTGTACCGAGGCTTCGGATTATGCAAATGATGTTATTTGGCTTCGTAGTGTGCTGTCACAGAGTTTGCCACCTCCTCAGTAATGAATGCCTCATCCATTGATGCTTCATATCTACGCTTATTTTTACATTTAGCTCAAAGCGTCTTCTGCATCCTCTCAGTTGCATAGCACCAACGATTTTGCACGGGCCCACCCAATCTTGCCTCGGTCGGTAGATGTAAAATCAAATGCTGCATTGGATTAAAGAAGCCCGACGGAAAGATCTTCTCTAACTTGCACAACAACTCCAGTGCAAAGTCCTCATGTCATCCACCATGCCAGGCGACAATTCTTTCGCACAAAAAACACAAGAGAAATAGATCAGCTCCGCCAGTACTAGCCATTTATAATAAAGCCACGTAACATCATCAACATTACTCGCTCAACCAATATGTGCCAATCATGACTCTTGAGACCAAAGATTTTTATTTTTTCAAGACACGCTCCCCTCTTTATATTCGCGGCATACCCATCGGGGAACATCAAGTGCAATTTGACCCACAAGATAATTTCCCTCATAGCTGGCCTTCCAAGGTTGAACCAGGCATGTGGCTTCGACCACTTCTACTTTCCTTTGCCTTCTTGCATGTTTTGTAAGGGTCTATGACATAGTGTCTCTTGATTGACTCTAGCCTTAGTATTATCCTTTGTCTTCACATCTCTGTCAAACAATTTACCAAAAATTGCCTCTCCGATATTCTTTTCAGTGTGCATCATGTCGATATTGTGTGGAAGAAGGAGGTCTTTGAAGTAAGGCAGATCCCACAAGCATGGCTTGTGAGTCAAGACGTGTTTTGAATTATACCCTTTGGAATACCCTGGACGCTCTGGATCAGGCTCGAGGGCATTTAACTGATCCAAGATCTATTGGACTGTCAACGCAGGTGGTGCCAAGTTTTTTACAACTTTACCTTTGGTAAAGTTCATCTTGACTTTTCTGAACTAATGGTCAGGATCCATGAACTGTCTGTGCAAGTCAAAACAAGAATACTTCAGACCCTCCAGCAACCAATGAAACTGAAGAGCTGCCTTGCATGTGGGGCACGAGAACCTTCCATGCACACACCATCGAGAGAATAACGCATACGCCGACAAGTCATGCATAGAGTACATGTACCACACATGCATTTTGAAGTTCTATTTTCTAGCAGCATCGTATGTCTTCACCCCATTATCCCAAGCTTCTTGCAATTCATCCTTAAGCGGCTGCATGTACACATTCATATGCTTCCCCGGATAATTGGGACCTGCAATTATCAATGTCAAAAATATGTTCTTTATTTGCATAATCCGCCCCGGGGGGGGGGGGAGATTGAGTGGAATGACAAATACAGGCCAACAACTGTATTGGGTTGCCGTCATGCCGAAGGAACTAAAACCATCCGTGGCGACGCAGACTCGAGGATTCCTTGGATCTGCCGCTTTATCCTGATGCAATCTATCAAACTCTTTCCACGCTTCCCCATCTGATGTGTGTACTGCCATCTTATTCCCATCCGCATCTAGTTCGGTTCTTTTGCCCAATTTGTGCCATGTCATTTGTCTCGCTGTCTCTTCGACCATGAAAAGACGTTGAAGCCTTGGTATGATTGGCATATACCGAAGAACATTAACTGCAATTTTGGTCTGCCTCTTCTCACCCATACCGTTGTCTATCAAAAGATACCTGCAAGACTTGCAAATTGGACAATAGTCCAAGTGTGCATACTCCATCTTAAATAAGGCACATCCATTCTCACACGCATCTATCTTCTCATAGGGTATCTTAAGTACACGAAGTATTTTGTCCGACTAGTACAGGTTTGCAGGCATGACATGGCCTTTGGGTAGAAATCGTCCAAATAGTGTCATCATCGCATCATAGCATTCTCTTCCCAAGTTGAACTAAGCCTTCAGAGCCATTACTTGTGCAATGGCATCCAGCTAACAAAGCTCAGTGTGCTCGTGGAGAGGACGTTTTGAAGACTCCAACATTTCATAGAAAGCCTTTGCAGATTCCTCCATCTCATCTTCTGAATCCCGAGCATCATCAAAGTCTTGCACCATGTCTTCGATCCCTGTACCATGCTCATCGGTGCGACGACGAACCACCTCAGCTCTGGTGCATTGTATAGACTCACCATGAAACGTCCACACCGTATAATGAGGCTTAGAACCCCTCCTCTGCAGGTGTTTAATCATTACATCCTATGTCCTCTTTTTATAGTTGTGGCATCCAGGAGAAGGGCACCAGTTTGTTTCCTGGCCATTTGCAAATGCGGCTTTCACAAACTCCTTGGTTTTTAGAAACCATTCTTTCATCATCTCAGGGCTACCGGTGTACATCCACGCACGATCACTCATCTTGCCTAGCTACAAAACACATAGGAAATATATTTATATATAATTCAGCATATATATTTATTAGTTAATCAAGTTTGCCAGTTTTATTACGTCCATGCAACCTACACGCTAATAGGTAAAGATAGGTCCTAATCCCACCCGAGTATGTGTATATTGGGTTCATTTTCCCATGCTCTGCTCCGTTTCCAACGCAAAATTTTGGCTGCACCTCCCCGCTATTCTCCTAATACACGTCTCCGCAATAAACAGAGATGATGTGTATCCGGAGAAGAACATGGAGGCACTGACGAAATTATGCATCGGATCCGGAACAAAGCATATGGGAAAACGAACCCAATCCACACATACTCGGGCTGTCCATGGATAACGTTGGACAATTCGAAAGAATCACGGTTATAAATATATGAAAATGCATGCATATTTATAACTATAACCCTTTTGAACGGGAGACGCATACTGGTCATGCATACTGATAAATTAATTTTATTACCTATATCTAGGAAGTTTCATCCGAAGACCGACCCACAACAAATGAAGGGGCGGGGAGGAGATGACATTTGTACCCACCCACGAATGCAGGGGCGGAGCACGTAGAACACACGAGGAGGTCTTCGCATAGGAGACCTCACAACGACGAGACAAATGTCACATGTAAATCCACCGATCAACACAAATATTTTGTGTTCATTAATAAAATCGAAAAATATATGACCTAACACAAATATATGACCTATATAGATGTCATCTAGGGTTCCATAAAAAATATATTTCGTGCTGGGGTGTCGTCGAGATGTCGTGTCGGGGCGTTGTGTCAGGATTTCCGGGCATCGTGTCGGGTGTCCTCGTGCCAGGGTTTGGTCTTCTTCTTCATCATCTTTTTTTGCTCTTCTTCCTTTTCTTCTTCTTCTTCTTCTTCTTCTTCTTCTCTTCTTCTTTTTCTTCTTCCTTCTTTTCCTTTTTCCTCTTCTTTATTCTGTTCCTCTCTCCTCTTTTTCTTCTTCTTATTATTTTTATCCTCCTCCTCTTCTTATTCTTATTCTTCTTCCCTTATCTACTAGGAAAACACGTAAAATCAGTCGGTTGATTACTGGAAGAAATCAGCCGCGTTGCTGGCACGCCACCGTCCTTGTCTCACGTCCTGGTTAGCTCGTACCTAACCCCACATAGATCATCCCTCAACAAACCTTTATCCTCTGTTACTCTCTCTCCAACCACTCATCCTTCTCCGATTCTTTCCCCATGATCCACCCATTCTCCCATTCTTTACTCACCATAAATGAGCAGAGCTCGTCACACCATTCGTGCGAGAAAGATAGGCTTGTTGTAGCCCAAGACGGCTAGCGCCCATGCTCCAGAGATGCAGATCAGCTCACCATACACGCACGAGCAGATGCAAACCACCCCACTCATCACGCTTCCAGTGATGACGACAACTACTGTTGTGATCTGTTTTGGCGTCTGCACCATGTTCTACTGCCAGCCACCCACCGTTTAACCTTCGAGATCCATCGGCGTTCTTGTGGGTATAGATGCGATGGTGGCCGGTGTGGGAATTGTTCAACCTCCTTTGCCTCATCTCATGCAACACCGCTCATCTACTCAATTCTTCTTCCCCACCGGTGCCTCAAGTAGAGCCTCACCGAGCTGTTGTAGTATTCTCGATGCTGTAGTGGAATATCACCGGTGCCTCAAGGGGGTGGTCGCAGTAGTAATGTTTCTGCACTGACCTCATGGGGGTGGTTGCAGCAGCATCTTTGTTGCAGCTCGTGAGCTCGATGGCGTCGTATCCATGGCAGGTGCATGACAAGCTCACCGACATTTCCTAACGTTGTGGCTAGTGCAAGCATAAACGATGGCCAGATGGCTCTGCACGGGCAACTACTAAACTAACAACTAACCTAACTAATAGTAGGTAATTGACAACTAACCTACCTAACCTAATTAGCAGAAGGTAATTACCACTAACAACTAACCTAATTACCACTAACAACTAACAACTAACCTAACTAACCTAATTAATAGTAGGTAACCCCTAACAACTAACCTAACTAACCTAATTAATAGTAGGTAATTAACAACTAACCTAACTAACCTAATTAACAAATTAAAATAAAAAGGGAAAACAATAAGGACTCACCGGAGGGGGGGCGGCCGGGCGATGAGGACGGCACAGGGAGGACGACCGTAGATGAGGAGGGGGCGCAGGGAGGAGGCAGTGCGCTAGGAGGAAGGGGTAATGGTGGAGGAGGGGCGGCGCGATGGTGAAGGAGGGGGTCGTGGGTAGGAGGAGGGCGCGGTGGTGGAGGAGAGGGTGGTGGTGGAGGAGGGGCGATGGTGGAGAAGGGGCGAGCTCCGGCGGTGGTGGTGGAGGAGGAGGTCTAGGGCAGGAGGAGGGGGCGGTGGTGGAGGAGGGGGCACATGGAGGAGGATGGCGCGGTGGTGGAGAAGGGGCAAGCTCCAGCAGTGCTTCGCGCGTGCGGAGTAGGGGAGGGCAGCGAGCTCCGGCGGCGGTGGGGGTTTCGGGGGTGAGAAAGAGAGAGATCCGGTAGGAAGAGAGGTGGGGGTGGGGGCGACGACTTTTAGGGATAGAGGGGTGTGGGGGTGGGGGCGACGACCGTTAGGGCGCCATCCTCTTTGTCGTCTGCCCCCCAACGGCAAAGAGGTACAAGGCAGACGGCAAAGAGAGAGGCCGTTATGTTGGAAATATGCCCTAGAGGCAATGATAAAATAGTTATTATTATATTTCCTGTTTCAAGATAATCGTTTATTATCCATGCTATAATTGTATTGAATGAAAACATAGATACAAGTGTGGATACATAGACAAAACAATGTCCCTAGCAAGCCTCTAGTTGGCTAGCCAATTGATCAAGGATAGTGAAGGTTTTCTGACTATATGCAAGTGTTGTCACTTGATAACTGTATCACATCATTAGGAGAATCATGTGATGGACTAGACCCAAATTATGAACGTAGCATGTGATCGTGTCATTTTGTTGCTATTGTTTTCTGCGTGTCAAGTATTTATTCCTATGACCATGAGATCATATAACTCACTGGAACCAGAGGAAAACCTTGCGTGTATCAAACGCCGAAACGTCACTGGGTGACTATAAAGGTGCTCTATAGGTATCTCCGAAGGTGTCCGTTGAGTTAGTATGGATCGAGACTAGGATTTGTCACTCCGTGTGACGGAGAGGTATCTCAGGGCCCACTCGGTAATACAACATCACACACAAGCCTTGCAAGCAATGTGACTAAGTGTAAGTCACGGGATCCTGTATTACGGAACGAGTAAAGAGACTTGCTGGTAACGAGATTGAAATAGCTGTGCGGATACCGACGATCTAATCTCGGGCAAGTAACATACCGAAGGACAAAGGGAATGACATACGGTATTATATGAATCCTTGACACTGAGGTTCAACGATAAGATCTTTGGAGAATATGTAGGATCCAATATGGGCATCCAGTTCCCGCTATTGGATATTGACCGAGGAGTGTCTCGGGTCATGTCTACATAGTTCTCGAACCCGCAGGGTGTGCACACTTAAGGTTCAATGATTTTTTAGTATATTTGAGTTATATGTGTGGTGACAGAATGTTGTTCCGAGTCACGGATGAGATCACGGACGTCACGAGGGTTTCCGGAATGGTCCGGAAATAAAGATTGATATATAGGATGGTTTCATTTGGTCACCGGAAAGTTTCGGGCATTTCGGGTAGTGTACCGGGAGTGACGAATGGGTTCCGAGTGTTCAGCGGGAGGGGCCCACCCACCCGGGAGTGAGCTCATGGGCTTAGGGTCGCGCACCAGCCCTTAGTGGGAGGGGCCCACCCAAGAATGCTATGGCGCCACAAGTGAAAAAACCAAAGGAAAGAAAGAAAAAAAGGAAAGAGGGAGGTGGGAAGGAAGAGGAGGACTCCTCCTTCGCAAATCGAGTTGGAGGAGAAGTCCTCCTCCCCTTTCGGCCGACGCACCCTTCGGGCCCTTGTGCCTCAAGGCTAGCCCTTCGCCTCCTCCTATATATACAGGTGGTTTTAGGGTTTTTGAGACTGTCA
The DNA here is from genome assembly GCF_904849725.1 of Hordeum vulgare subsp. vulgare. Taxonomy (NCBI): domain Eukaryota; kingdom Viridiplantae; phylum Streptophyta; class Magnoliopsida; order Poales; family Poaceae; genus Hordeum; species Hordeum vulgare. The sequence continues at coordinate 220,046,938 of NC_058520.1, forward strand.
CACCCTGTTTTTCACCACAAGTATTTTATGTTGCAAAAATCAGAGCTTGTTAAACTTTTTCAAATAATGTTGTGAGTGCAATGTAAACCCTTGTATGAGTGAATGCTTGCTTGTTTGATGACTCAAACCCATGAAAACTTATTATTTTGCTCTCTTCAAAAACCCCTTTTCCTTTATATCAAGATCACCTTCACCATGTTGGGACACACTACTAGATCATGAAGCCAAGTGGCACTTCCAACCAAAGTTGGTGATCTGATCCAAATATTATTTTCATTCATTAAAAACATTAATTGGTGATTTCAAATATTATTTTCCTATTTTATATCTATGTCTGTTTCTAAGGCCAGTAATGATATTCCCACAAGGAAAATTGCTTTCCTGCCTTAAAAATTCTGAGTAAATTCATGGAAGCTCAGAAGGACATATATTTTCCATATATAAGATTTTCAACCCTATTTTATATTAATATTATTTGAGTAAAACCCTGAAAACCATTTCTGTCTATTTTAGCTTTTTGAGATGTTTCCAAAGGAAATTATCTCAGCAAATTCCCATAAAATTACAGGAGCCCTCCCAAGCCATATTAGGTGCTCACCTAAAATCTCACCTTGATCCAAGGTGGGGAAGTGCACCTAATGAGCCCAACAGCCTCTCTGTCCAGAGAAGAGTTGGAACAACTCTACATTGCAAAGTTTCTCCAATGGAGCTAAAACTTTGCAGAGGTGTTTGACACCCCAAATGAGGACTCCACACCAAAGATGGGATTCGTGGGACTCTGTTTCGCCACCCTTCCTTTGTAAAGGACTGTACCGGTCATTTTGAGGCATTGTCAAGTTTACAAAGCCAAACTTGTTCAATGGGGCTCAAATTTGGTGAAACCCCATGTTTTTACTCCAAGACCAATCCTGTTAAGTTTCATTTCCAGTGGTGGAGTGGAAGCACACCAAGTCACTTTCGAACACGTACTGACAGGAAGGTAAAAACCCTCCTAGCCACTGTTTTACCCAATGGCAAGGCCTCAAAGTTGGTGAGTTAGAGCCCCAGAGCACCCTGAGCACCCAGTCAATCAGCCCCTCCCCAACTCCAAGCACAAGTGACAAGAACTCCAATTTGAGCCGCAGGGCAGTACGGGCAACACTAGTGTTCCTTGCTCCCTTGACCAGCTCGAGCTCCCACTAACCCACAACGGCTAGGCACACTACCAGCAACACTCAGGACATGGAGGGCACGTCCCAAGTGCCCCAGAGCACGCCCGCTTGCCGTGGCATGCCAAAACTGCGCTCTCGGCGCGCTGCAGAGAGCCTCCAGCAAGGGGACGACGCCCCGGCCGGTCCCAACCTCCCCAGTTATGTCCAAACGCTCCCCCGACAACCATTCAGTGCAAAGCTACCCCTAGGGACCCTCTACCCTCACGCAAGAGCTCAGGCGACGCGTGCCCGTGCGCGCCCGACGCGGCTGAGCATGCACGGTCGCTGCGGCTCGACCCCACTTGCTTTCCCTCTGCGGCCGTTGCACCAGGAGGTCCTGAACCACGTCCCAAACCCGTGGTTTCGCGGCCAGCACCTCACTGTGCTCGCACGCGCGCCACGGTGAGTCACCGGCGTGCCCGAGTCGGGTCACCATCGCTGGCCTTTAAATAGGTCCCCCGGCACCCCAGCACCCTCCAAGCAGCTTCAGCACAACCAGTAGACACCCCTAGCCACCCAATCAACCTCGCAGAGCCCCGGTGCTCGAGATCGACCGAGGCCCCTCCGTCTCGGAGCTCCGGTCGATCTCCGGCTACACGTCGGCTCCTGCGTTGCCCAACCTCCCATTACACTCCCCTTGACGCCAGGACCATTTCCCCCAACTTCCCCGAGCGAATCCGTGCCCCTAGCCCCTAGTTCAACGCCGACCCGAAACCCTTACGCCACGGTCACCTCGTCGCCGACGACCCAGACCACCTCCGGTGACGTCCCGACCACGAGCAGGTAGGCGGAGGCACGAGGGACACGTTCCCGCTCCTAGATTGTCCTGAGGATAACGGCAGCCTCGCCGGCGTCCGTCTCCACCTCTCTGGCTGGAGGTAGGAGAAGGACCCGACAGGTGGAGCCCACCTGTCAGTGTCCTGGGGCAGCCAGCGCGCGCAGCCGCTGACGCTGACCCCAGGGGCCCGCATGTCAGGTTTGAACCTGGCCCGCGCGCGCCTCGTGGCCAGGGCTGCTGGCTGGGCCGGCTGGATCTTTCCCCCTGGCCTTTTCCTTTTATTAGAATCCAGCAACTTAATTGATTTTTATAAAAATATTTAGCAAGTAGAAAAATATGATTCTTCCACCAATAATTTTCTAAAAATGTGTAGTAATTGATTCTGTAGAGTTTGACATTTATCAAAAACAGAAACTATTTTGGTATAATAAAATGATATTAAAAGCATTTGGTTTCTTCTGTTTGCTTTTAAATAAATATGCTTAGTTAATAAAAACTATGGGAAACATTTTCCAACATAATAAACTAAATTTATTCAAACTTTGCAACATTTTTAAAAGCACTTTGTGATCTGTTTTAGTGAGAGCTACTATTTATTTATTCCTTTCTCGACGGTAGAGTTACCGAGTGACGGAGGATCCGGAGCGGAAGACCTCGAAGACCCCGGATACCTAGGTGACCAAGGCAAGCAGCCCTTTTGCCATGACTTAAGCATATGAAATGATGCATGCTAGTATAGCAAGTACTTTTCGTTGCATGAGATCACAGTGTTGGTTCATCATTGATGTGATGGCACCGGAGGCTTCTTCGAAGCACTTGCATGATAGTAATGTCATTCATATGGCTCCTCGGAGCAAAAGCATGGAGAGCTGACCCTACCATCTAGGAGGATCATGCTACTATCATGCTGACTAGTAGAGTAAGAACACTCCATTGAGCTTGACCCTACCCTTTGAGGGTCATGATGATACCATGTTGAAAAGTAAAGATAGAAGCATATTATCACAAGCATGATGATGAGTTAAATAAAGAGTTTATGAAAACCCCGTCGGGTGCCACTAATGCCCGAGGGTGAAGATGAGTTGGTGATCACTTTTGGTGAAGTGATGCACCGGTGTTTTTGTGTGAGTATGGTTTCAGAAATGGGATTAGATTTATGATGTGTCGATCGTGCCAACCTTACCAGTACGACCATGATACCCCTTTATGGGATGGGGCTTGGTTGATTACTCTGGTCGGTACTAGCAAAGAGCCACATTACTAGTGGCGGGAGTGATCGGTGTCACTCTCGTGATGGGGTCGTGCCAGGTAGGACGACTATGCCATTATTATGAGTTCCAGGCACACCGTTGGTCCCTGCATGGTTGATACGGTCCAGAGTCGGTGCTCGTAAGACGTATAACATGTGGGCTGGGTACCAATCGAGTGGACCTCTTTGTCTAGTATCGTCAGGGGAAAGATGATGATCGGGTACTTACCTCGGGTATATGTGATATACCGCGAGTCGTGGATGACACGGAAGTTTCCCGTTTCTCGTGGGTCTAGCGTACTACCTCTGCAGAGTGTAAACTATTCGAATAGCCATGTCCATGGTCAAGGACAGTTGGGTGGTGCTGCTTAAACTACGTCCAGCGTTTCCGCATAAACCAAGTGTGTGTGGTGTTAAAAAGGTGTTGTTATAATCATGACAATAATATGATCAAGTTCGGTGACTTGACATATAGGGTAAACCCGCATGGTTTAGCCCTCATTAATACATTGAGGTTATGACAAGTTCGGTGACTTGACATATAGGGTAAACCCGGATGGTTTAGCCCTCATTAATACATTGAGGTTATGACAAGTCCGATGACTTGGCATTTAGGGTGAACCCGGTGTGTTCAACCCTTAGCAAATATGATGATATCTGTAACCTGTTCTTAAAGATTAATTCTTTAACTTGTTGCATATACCTGATCATTCCACCAAATTGCATTCCAGTAAAGATGCATGTTACTGTTATTTTTCACTATAAATGTTCATATCATGGGCTGTTTGCGAGTACATTCAAAGTACTCATTGACATACCACTGGTTATATTATTGACCAGACATGGAAGGACCGGAGTTTGGCAACGAGTACGCAGTCGTAGACGAACCTGCGATCTAGGACGCTTCCAAGTCAGAAGGACTGTCAGTTTAGGCTTGATGGCATGGGCACCGCTTAGCCCTTACGAGTTTCTGCTACTCGATGTATCCATTTAATTTGGCTTTAGGCCTTGATCTTGAACCCGACCTTCTGGTTGCTTGATGTAATAATTTCGGTACTTGGATGTAAGACTCTATTATTCAGTATCTGTGTTCAGTGAACATTGATCCTTGGGGTCACTGGGCACGGCGAACTCGACTTGCTAGTCGAGGTCCCCACAGAACTGGTATCAGAGCCATCCTGACTATAGGAAGCCTTAGATAGCATGGACGTTAACCGAGAACGTTAGAACGCCATCCTTGCACAAGACTTTTGCACATACAACCTTCTGACTTCTCTCCTATGCCTTGTAGATGGCTGCCGTACCTGAGACGCTTCGGGAGACCGGCTTTCCACTACTCCTGGTGGATTGTCTCGAGAAGTACCACGTACAACGCACGCCCATATTCCTCTACCACGAGAACTGGGACAACGCCGACACTAAGGAATATCACGTGGACGTGATAGTGAAGGCTAATGACTCCCCGTCTAGTTGGTTCTTCGAAGGACCACAGATGGGAGAGCTGATGTTGGCAGTAGAGGCAGCTGCACGAGAGGCGCTCGTGCATCTCCGCAGCATCCTACCTGAGATGGCTAATGAGCCTGTCACTCGTCATCTAACTTTCATTAAGGAAGGAGTGGATGGGAGTTGGACACTTACCCCAGCCACCGAGGATGGGATGCCATTAAGGTTTCAGACCTACTTCAGCCTCTCGTCGGACACCCTGACACATTTCCTGGTTAAGGAATCAGTCAAGCTTCGCCAAGAGCCGCATCTAGTCAAGGGCCTGCTCCACACTAAGAAGATGCAGAACCACAAGCTAAAGAAGGAAGGCGCACCTGAAGGGAGGACAGCTGTTGCCACTAGGGGTGGTGTGTTACCCATCCAGGCAGTCCCTCTTCGGAGTCTCCGCCTGACAGCGGAAGAGTACACTGAGATCTTCGCCGCCTCGCCTAAGAGACGCCGTGATGTGCGGATTCTTTCTTCCACTCCTATAAAGGAAGAAGATGTTGATGAAGATGAGGATCCTGTTGAGTTCGCCTTTGAGACCGAGCAGTCCGCCGCGTAGGATTTAGCGTAGGCAATTAGGAGTACCCCGAGCATAGGGTATCCATGTATCCGTTTTTAATTTGCGTATGTGTGCTTGATGTAAGTCACCTATTGCCTTAGGCAACCTGTAAGTGACTACATCACCTAGTTGTTATGAATGCAATTTCTAGTTTGTCAAAAACCTTGGTTTTGAAAACTTGGCACATGCGCGTATTGGACCCCCTCTTACTAGGAGCGAATCCTTGTATCCCCGAGCAAGGTGGCATTTTGTCCTGTCTGTTTCTATGACAGGATGGTGAACGCAACCCGCAACAGCACCTTCGGCAACCCCGGCGCCGGCTCCTTAAGGACGCCGCAGGGAACCGAAGGAGAAGCTCATGCTGGAGGTCACCACGAGCAGCCTAGAGACCTTCCGCCACCACCTACTCCTGAGAACTTGACGATGGCTCAGTTCCGTCAAGCTCTTCGGGAGGAGCGTCAAGCCAGCAATGGCCCTATTCAGCAGCTGACTCAAGTCCTGGTGGACAACCCGCCGTGGAATGGGAATGGCGGTGGTCGCTCTACTCTTTCTGAGTTCATGCGGACTACGCCCCCCATATTCACGGAGTCAACTGAAGCACTGGACGCCGATTACTGGATTCACACCATTGAAGACCTCCTTGCGCTGGTCAAGTGCACCGACGATCATGAGAAAGTCCTTTATGCTTCTCACTGTCTCGGAGGCACCACCAGGGCATGGTGGGATGTATTCCAGATCATGCGGATAGGGCAAGTCATCACTTGGGTGATGTTCATGGAAGGATTTCGCGTGGCTCACTTTCCAGCTGGACTGATGACCATTAAGAAGCGGGAATTCCGAGCCTTGAGGCAGGGCAGTGGAACTGTTAAGGAGTACCTGCAGAAGTTTAACCTCTTGTCGACTTATGCGCCCGAAGATGTTAACACTCAAGCCGCTAAGGTGGAACGCTTCATGGAAGGGTTACAGCAGTCCCTGCATTACCAGCTGGTAGTTTGCGACTGCGAGACTTTCAGCGAGTTGGTCAACAAGGCGCTTATGCTGGAAGACAAGCGTTGTGCGATGGACGACACCCGCAAGCGCAAACTGATAAGCAGTGGAGGACCCAGTAACGCAAAACCAAGACCATGGCAGTCAGCACCTGCAAGACCCAACTTTCAGCAGCAGCAGTACAAGTATCCGGTGTTCCGCCAGAATTATCAGGCTCAGCAGCAAGCCAAGCGAGTAGTCAACCCACCGAACAACGGTGGAGTCATGACCAACCCTCCGGGGCAGGTCACCTGCTTTGGGTGTGGTCAGACTGGGCACTATTCCAGGCAGTGCCCCAACAAGAAGCCCGACGCACCGCGTCCCAATGCACCCAACCCTGGTCAAGGTGCACCAGGAAGGAACCAGGGCCCCCGCAACCAGCAGTTCAATGGCAGGGGCCGGATCAATCATATCACTGCAGAAGAGGCGCAGGAAGACCTGGACTGCATTCTGGGTACGTTCCTCGTCAACTCAACCCCATCAACAGTGTTGTTTGATTGTGGTGCCTCGCATTCTTTTGTTACTCAAGGGTTTGCGGAGAAGTCTGGTTTAAAACCCACTCTACTCCGTGGGCAGATGGCAATTCAAACCCCGGGTGCAGTATTGAGGACCAACCTAGGGTGTAGAAGGGTCGAGATAGTTATCAATGGGATGAGTTTCTTGGCAGACCTCATTGTGCTTAAATCACAAGGTGTAGAAGTAATCCTCGGCATGGATTGGTTGGCCAAGCACCAGAGTCTTTTGGACTGTGCCAACAGGGCCATTACCATGACAAGCAACCAAGGGGTCAAGGTCAAGTTTGTCTCTGAGCCAGTATCGGCTCAAGTGCCTCGAGTCAACAGTCTATCCGAGGTAGAGCTTGATCAAGTGCCTGTAATCTGTGAATACCCGGACGTCTTTCCTGACGAGCTACCCAGAATGCCTCCTGACCGAGACATCGAGTTCATCATTGAGCTCGTGCCCGGATCAAGGCCTATATATAAAAAGCCTTACAGGATGGGTTTCGAAGAGCTGGCAGAGCTGAAGAAGCAGCTAGATGAGCAACTCAGGAAAGGGTTCATCCGTCCAAGTGCATCACCTTGGGGATCACCTGTTCTATTTGTTTCAAAGAAGGATGGTACCATTCGACTCTGCATCGATTACTGTTCTCTTAATGAAGTCACAATTAAGAACAACTACCCGCTCCCTAAGATCTAAGACCTGTTTGACCAGTTAAACGGGGCCAGGGTATTTTCCAAGATCGATCTTCGATCGGGATATTACCAGTTGAAGATTCGACCTGAAGATATACCCAAGACTGCATTCGTGACCCGGTACGGTCTATATGAATGCACGGTCATGCCCTTCGGTTTGACAAATGCCCCAGCCTACTTAATGCACCTCATGAACAAGGTCTTCATGGAATATTTGGACAAGTTTGTCGTCGTGTTCATCGATGACATATTAATCTTCTCCATGTCCGAAGAGGAGCATGAGCAACACCTGAGGCTAGTCCTGGGAAAGCTTCAAGGGCACCAACTTTATGCCAAATTCAGCAAGTGTCATTCTGGCTGAACGAAGTTGGATTTCTGGGTCATACCCTGATGGCACGCGGTTTGGCCGTAGATAAGTCCATGATTACTACAGTGACCAACTGGAAATCACCAAAGGACGTGAAGGATGTCAGGAGTTTCCTCGGGCTCGCGGGATACTACCGCAAGTTTGTCAAAGGATTCTCCTGCATTGCTCGACCCATGACTCAGCTCTTGAAGAAAGGCCGGAAGTTCGAGTGGACACCGGCGTGTGAAGCAAGCTTCCAGGAGTTGAAGAAGAGGCTAACTACCGCCCCGGTATTGGCTACCCCAGACATCAACAAGGAATTCGTGATATATTGTGATGCCTCTGGAACCGGGCTCGGTGGAGTCCTGATGCAAGACGGCAGGGTCGTGGCATACTTTTCACGGCAACTGCGACCGCATGAGGAGAACTACGCCACCCATGATCTCGAGGTAGCAGCTGTAGTGCATGCTCTGAAGACGTGGCGACATTACCTTCTGGGAAAGCGATGTGAGATATATACAGACCACAAAATTTTGAAATATATCTTCACTCAAAGGGAGCTGAATATGAGACAGCGGAGATGGCTTGAGTTAATCAAGGATTACGACCTCAGCATTCAGTACCATCCCGGCAAGGCGAACGTGGTAGCCGATGCCTTGAGCCGGAAGGCAGGCTCCTTGAACGTCACGCTCAAGGAAAGGTTACCCGTCTTGTATAAAGAGATGGAGGGCCTCGGACTTGAGATAGTCGAACCAGGATACCTGGCCAACCTCGAAGTCAAGCCTACTCTGGCAGACGACATCAAGGAAGCCCTGAAGGGGCACAAGAGTATCGAAGGCCTCAAGAGGAAGGTGCGAGAAGGAAAAGCCCTAGGATTCTTGATTGATGAGCAAGGAGTACTGTGGTACGGGAAGCGCTTGTGCGTACCTAACAAGGCCGAACTTAAGGACTTGATCCTGCAAGAGGCTCATGACACACCGTACTCTATCCATCCGGGTGGTACCAAGATGTACGAAGACATCCGAGAACGATTCTGGTGGGATGACATGAAGAGAGAAATTAGCTCCTATGTCGCTAAATGCGATGTATGCCAGCGAGTCAAGGCTGAACACCAGCGACCTGCTGGATTGCTACAACCTCTTCAAGTGCCGGAATGGAAGTGGGATAAAGTCGGCATGGACTTCATCACCGGGTTGCCCTGGTCGAATAAGGGTCATAACTCCCTTTGGATCATAGTCGATCATTTGACCAAGGTGGCCCATTTCATCCCCGTTAACACCACCTACGATGGCAGCCAGCTGGCCAGTCTGTACATTCATCGAGTGGTGAGTCTCCATGGAGTTCCCAAAGAGATCGTGTTCGACCGCGGCACACAATTAACCTCAAGATTCTGGAAGAAGTTTCAAGAAGCTCTTGGAACCAAACTCTCCTTCAGTACGGCTTTCCACTCGCAGACGGGCGGACAGACCGAGAGGGTAAACCAGATACTTGAGGACATGCTCCGCGCGTGTGTTTTGGCTCATGGTGCCAAGTGGGAAGACTGCCCGCCGTTTGCTGAGTTTTCTTCCAACAACAGCTACCAGTCCAGTCTTCAGATGGCCCCATTCAAAGCGTTATATGGGCGGAAGTGCCGCACCCCGCTCAATTGGTCCGAAGCCGGTGAAGGACTAGTTTTCGGACCAGAAGCACAAGAGGAAGCACGGGACAAAGTTTAGCTTATCTGAGAGAACCTGGAGGCAGCTAAGTCAAGGCACAAGAGCTATGCGGACACTCGCCGCAGAAACGTGGAGTTTGTTCCCGGAGACCAGGTGTACTTGTGAGTCACGCCTCTCAAGGGGACCAAGCATTTCCACGTCAAGGGGAAGCTAGCTCCAAGATTCATTGGACCCTTCAAGATCACGGCAAGGCGCGGGGAAGTAGCTTATCAGTTGGAGCTACCTCCTGAGCTTTCGGGTGTGCACAACGTGTTCCACGTGTCACAGCTCTGGAAGTGTTTACAAGTGTCGAACCGTCCCGATCTTTACAAGGACATTGATCATCAAGCTATTGACCTTCAACCAGATCTTACCTACCGCGAGAGACCGATCCACATTTTGGATGAAGCCGAGCGTTGCACCAGAAGCCGCACCATCAAGTTTTTCAAGGTTCAGTGGAGCAACCATACCGAAGCAGAAGCCACGTGGGAACGTGAAGACTATCTCCGATCAGAATTTCTCGAGCTATTTAACGCTTAGCTTAGGAATCTCGGGGACAAGATTCTTGTAAGAGGGATAGGTCTGTCACACCCTGTTTTTCACCACAAGTATTTTATGTTGCAAAAATCAGAGCTTGTTAAAACTTTTTCAAATAATGTTGTGAGTGCAATGTAAACCCTTGTATGAGTGAATGCTTGCTTGTTTGATGACTCAAACCCATGAAAACTTATTATTTTTCTCTCTTCAAAAACCCTTTTTCCTTTATATCAAGATCACCTTCACCATGTTGGGATACACTACTAGCTCATCAAGCCAAGTGGCACTTCCAACCAAAGTTGGTGATCTGATCCAAATATTATTTTCGTTCATTAAAAATATTAATTGGTGATTTAAAATATTATTTTCCTATTTTATATCTATGTCTGTTTCTAAGGCCACTAATGATATTCCCAAAAGGAAAATTGCTTTCCTGCCTTAGAAAATTCTGAGTAAATTTATGGAAGCTGAGAAGGACATATATTTTCCATATATAAGATTTTCAACCCTATTTTATAATAATATTATTTGAGTAAAACCCTGAAAACCATTTCTGTCTGTTTTAGCTTTTTGAGATGTTTCCAAAGGAAATTATCTCAGCAAATTCCCATAAAATTACACGAGCCCTCCCAAGCCATATTAGGTGCTCACCTAAAATCTCACCTTGATCCAAGGTTGGGAAGTGCACCTAATGAGCCCAAAAGCCTCTCTGTCCAGAGAAGAGTTGGAACAACTCTACATTGCAAAGTTTCTCCAATGGAGCTAAAACTTTGCAGAGGTGTTTGACACCCCAAATGAGGACTCCACACCAAAGATGGGATTCGTGGGACTCTGTTTCGCCATCCTTCCTTTGTAAAGGACTGTACCGGTCATTTTGAGGCATTTTCAAGTTTACAAAGCCAAACTTGTTCAATGGAGCTCAAATTTCGTGAAACCCCATGTTTTTACCCCAAGGCCAATCCTGTTAAGTTTCATTTCCAGTGGTGGAGTGCAAGCACCCCAAGTCACTATCGAACACCTACTGACAGGAAGGTAAAAACCCTCCTAGCCACTGTTTTACCCAATAGCAAGGCCCCAAACTTGGTGGGTTAGAGCCCCAGAGCACCCCGAGCACCCAGTCAATGAGCCCCTCCCCAACTCCAAGCACAAGTGACAAGAACTCCAATTTGAGCCGCATGGCAGTACTGGCAACACTAGTGTTCCTTGCTCCCTTGACCAGCTCGAGCTCCCACTAACCCACAACGGCTAGGCACACTACCAGCAACACTCAGGACATGGAGGGCACGTCCCAAGTGCCCCAGAGCACGCCCGCTTCCCGTGGCATGCCAAAACTGCGCTCTCGGCGCGCTGCAGAGAGCCTCCAGCAAGGGGACGATGCCCCGGCCGGTCCCAACCTCGCCAGTTATGTCCAAACGCTCCCCCGACAACCATTCAGTGCAAAGCTACCCCTAGGGACCCTCTCTCCTCGCGCAAGAGCTCAGGCGACGCGTGCCCGTGCGCGCCCGACGCGGCTGAGCATGCACGGTCGCTGCGGCTCGACCCCACTTGCTTTCCCTCTGCGGCCGTTGCACCAGGAGGTCCTAAACAATGTCCCAAACCCGTGGTTTCGCGGCCAGCACCTCACTGTGCTTGCACGCGCGCCACGGTGAGTCACCGGCGTGCCCGAGTCGGGTCACCGTTGCTGGCCTTTAAATAGGTCCCCCGGCACCCCAGCACCCTCCAAGCAGCTTCAGCACAACCAGTAGACACCCCCTAGCCACCCAATCGAGCTCGCAGAGCCCCGGTGCTCGAGATCGACCGAGGCCCCTCAGCCTCGGAGCTCTGGTCGATCTCTGGCTACACGTCGGCTCCTGCGCTGCCCGATCTATCATTACACTCCCCTTGACGCCAGGACCATTTCCCCCAACTTCCCCGAGCGAATCCGTGCCCTTAGCCCCTAGTTCAACGTCGACCAGAAACCCTTCCGCCATGGTCACCTCGTCGCCGGCGACCCAGACCACCTCCGGTGACGTCCCGACCACGAGCAGGTAGGCGGAGGCATGAGGGACCCGTTCCCGCTCCTAGATTGGCCTGAGGACAACGGCAGCCTCGCCGGGGTCCGTCTCCACCTCTGTGGCTGGAGGTAGGAGAAGGACCCGACAGGTGGAGCCCACCTGTCGGTGTCCTGGGGCAGCCAGCGCGCGCAGCCGCTGACGCTGACCCCAGGGTCCCGCATGTCAGGTTTGAACTTGGCCCGCGCGCGCCTCGTGGCCAGGGCTACTGGCTGGGCCGGCTGGATCTTTCCCCCTCGCCTTTTCCTTTTATTTTAATCCAGCAACTTAAATGATTTTTATAAAAATATTTAGCCAGTAGAAAAATATGATTCTTCCACCAGTAATTTTCTAAAAATGTGTAGTAATTGATTCTGTAGAGTTTGACATTTATCAAAAACAGAAACTATTTTGGTATAATAAAATGATATTAAAAGCATTTGGTTGCTTCTGTTTGCTTTTAAATAAATATGCTTAGCTAATAAAAACTATAGGAAACATTTTCCAACATAATAAACTGAATTTATTCAAACTTTGCAACATTTTTAAAAGCACTTTGTGATCTGTTTTAGCGAGAGCTATTATTTATTTATTCCTTTCTCGACGGTAGAGTTACCGAGTGACGGAGGATCTGGAGCGGAAGACATCGAAGACCCCGGATACCTAGCTGACCAAGGCAAGTAGCCCTTTTGCCATGACTTAAGCATATGAAATGATGCATGCTAGTATAGCAAGTACTTTTCGTTGCATGAGATCACAGCGCCGGTTCATCATTGATGTGATGGCACCGGAGGCTTCTTCGAAGCACTTGCATGATAGTAATGTTATTCATATGGCTCCTCGGAGCACGAGCATGGAGAGCTGACCCTACCATCTAGGAGGATCATGCTACTGTCATGCTGACTAGTAGAGTAAGAACACTGCATTGAGCTTGACCCTACCCTTTGAGGGTCATGATGATACCATGTTGACAAGTAAAGATAGAATCATATTATCACAAGCATGATGATGAGTTAAATAAAGAGTTTATGAAAACCCCGTCGGGTGCCACTAATGCCCGAGGGTGAAGATGAGTTGGTGATCACTTTTGGTGAAGTGATGCACCGGTGTTTTTGTGTGAGTATGGTTTCGGAAATGGAATTAGATTTATGATGTGTAGACCGTGCCAACCTTACGAGTACGACCATGATACCCCTTTATGGGACGGGGCTTTGTTGATTACTCTGGTCGGTACTAGCAGCGGGAGTGGTCGGTGTCACTCTCGTGATGGGGTCATTCCAGGTAGGACGACTATGCCATTATTATGAGTTCCACGCACACCGTTGGTCCCTGCATGGTTGATACGGTCCAGAGTCGGTGCTCGTAAGACGTACAACATGTGGGCTGGGTACAAATCGAGTGGACCTCTTTGTCTAGTATCGTCAGTGGAAAGATGATGATCGGGTACTTACCTCGGGCATATGTGATATACCGCGAGTCGTGGATGACACGGAAGTTTCCCGTTTCTCGTGGGTCCAGCGTACTACCTCTGCAGAGTGTAAACTATTCGAATAGCCGTGTCCACGGTCAAGGACAGTTGGGTGGTGCTGCTTAAACTACGTCCAGCGTTTCCGCATAAACCAAGTGTGTGTGGTGTTAAAAAGGTGTTGTTATAATCATGACAATAATGTGATCAAGTTCGGTGACTTGACATATCGGGTAAACCCGGATGGTTTTTCCCTCATTAATACATCGAGGTTATGACAAGTTCGGTGATTTGACATACAGGGTAAACCCGGATGGTTTAGCCCTCATTAATACATTGAGGTTATGACAAGTCCGAGGACTTGGCATTTAGGGTGAACCCGGTGTGTTCAACCCTTAGAAGATATGATGATATCTGTAACCTGTTCTTAAAGAGTAATTCTTTAACTTATTGCATATACCTGATCATTCCACCAAATTGCATTCCACTAAAGATGCATGTTACTGTTATTTTTCACTATGAATGTTCATATCATTGGCTGTTTGCGAGTACATTCAAAGTACTCATTGGCTTGCCACTAGTTATATTATTGACCAGACATGGAAGGACCGGAGTTTGGCGACGAGTACGCCGTCGCAGACGAACCTGCGATCTAGGACGCTTCCAAGTCAGAATGCCTGTCGGTGTAGGATTGATGGCATGGGCACCGTTTAGCCCTTACGAGTTTCCGCTACTCGATGTATCCGTTTAATTTGGCTTTAGGCCTTGCTCTTGAACCCGACCTTCTGGTCGCTTGATGTAATAATTTCGGTACTTCGATGTAAGACTCTATTATTCAGTATCTGTGTTCAGTGAACGTTGATCCTTGGGGTCACTGGGCACGGCGAACTCGACTTGCTAGTCGAGGTCCCCACAGAGACACAACTTTGCCACGTGCAACTCAAGCCTATTCCACATAGTTTTGCCTCTAGATAGGATTTCTGCGGAGCTCGAGCGGAGCCCTGCAGGAGTATATCATCACCACCACCGAAACGCCATCACGCTGCTGAAGAACTGATCTACTTCTCTTTCTCTCTTGCTGGATCAAGAAGGCCAAGATCGTCATCGAGTTGTACGTGTACTGAACGTGGAGGTGCCGTCCGTTCGGTGCTAGATCGGAACGGATCGTCGGACGGCGATGATTTGAATCACGAAGTTGTACCACCACATCAACCGCGTTTCTTAGCGCTTCCCGCTTAGCGATCTACAAGGGTACGTAGATCTAATCTCCTCTCATAGATGGACATCACCATGATAGGTCTTCGTGTGTGTAGGAAATTTTTTGTTTCCCATGCAACGTTCCTCAACAGTAGCATCATGAGCTAGGTTCACGCGTAGATGTTATCTCGACTAGAATACAAAAGGTTTTTTTGGATGTTGATGTTCGATTTTCTTCCCTCCTTAGTCTTTTCTCGATTCAGCGGTATTGTCGGATTGAAGCGCCCCGGACCGACATTACTCGTACGCTTACGAGAGACTGGTTTCATCGACTAACATGCAACTTGTTGCATAAAGATGACTGGCGGGTGCCTGTTTCTTCAACTTTAGTTGAATTGGTTTTGACTAAGGCGGTCCTTGGAGAGAGGTTAAATAGCATATTCCACATCTCCGTTGTTGTTTTTGCGTAAGTAAGATGCGATCATACTAGATACCCATAGTAGCCACGTAAAACATGCAACAACAAATTAGAGGATGTCTAACTTGTTTTTGCAGGGTATGCTTGTAATATGATATGGCCAATGACGTGATGTGATATATTGGATGTATGAGATGATCATGTTCTAATAGTTAATATAGACTTGCACATCGATGCTATGGCCACCGGCAGGAGCCATAGGGTTGTCTTTAAACTAACGTTTGTGTTTGCAGATGCGTTTACTATATTGCAAGGTCGTAGATTTAGTAGTAATAGCATAGATAGCATGACAACCTCGATGACGGCACGATGATGGATATCATGATGATGGAGATCATGGTGTGGTGCAGGTGACAAGAAGATCATGTCGGTGCTTAAGTGATGGAGATGAAGAAGCACAAGATGATGGCCATATCATGTCACTTATGAATTGTATGTGATGCTAATCCTTTTATGCACCTTATTTTGCTTAGAACGACGGTAGCATTATAAGGTGATCTCTCACTAAAATTTCAAGATGAAATTGTGTTCTCCCCGACTGTGCACCGTTGCGACAGTTCGTCGTTTCGAGACACCACGCGGTGATCATGTGTGATAGACTCAACGTTCACATACAACGGGTGCAAAATAGTTGCACACGCGGAACACTCGGGTTAAACTTGATGAGCCTAGCATGTGCAGACATGGCCTCGGAACACATGAGACCGAAAGGTCGAGCATGAATCGTATAGTTCATATGATTAGCATAGAGATGCTTACCACTGAAACTATTCTCAACTCACGTGATGATCGTACTTGACTTAGTGAATTTGGATCATGTACCACTCAAATGACTAGAGAGATGTACTTTTTGAGTGGGAGTTTATTAGTAATTTGATTAGTGAAACTCTAATTATCTTAAACATAGTCTAAGTCCACTTTGCAATATTTGTGTTGTAGATCAATGACTCACGCAGTAGCAACCCTGAATTTTAATACGTTCCTAGAGAAAGCTAAGTTGAAAGATCATCGAAGCAACTTTGTAGACTAGGCTCGTAATCTAAAGTTGCTCCTGCAAGCTGGGAAGTATGATTATGTCCTTAATGCTGCGCTGGGAGATGAACCACCCTCTATGTCTAGCCAAGATGTTTTGAACGCCTCGTGAACATGTAAGGAGGACTACTCAGTAGTTCAATGTGCAGTCTTCTATGGCTTACAGACGGCACTTCAACGTCGCTTTGAGCGTCATGGAGCATATGAGATGTTCCAGGAGTTGAAGTTTATCTTTCAGAAGAATGCCCGGATCGAGAGGTGTGAGACCTCCGATAAATTCTATGCTTGCAAGATGGAGGAGAATTCGTCTGTCAGTGAGCATGTGCTCAAAATGTGTGGGTACTCAAACCGTCTAGCTGAGCTGGGGATTGAACTCCCGCAAGAGGCTATCACTGACAGAATTATTCAATCACTGCCACCTAGCTATAAGAGCTTTGTGTTGAACTATAACATGCAAGGGATGAACAAGTGACCCAACGAGTTATTCGCGATGCTGAAAGTTGCAGAGTCACAACTCCGAATAGAGCATCAAGTGTTGATGGTGAATAAGACCACTGGTTTCAAGAGAAACGGCAAGGGCAAGAAGGGTAACTCCAAGAAGAGCGGCAAGCCTATTGCCAATCCGACGAAGAAACCCATGGTTGGACCTAAGCCTGAAAGAGAGCGTTATTATTGCAAGGGACTGGGTCACTTGAAGCACAACTGCCCCAAGTATTTGGCTGATAAGAAGGCGGCCAAGGAAAAATCAGGTATATTCGATATACATGTTATTGATGTGTACTTAACAAACTCTCGTAGTAGTGCTTGGGTATTCGATACTGGTTCTGTTTCTCATATTTGCAACTGGAAGCAGGAACTACGGAATAAACGAAGGCTGGCGAAGGATGAAGTGACGATGCGCGTGGGAAATGGTTCCAAGGTTGATGCAATCGCCGTCGGCACAGTCTCACTTCAATTACCATCAGGATTTGTTATGAACTTGAATAATTGTTAGTTAGTGCATGCGTTAAGCATGAACATTATATCTAGATCTTGTTTATTGCGAGACGGTTACTCGTCTAAGTCAGAGAATAATGGTTGTTCTATTTCTATGAGTAATATCTTTTATGGTCATGCACCCAATGTTAGAGGATTGTTCATATTGAATCTTGATAGGAATGATACACATATACATAACACTGAGACCAAAAGATGTAGAGTTAACAATGATAGCGCCATGTTTTTGTGGCACTTCCGCTTAGGTCATATTGGTGTAAAGCGCATGAAGAAACTCCATTCCGATGGACTTTTGGAGTCACTTGATTTTGAATCACTTGACACGTGCGAACCATGCCTCATGGGCAAGATGACTAAGACTCGATCTCCGGAACAATGGAGCGTGCAAGTGACTTGTTGGAGATCATACATACCGATGTGTGCGGTCCGATGAGTGTGGAGGCGCGCGACAGATATCATTATTTTCTCAGCTTCACTGAAAATTTGAGTAGGTATGGATATATCTACTTGATGAAGCACAAGTCTGAAACGTTTGAGAAGTTCAAGCAATTTCAGGGTGAAGTTTAAAATCATCGTAACAAGAAGATCAAGTTCCTACGTTTCGATCGTGGGGGTGAATATATGAGTATCGAGTTTGGTGCTCACTTAAGACAATGTGGAATTGTTTCACAGTTGACACCGCCAGGAACACCACAGCGTAATGGTGTGTCCGAACATCGTGATCGTACTTTGTTAGAAATGGTGCGATCTATGATGTCTCTTACCGATTTGCCGTTATCTTTTGGGGTTATGCATTAGAGACAGCTGCATTCACTTTAAATAGGGCACCATCAAAATCCGTTGACACGGCACCATACGAGTTGTGGTATGGCAAAAGACCGAAATTGTCGTTTGCTAAAGTTTGGGGATGTGACGCTTATGTCAAAAAGCATCAACCTGAAAAGCTCGAACCCAAAGCGGAAAAGTGCATCTTCACAGGTTACTCAAAGGAGACAGTTGGGCACACCTTCTATCTCAAATCCGAGGGCAAAGTATTTGTTGCTAAGAACGAAGCATTTCTTGAGACGGAGTTTCTCTAGAAAGAATTGAGTGGGAGGAAGATAGAACTTGATGAGGTTGTCGGACCTCTAATCTCTCTAGATGGTGGCACGTGGCAGGGGAAACCTCTGTTGAAGCGACGCCGGTTGAGGACGAAGTTAATGATGATGATCATGAAACTTCGGATCAAGTTCCTATCGGACCTCGCAGGTCGACAAGATCACGTACTACTCGTGAGTGGTACGTGTAATGACTAAGATGCGGTCCTTTCCGATTTAGGGAACGAGGCCCCAAAAAGGAAAGAAGCGCATCTAAGCGTTTCGCAAGCACGATAACATAGCACATAAATAATAATAGAATGACAAATAGGGGTTCATCTGCCATCTCATAATAATATCAGAGTTTACATCACGCATTTATTCCAACAAGGTAGTTCCGCTACGGACTACATAACATGAGAAAAGGCTATGCTACCCTGCATGCTTGCCCACGATCACGACCACGCCTCAGTCTTCTGGATAGTTCACGTACATGCGGTCGTTCTCCTCATCGTACTGCCACGCTAGCTGCGTGCCGTCGAGATCACCTGTGTCGGGCGTACTTGTACCTATTGGGGTGTTGAAGTAATGTATGAGCCACGGGGACTCAACAATCTATGACCTCGGTGCCAGAACTAGTCAAGTTATTAGGTAAGGAAGGTTCAGTGTTTGGGTTTTAACATCCTAAGCATTTATGGTGGCTAACATACATAGAATATATATAGATGGTCGTCTATGCTAGCGGGCCAAGTCTAGCTGATCACTAAGTGATCCTGAACACCTACTTACATCAATCATAACCCCACCGTGTTCCCGATCAAAGAGAGAGGTCTCTGAAGGGGACAGTCACGGTTACGCACATAGTTGGCAATTTTATTAGATTAGTTCAAGTTATCTATAACCGGATGTTAACAAATATTCCAAGTTGCCACATAACCGCGGGCACGGCTTTCCGAAAGATTAAACCCTGCAGGGGTGCTCCAACTAGTCCACCACAAACGGTCACGGGCCGCAAAGTAATCCTCTATCACGAATCTCGTGATCTCGTCGGATTCCTTAGAGGAAAACCTCAACTCTGGGGAGAATCAAAGCTTCACCGGGATTCCTATACGCAAGATATATCGCTAAGGTAAGACAAGACTAGAAAGACCTCCCGTCATGTCGACGACCCCGATAAGAGCCGCGTATCTCAGTCTCAGGACACGACGGTTGAGCGACGCATACAGTGGCCTGATAGAAATCTCTCAAGTTGCCCTGAGGTTGCCCCGCACAGTGCTCTAGTTTGGACCAACACTCATGGGGAGCACTAGCCCGGGTTGTTGATTAATTCCTCGGGGTATCTATTCCCTGTGCAAATTATTATTAAGTGATTAGCAAATTAACACCATGTTGGGTCGAGCCGGACAAGTCTTAACACTACACGATTTATCGAGGGGGTGTCCATAACAACCCCGGTTAGGAGCGATCAGTTATGGAATCAAACACCGGTAGGCGGAAACTATGGCGGCAATAACGAAACAAAACACCAGGCAAAAGGCTAGGCCTTCCGTTATTTACCAAGTATATAGGTTCCTTAATTAAATAACAGAATTAACATAATGATATCAAGCTCATGTTATCACATGAGACAAATTCACCTGCAACTAGCAACGCTAACATTAGAAGCTGAGCAAAGCCTACTTAGCCATTCAATATTTGCTAGGAAGGGATAAGTGTTTGGGTTTCATGGCAAGCTCAGGAGGCAATTATTTCAGTGGTAGGCAGCGAGCATACGACGAAGGAAGCGTGAATCTAGCATAACAAGGCTAGGGATGGAATCAAGGTCATATCATCTTGCGTGTGATGTCCTCAGCTTGGAACTGATCTTGTTCGTCCTGCACGTACTGTCCCAGATCCACGTAATCGCTCTCCGATCCCAGTGCTACCCAACATAAAAATAGCAACAAATGAACAACAACACCACAATATGCAACAAGCACATGATGCATGAGATGAAAATGAACATGCATCTCTATTCTAGTCACTTGCACATGCATGAGTAGAAAATACAAGTTCCTGGACATAACTGCACTCTAAGCTATCTTGACATGCATTAGGATGACATGAACAGATGCGTGACGCGAAAACGATGCAAAAACATATAAATAACATTACGAACGGAGCTACGGTTCAACCGGAAACAACGAAACAAGAAATAGATTCCTACGTGTCAAATCCATCACAACACACTCCAATGGCATACTTCTGGTATTCCCAGGTTGCCAAATCACAAAAAACAAGTATGGATGGGGAGGTGCAAACAAATATCACCACAAAATCAACTATGCACTCACAAGCATCAAAACATCAAAACTATACAATCTGTCCTAAACAAGATCATAGTAGTTTGAGGGCTACATGCAAAGCACCTACAGCCACCCAAATGTGCCAAATAGGATATGTGGCATAAGCTATTCAAAATATCTACAAGCATGAGCCAAAACATAATAGAAAGGAGTTACACACAGAAAGTTCTACAGCTGCTAACTTGGACAAAAATATCAGTTTTCAGGGACTTAGTGAAAATCTCAGATTCTCTCTAGCTGTTTATGCTCTGAAGCATTTTGATAGTACCCAAAACAATATCTACAGGAAACCAACTGGAATGAAAATTGAGAGAGAGCTAGAAAAACACAAAATATACAACTTCTCAATTGATTGCAGGGGCTGATTCGCAACACACAAACTTCTACAAGCACAACTACAAGGGAAGAAAATAACATCAGTTTCTCATACTTAGTGGATTTTCACTAAACTGGAATTTTCAGCCACATGCCTACTTTGACTAGGCTCAACTTGCACATATGATATCCTAAGCATGAAACAAAACCAACATGCTATAGAGGGGTTCACCCTATACTGCCACAACAAGGAACCAACCTCTTGGACTCACCACATCACATGGAACCAAGCTCTAAATATTGAACAAAACAGAAATATGACATTCCCAGAAAGTGTTCCAAAGTGGAATCTAAACCCACCATTGGATTCCTGGGATGATTTTACCCCAAAAACATATATAATACATAGGCACTTGCATAGAACAAATGGACACAAACTTGAAAGGAAATTCTACATGGAATCACATAGAGGTGAATAGTGCATCATCACATGTGCTTCTCACTAGAACACCACCTACACATGAACTTGCACACTCTCACAAGTCCAATGGTGACATGACGGTTTAGACCTCATGTATGTGTGCCATAGCACATCACCATTCACACACACAAGCATCAAGCACAACATATAATAAACACCTACACATGCTAATTATCACACACACCTTAGCTTACACTCACCTATGCACATATAACATACACCTACACACTCCTTGGGTGCTTGCACCACACAAGCACACATGCATAGGAGGTGCACCACCTATAGACATAACATAAGCACAACAAGAATCACAAAGTATGTGTGGGGGGGGACCCCCACACACACACACTCACACCTCTTGCACACACTAGTGCTCAAGATCATCACTCACATGCACTAAGTAACACACACACACATGCATCACTAACCTAGTGCAAAGCACACATACTAATACACACACACATGTATCACATGGTATCTTGCTCCACCTACACTACCACATCCACAAGCACAAACACCAAGTGCTAGTATCTACAACAAAGAAGAACCTAGACATGATATATCTACACTTGCTAGCATATTCGTAGGAACAATTACTTGCCGGAAGGAGGCAAGAAAAAAATATCATATATGCTAACCTGGCATGCCACATCAATAGACGAACAATCAAAAAGAAAAACACCAAATGACATGCAAAATAATAAAAAGGGTTGGGGGAGGGATCGAACCCAGGACTTCCTCGTTCCCCACCAGCAACAACACCACTCTGCTACTGAACATGCACACAATAGCAGAGAGAGGTAAAACAGGTTAAGCTGCCCCTGCTGCTGCTGATGCTACTGTGCCAAAATAAACACCAAAAAGGGGGTGGCACCGCGGGGCCTCGAACCCACGACCGCCTGATCAACACAACACACTGCAACCACTACGCTATGATCAGGGAGTTGACACAGAGGAGGAATCCTACTAGGTAACACAACAAGGATGTCTGCTATGCCTGCACACAGAGACGATGACGGCAACACCACCACCAGAGCATGGCCTCTACCACTACGGATGCTCTGTGTGGTGTACCTCTGCTACCACCATTGCTGCGAGGAAAGTCGATCCCCTAAGCCACGATGAGCCCGAGCACACTACACACACATCACACATGGAACCGACCGTTCTATTCTCTGATCAGAGAAGCACGACAACATACCCTAGGCCGATCTAACGAGGGGGAAGGGAGGAAGAGAGCTAGGCTCACCCTGCGGAAGAAGAAGAGGTCGATCCGATGGGAGGGAGAAGCTTGGAGACGACGCGGCGCCGATCTGATGCAGACCGAAGCAGGGGAACAGGATCACCGAGAACACGCTGGAGACAAGGAGCTGCCCGTCGGTGTGGTCGCTCCCCGCCCTCACCAATGACGGGAATGGAGCACGGAGGGCTGCCCCGAGCTCCCTGACATGCTGGCCGGCGCCGGAGGCGAGGGATGCGCTGATGACGACGACGGCGCTCTTCTGTTCTCTCCCTGCTACCCGAAACTACAGACCTTACCTGGAAGAGGATGAGAGAGATGGAGGGAAAGTGGCGGCGCTAGGAGGGGGACGCGGAACCCTAGGACAAGGGGGCACGCACGCCGAGGATTATATGGCCGCGGATGGGACGACGCCGTCATACTCTCTCGCTCTCTGATGCTCTGACGGAAAGCAGACACGGCAACGACGCCGTCAGAGAAAGGAGAAGGAGCGCTCTTGGGCTCCGCTGAGGAACAGAGAGGAGGAATGGGCCTCGGGAGGGGTAAGTGGCCCAAGTTAGTGATAGTTAAGAGAAAAGAAACCCACTGGGGTTTCTTATTTAAACTAACACCACACAAAGAGATAAATACACATGCTAAACTGTAGATGCTAAAAATAAAGCAAAAATACCCCTGGTCATAAGGAATTACCACATATTTGAATTAAAAAAGGAATTTTTGGAGCATGTAAATATTTACGAAACAGAATTAATGGATGTGTTTTGTGATTATTTGCACCACTAAAACACAGCCTCAAAACACTAAATGCATATCATCACATCCACCACAAAACATACTAAAACATGGGCACTTTTGAAATAGGGATGGAGCAAAACAATCTTGGGCTTGAGATAAAAGAGAGGAAGAAGTTTTAAAACCTAGTTGAAATCCACATAGTGCTTCCTACTAACACATACTGCACTCCACATCATTTCACATATCCAACATCACGCCACCACATCATCACATGTCATCACACCACATACACATGATCACAAGGCAATAAACACAAATAGGCATGGATGCAATAGATGCATGCATGCAAAAGGAAACATGTCAAGGTGACATCACATGAAATAACATATGCATTGAGCTCTCATGGCAATGACAAGATGGACCCACATAAAGAAGGTTCCAAATATGGAAAGTTACACTCATGGGGCATTACAAACTCTCCCACACTACAAAAAGATCTCGACCCGAGATCTAAGACTGAAAGAACTCTCGGAATTCAGAACGGAGGTGATCCAAGCATTCCCAAGTGGCCTCTTTATCGGAATGGTGTGACCATTGCACGTTGAGAAATTTGACAGTCCTGTTGCGGGTCTTGCGCTCAGTCGCCTTGAGAACCACAACTGGATGCTCACGATAGGATAGGTCGGGTTGAATGTCGATGTCTTGAAGATGAACAATGCACTCGGGAGTCTTGAAGCATGTCCAGAGCTGAGAGACATGGAACACGTCATGCACATTTGCAAAATTTGACGGAAGCTCGAGCTGGTACGCAAGGTCGCCTCTCTTGCCAGCAACTCTGAAAGGACAAACAAAACGAGGCACAAGCTTGCCTTTGATGCCAAAGCGCTGTGTACCCTTCATGGGGGACACCTTGAGATAGACGAAGTCATCAAGCTCATAAGACATGTCACGATGCTTGCTATCATAATAGCTCTTGTGTCGGGACTGAGCTGGTCTGTGATTATTCCGAATGACCCGACACATCTCTTCAGCTTCTTCTATCAAGTCATTCCCAAGAATGTGACGCTCGCCTGTCTCAGACGAGTTGAGCGGGGTACGGCACTTCCTGCCATAGAGAATCTCAAACAGAGCTTTGCCTGAACTAGCTTGATAACTGTTGTTATACGAGAACTCAGCAAAAGGCAGGCAGTCTTCCCACTTCATGCCAAAAGAGATAACACATGCTCTTAGCATATCCTCAACGACCTAATTGACTCTCTCCACTTGACCACTAGACTGAGGATGAAAAGTTGTGTTGAAGCGTATCTTCGTGCCAATCGAAGACTGGAAAGAAGCCCAAAACATGGAAGTGAAGATACTTCCGCGATCCGAAGAAATCATCATAGGCACACCGTGCAAAGACACTATACTAGAAGTGTACAACTCTTCAAGCTGAGCTGCCGAAATGGATTCCTTGACTGGAATAAAATGAGCCACTTTACTCAACTTGTCGATGACAACGAAGATGGCATCATTACCCTTCTTGGACTTCGGAAACCCGGTGACGAAATCCATCTCAATATGGTCGAACTTCCACTCGGGAATGGGCAATGGATGGAAAAGACCTGCTGGATGTTGATGCTCTGCTTTCACCCTTCGACATACATCACAATCAATTACGAACTGAGCAATGTCATGCTTCATGCGAGTCCACCAAAAGGTCTGTTTCAAATCCTGATACATCTTGGAGCTTCCTGGAAGTATAGAGAGTAGAGAGTTATGAGCTTCTTCCATGATTACCTTTATGAGATCACCTTTCGGAACGACAAGATGATCCTCAAAGAACAACGTGTCTCTGGCATCAACACTGAAGCACTTATATTTGGGAAGTCCCTTTGCCACGCCAATCTTGACTTTCTTCACCATTGCATCAAGAAACTGTGCTCCTCGGACCTGATCTTCCAAGGTAGGAGAGATCTGAAGGTTTTGCAAGAAATCCCTGAGGTACTAACTGAAGATTGAGCTTTCTGAAAGATTCACAAAGGTCAGGCTGGAGAGGCTTCAGAATGAGACTGTTGCAGTAAGCCTTCCTGCTCAAAGCATCTGCCACGACATTAGCTTTGCCTGGCGTGTATTCAACAATCGGATTAAAATCTTGGAGCATTTCTACCCAACGAGTTTGCCGGAGATTCAGATTAGGCTGAGTGAAGATGTACTTGAGACTCTTGTGATCGGTGAACACTTCAACCTTTCGTTCCAACAAGAGGTGTCTCCAAGTCATCAGAGCATGTACCACTGTTGCTAGCTCAAGATCATCCACAGGATAATTCTTCTCCGCTGGCTTCAACTGCCTGGAGGTATAAGCAACCACTTTCTTCTCTTGCATCAGAACTGCACCAAGACCTTGAAGAGAGGCGTCGCAGAACACTTCGTAAGGTTTGGAATCATCAGGAGGAACCAAGACTGGAGTAGAGGTGAGCTTCTCTTTGAGTATGTCGAAGGCCAACTGACACTCTGGAGACCAAGCATACTTCACACCTTTCTGAAGAAGATTTGAGAGAGGCTTAGCAATCTTGGAGAAGTTCTCAACGAACCTTCTACAATAGCTTGCAAGCCCGAGAAAGCTTTGAAGTTGCTTCATATTCTGTGGAGGCTCCCATTCAACAATGGCCTGCACCTTCGACGGATCAACTTTGATGCCCTCGGCAGAGATAATGTACCCAAGATAGACGACTTCTTTCAACCAGAAATCACACTTGGAAAACTTGGCATATAATTTGTGCTCTATCAGCTTATCAAGCACCAATCTGAGATGTTCTTCATGTTCTTCCTCAGTTTCCGAAAAGACCAGAATATCATCGAGATAAAGCAAAACGAACTCATTCTTGATCGGAGAGAATACATAGTTCATCAATCGACAAAATGTCGGAGGAGCATTTGCTAGACCAAAAGACATGACCGTATACTCATACGAGCCAAAACTAATCCTGAAAGCAGTCTTCGGAATATCCTCTTGGCGAATGGGAATTTGATGATAGCCCATTCTCAGATCGAGCTTGGAGAAGATCTTAGCCCCTTTCAACTGTTCAAACAACTCATTTATGTTCAGAAGTGGATACTTGTTTCTGATTGTCTTCTTGTTCAATGGACGGTAATCGACACACAACTGGTCCGTGCCATCCTTCTTCTTGACAAACATGACTCCACAGCCCCACGGAGACGAACTCGGTCTGATCAGAACCAAACACTCATGCTCATCGAGTTGCCTTTTAAGTTCCTTCAACTCTTCTGGACCCAATTTGTACGGCCGTTTGCACACAGGCTCAGTACCTGGTTCAAGCTCAATAACAAATTCAACTTCTCGGTGCGGGGGCATTCCTGGCAGCTCTTCTGGAAACACATATTCATATTCGCAGACCACTAGGACTTGCGAAATAGGATTAATCTCACCCTTTTCATTCAACGAAAACAAACGGATTGTATCATCACGCGCCGCCAATATAATCATGTCCTCCGAAGAGTGGGTAAGCTTCACTTCTTTAGCTTCACAATCAATCGATGCCTTGTTCATTGCCAACCAGTCCATACCAAGGATCAAATCAATGTCGGAATTGCCCAAGACAATAGGAGACGCCAGAAAAGAATAACTCCGTATCTTGACAGGGACATCACGAACCACTTTGTTGGCGCTCATAAGAGTATTGGGTGACACCACACGTAATGCCTTCTTCAAATACTCAGAATCAAAATCATGCTCGGCAAAGAACATCCTAGACATGAACGAATGAGAAGCACCAGAATCAAACAACACTTTAGCAGGAATATCATTGACGAGGAGGTTACCCATGATCACATCTGACGAGTTTTCTGCCTCAGCCGCATTCACCATGTTGACTCGAGCAGACCTGGGGTTGAACTTCACGAGAGCATTGCTTGGAGGTTTTCCTGGAGGTGGAGGCGGAAAACGGAGCTGAGAAGTTCACTTGTTGGCATAGTGACCCTTCTGCCCACACTTGTGACAAGTAACATTTGCTGGCTGATGGTACCGTGTCTGAGGAGGCCCTTGCTTCTGCTACTAGAATCTCTGCTGGAAAGCTGGGTTGGGTGGGTGGGAAGAACCACGGCCAGCAGAATGCTTAAACTGCTGCGTGTGCCGAGGAGGAGGAGGAGACACCCAAAACTTTTGTTTCTTCTGAACCACCTGAGTAGAAGACGAGCTGGAATCTCTGAAGCGCTTCTTAGAATTCCCGATCCTGAGCAAAGCTGCCTCAGCCCTGAGAGCTAAGTTGTAGAACATATCGAACTCCTCAGGATCGTGCAAAGCGAGAGCTAACTGCAAATCTTCTTTCAAGCCACCTTTGAACTGATAAATCTTGCTCTTTTGATCAGGGATATCCTGCAAGGCATATCGGGCTAGCTCGTGGAACTCGACGTTGTACTTGTACACGGAGTTATTGTTGGGGAACGTCGCATGGGAAACAAAAATTTTCCTACGCGCACGAAGACCTATCATGGTGATGCCCATCTACGAGAGGGGATGAGTGATCTACGTACCCTTGTAGACCATACAGCAGAAGCGTTAGAGAACGCGGTTGATGTAGTGGAACGTACTCACGTCCCTCGATCCGCCCCGCGAACAATCCCGCGATCAGTCCCACGATCTAGTACCGAACGGACGGCACCTCCGCGTTCAGCACACGTACAGCTCGACGATGATCTCGGCCTTCTTGATCCATCAAGAGAGACGGAGAGGTAGAAGAGTTCTCCGGCAGCATGACGGCGCTCCGGAGGTTGGTGATGACCTTGTCTCAGCAGGGCTCTGCCCGAGCTCTGCAGAAACGCGATCTAGAGGAAAAACCGTGGAGGTATGTGGTCGGGCTGCCGTGTAAAAGTCGTCTCAAATCAGCCCTAAAACCTCCGTATATATAGGTGGGAGGGAGGGGACCTTGCCTTGGGGCCCAAGAAGCCCGAAGGGGGTCGGCCGAGCCAAGGGGGGAAGGCTCCCCCCCCCAAACAGAGTTGGACTTGGTTTGGTGGGTGGGAGTCCTTCCCTTCCTTCCCACCTCCCTTTTTTTTTCTTTCTCTTTGATTTTTATCTCTATGGCGCATAGGGCCCTTTTGGTCTGTCCCACCAGCCCACTAAGGGCTGGTGCGCCACCCTTATAGCCTATGGGCTTCCCCGGGGTGGTTTGCCCCCCCGGTGAACTCCCGGAACCCATTCGTCATTCCCGGTACATTCCCGGTAACTCCGAAAACCTTCCGGTAATCAAATGAGGTCATCCTATATATCAATCTTCGTTTCCGGACCATTCCGGAAACCCTTGTGACGTCCGTGATCTCATCCGGGACTCCAAACAACATTCGGTAACCAACCATATAACTCAAATACGCATAAAACAACGTCGAACCTTAAGTGTGCAGACCCTGCGGCTTCGAGAACTATGTAGACATGACCCGAGAGACTCCTTGGTCAATATCCAATAGCGGGACCTGGATGCCAATATTGGATCCTACATATTCTACGAAGATCTTATCATTTGAACCTCAGTGCCAAGGATTCATATAATCCCGTATGTCATTCCCTTTGTCCTTCGGTATGTTACTTGCCCGAGATTCGATCGTGAGTATCCGTATACCTATTTCAATCTCGTTTACCGGCAAGTCTCTTTACTCGTTCCGTAATACAAGATCCCGCAACTTACACTAAGTTACATTGCTTGCAAGGCTTGTGTGTGATGTTGTATTACCGAGTGTGCCCCGAGATACCTCTCCGTCACACAGAGTGACAAATCCCAGTCTTGATCCATACTAACTCAACTAACACCTTCGGAGATACCTGTAGAGCATCTTTATAGTCACCCAGTTACGTTGCGACGTTTGATACACACAAATCATTCCTCCGGTGTCAGTGAGTTATATGATCTCATGGTCATAGGAATAAATACTTGACACGCAGAAAACAGTAGCAACAAAATGACACGATCAACATGCTACGTCTATTAGTTTGGGTCTAGTCCATCACGTGATTCTCCTAATGACGTGGTCTAGTTATCAAGCAACAACACCTTGTTCATAATCAGAAGACACTGACTATCTTTGATCAATTGGCTAGCCAACTAGAGGCTTGCTAGGGACGGTGTTTTGTCTATGTATCCACACATGTAAATGAGTCTTCATTCAACACAATTATAGCATGGATAATAAACGATTATCTTGATACAGGAATTATAATAATAACTATATTTATCATTGCCTCTAGGGCATAATTCCAACAGTCTCCCACTTGCACTAGAGTCAATAATCTAGCCCTCACATCATCATGTGAATTACATTGTAATAAATCTAACACCCATACAGTTGTGGTGTTGATCATGCTTTGGCCGTGGAAGAGGCTTAGTCAGCGGGTCTGCTACATTCAGATCCGTGTGCACTTTGCATATATTCACGTCCTCTCCCTCGACGTAATCGCGGATGAGGTTGAAGCGTCGTTTGATGTGTCTAGTCTTCTTGTGAAACCGCGGTTCCTTTGCTAAGGCAATGAAACCCGTGTTGTCACAGAACAAGGTTATTGGATTCAGTGCGCTTGGCACCACTCCAAGATCCGTCATGAACTGCTTCATCCAGACACTCTCCTTGGCCGCCTCCGAGGCAGCCATGTACTCCGCTTCACATGTAGAATCTGCTATGACGCTTTGCTTGGAACTGCACCAGCTTACCGCACCCCCATTAAGAATAAATACGTATCCGGTTTGCGACTTAGAGTCGTCCGGATCTGTGTCGAAGCTTGCATCGACGTAACCTTTTACAGCGAGCTCTTCGTCACCTCCATACACGAGAAACATCTCCTTAGTCCTTTTCAGGTACTTCAGGATATTCTTGACCGCTGTCCAGTGATCCACTCCTGGATTACTCTGGAACCTACCTGCCATACTTATGGCCAGGCTAACATCCGGTCTAGTGCACAACATTGCATACATGATAGAACCTATGGCTGAAGCATAGGGGACGGAGCGCATATGCTCTCTATCTTCATCAGTTGCTGGGCACTGAGTCTTACTCAATCTCGTACCTTGTAAAACTGACAAGAACCCTTTCTTGGACTGTTCCATTTTGAACCTCTTCAAAACTTTATCAAGGTATGTGCTTTGTGAAAGTCCTATCAGGCGTTTTGATCTATCCCTATAGATCTTAATGCCTAGAATGTAAGCAGCTTCTCCTAGGTCCTTCATAGAGAAACTTTTATTCAAGTAACCTTTTATGCTCTCCAAAAACTCTACGTTGTTTCCAATCAGTAATATCTCATCCACATATAATATTAGAAACGCCACAGAGCTCCCACTCACTTTCTTGTAAATACAAGATTCTCCAACCACTTGTACAAACCCAAATGCTTTGATCACCTCATCAAAGCGTTTGTTCCAACTCCGAGATGCTTGCACCAGTCCATAAATGGATCGCTGGAGCTTGCACACCTTGTTAGCATTCTTAGGATCGACAAAACCTTCAGGTTGTATCATATACAATTCTTCCATAAGGAAACCGTTTAAGGAACGCAGTTTGACATCCATCTGCCAGATCTCATAATCGAAAAATGCAGCTATTGCTAACATGATTCTGACGGACGTAAGCATCGCTACGGGCGAGAAAGTCTCATCGTAGTCAACTCCTTGAACTTGTGAAAAACCCTTTGCCACAAGTCGAGCTTTATAAACGGTCACATTGCCGTCAGCGTCCGTCTTCCTCTTAAAGATCCATTTGTTCTGAATAGCCTTGCGGCCCTCAGGTAGTACCTCCAAAGTCCACACTTTGTTCTCATACATGGATCCTATCTCGAACTTCATGGCTTCTAGCCATTTGTTGGAATCTGGGCCCACCATTGCTTCTTCATAATTTGCAGGTTCATTGTTGTCTAACAACATGATTGATAAGACGGGATTTCCGTACCACTCTGGAGCAGCACGTGGTCTTGTCGACCTGCGTGGTTCGACAGAAACTTGATATGGAGTTTCATGATCATCATCATTAACTTCCTCCTCAACCGGCGTCGCAACGACAGAGGTTTCCCCTTGCCCTGCGCCACCATCCAGAGGGATGAGAGGTTCGACAACCTCGTCAAGTTCTATCTTCCTCCCACTCAATTCTCTCGAGAGAAACTCCTTCTCGAGAAAAGCTCCGTTTTTAGCAACAAACACTTTGCCCTCGGATTTGAGATAGAAGGTGTACCCAACTGTCTCTTTTGGGTAACCTATGAAGACGCACTTTTCCGCTTTGGGTTCCAGCTTTTCAGGCTGATGCTTTTTGACATAAGCATCACATCCCCAAACTTTAAGAAACGACAACTTTGGCCTTTTGTCATACCACAGTTCGTATGGTGTCGTCTCAACGGATTTTGATGGTGCCCTATTTAAAGTGAATGCAGCTGTTTCTAATGCATAACCCCAAAATGATAACGGCAAATCAGTAAGAGACATCATAGATCGCACCATCTCTAATAGAGTACGATTTCGACGTTCGGACACACCATTACGCTGTGGTGTTCCAGGCGGTGTTAACTGCGAAACAATTCCACATTGTCTTAAGTGAGTACCAAACTCGAAACTCAGATATTCACCCCCACGATCAGACCGTAGGAACTTTGATCTTCTTGTTACGATGATATTCCACTTCACTCTGAAATTGCTTGAAATTTTCAAATGTTTCAGACTTGTGCTTCATCAAGTAGACATAACCATATCTACTTAAATCGTCAGTGAAGGTGAGAAAATAATGATATCCGCCGCGTGCCTCCACGCTCATCGGACCACACACATCGGTATGTATGATTTCCAACAAGTCACTTGCACGCTCCATTGTTCCGGAGAACGGAGTCTTAGTCATCTTGCCCATGAGGCATGGTTCGCACGTGTCAAGTGAATCAAAGTCAAGTGACTCCAAAAGTCCATCAGCATGGAGTTTCTTCATGCGCTTTACACCAATATGACCTAAGCGGCAGTGCCACAAAAATATGGCGCTATCATTGTTAACTCTAACTCTTTTGGTCTCAATGTTATGTATATGCGTATCGCTATCAACATTCAATATGAACAATCCTCTCACATGCGGTGTATGACCATAAAAGATGTTACTCATAGAAATAGAACAACCATTATTCTCTGACTTAAAAGAGTAACCGTCTCGCAATAAACAAGATCCAGATATAATGTTCATGCTCAACGCAGGCACTAAATAATAATGATTTAAGTTCATCACTAATCCTGACGGTAACTGAAGTGACACCGTGCCGACGGCGATTGCATCAACCTTGGAACCATTTCCTACGTGCATTGTCACTTCATCTTTCGCCAGCCTTCGTCTATTCCGCAGTTCCTGTTTCGAGTTGCAAATATGAGCAACAGAACTGGTATCGAATACCCAGGCACTACTACGAGAGCCGGTTAAGTACACATCAATAACATGTATATCAAATATACCTGATTTTTCTTTGGCCGCCTTCTTATCTGCCAGATACTTGGGGCAATTGCGCTTCCAGTGACCCATACCCTTGCAATAGTAACACTCTGTTTCAGGCTTAGGTCCAGCTTTGGGTTTCTTCGTCGGATTGGCAACAGGCTTTCCGCTCTTCTTCGAATTGCCCTTCTTGCCTTTGCCGTTTCTCTTGAAACTAGTGGTCTTATTCACCATCAACACTTGATGCTCTTTATGGAGTTCAGACTCTGCGACTTTCAGCATCGCAAACAACTCGCCGGGAGACTTGTTCATCCCTTGCATGTTGTAGTTCAACACAAAGCCTTTATAGCTTGGCGGCAGTGATTGAAGGATTCTGTCAGTGATAGCTTCTTGCGGGAGTTCAATCCCTAGCTCAGCTAGACGGTTTGAGTACCCAGACATTTTAAGCACATGTTCACTGACAGATGAGTTTTCCTCCATCTTGCAAGCATAGAATTTATCGGAGGTCTCATACCTCTCGATCCGGGCGTTCTTCTGAAAGATAAACTTCAACTCCTGGAACATCTCAAATGCTCCATGACGCTCAAAGCGACGTTGAAGTCCCGGTTCTAAGCCATACAAGACTGCACATTGAACTATTGAGTAGTCCTCCTTACGTGCTAACCAAGTGTTCTTAACATCCTGATCAGCCGTAGCGGGTGGTTCATCTCCTAACGCAGCATTAAGGACATAATCCTTCTTCCCAGCTTGTAAGATTAGCTTAAGATTACGAGCCCAGTCTACAAAGTTGCTTCCATCATCTTTCAACTTAGCTTTCTCTAGGAACGTATTAAAATTCAGGATGACTGTCGCGTGAGCCATGATCTACAACACAAATATATTCAAAGTGGACTTAGACTATGTTCAAGATAATTAGAGTTTAACTTAATAAAATTATTCGCTAAACTCCCACTCAAAAAGTACATCTCTCTAGTCATTTGAGTGGTTCATGATCCACTTACACTAGCTCAAGTCCGATCATCACGTGAGTTGAGTATAGTTTCAGTGGTAAGCATCCCTATGCTAATCATATCATCTATATGATTCATGATCGACCTTTCGGTCTCATGTGTTCCGAGGCCATGTCTGCACATGCTAGGCTCGTCAAGCTTAACCCGAGTGTTCTGCGTGCGCAACTGTTTTGCACCCGTTGTATGTGAACGTTGAGTCTATCACACCCGATCATCACGTGGTGTCTCGAAACGACGAACTGTAGCAACGGTGCACACTCAGGGAGAACACAATTTCGTCTTGAAATTTTAGTGAGAGATCACCTCATAATGCTACCGTCGTTCTAAGCAAAATAAGGTGCATAAAAGGATTAACATCACATGCAATTCATAAGTGACATGATATGGCCATCATCAGGTGCTTCTTGATCTTCATCACCAAAGCACCGGCACGATCTGCTTGTCACCGGCGCCACGCCATGATCTCCATCAACGTGTTGCCATCGGGGTTGTCGTGCTACTCATGCTATTACTACTAAAGCTACATCCTAGCAAAATAGTAAACGCATCTGCAAGCACAAACGTTAGTATAAAGACAACCCTATGGCTCCTGCCGGTTGCCGTACCATCGACGAGCAAGTCGATATTTCTATTACAACATGATCATCTCATACATCCAATATATCACATCACATCGTTGGCCATATCACATCACAAGCATACCCTGCAAATACAAGTTAGACGTCCTCTAATTTTGTTGTTGCATGTTTTACGTGGTGACCATGGGTATCTAGTAGGATCGCATCTTACTTACACAAACACCACAACGGAGATATATGAGTTGCTATTTGACCTCATCCAAGGATCTCCTCGGTCAAATCCGATTCAACTAAAGTTGGAGAAACCAACACTTGCCAGTCATCTTTCAGCAACGGAGTTATTCGTAACGATGAAACCAGTCTCTCGTAAGCGTACGAGTAATGTCGATCCAAGCCGCTTCAATCCAACAATACCGCGGAATCAAGAAAAGACAAAGGAGGGCAGCAAAACGCACATCACCGCCCACAAAACTTTTTGTGTTCTACTCGAGAAGACATCTACGCATGAACCTAGCTCATGATGCCACTGTTGGGGAACGTCGCATGGGAAACAAAAATTTTCCTACACGCACGAAGACCTATCATGGTGATGCCCATCTACGAGAGGGGATGAGTGATCTACGTACCCTTGTAGACCGTACAACAGAAGCATTACAGAACGCGTTTGATGTAGTGGAACGTCCTCACGTCCTTTGATCCGCCCCGCGAACAATCCCGCGATCAGTCCCACGATCTAGTACCGAACGGACGGCACCTCCACGTTCAGCACACGTACAGCTCGACGATGATCTCGGCCTTCTTGATCCAGCAAGAGAGACGGAGAGGTAGAAGAGTTCTCCAGCAGCGTGACGGCGCTCCGGAGGTTGGTGATGACGTTGTCTCAGCAGGGCTCCGCCCGAGCTCCGCAGAAACGCGATCTAGAGGAAAAACCGTGGAGGTATTTGGTCGGGCTGCCGTGGAAAAGTCATCTCAAATCAGCCCTAAAACCTCCGTATATATAGGTGGGAGGGAGGGGACCTTGCCTTGGGGCTCAAGAAGCCCCAAGGTGATCGGCCGAGCCAAGGGGGGAAGGCTCCCCCCCCCAAACCGAGTTGGACTTGGTTTGGTGGGTGGGAGTCCTTCCCTTCCTTCCCACCTCCCTTTTTTTCTCTTTGATTTTTATCTCTATGGCGCATAGGGCCCTTTTGGGCTGTCCCACCAGCCCACTAAGGGCTGGTGCGCCACCCTTATGGCCTATGGGCTTCCCCGGGGTGGGTTGCCCCCCCGGTGAACTCCCGGAACCCATTCGTCATTCCCGGTACATTCCCGGTAACTCCGAAAACCTTCCGGTAATCAAATGAGGTCATCCTATATATCAATCTTCGTTTCCGGACCATTCCGGAAACCCTCGTGACGTCCGTGATCTCATCCGGGACTCCGAACAACATTCGGTAACCAACCATATAACTCAAATACGCATAAAACAACGTCGAACCTTAAGTGTGCAGACCCTGCGGGTTCGAGAACTATGTAGACATGACCCGAGAGACTCCTCGGTCAATATCCAATAGCGGGACCTGGATGCCCATATTGGATCCTACATATTCTACGAAGATCTTATCATTTGAACCTCAGTGCCAAGGATTCATATAATCCCGTATGTCATTCCCTTTGTCCTTCGGTATGTTACTTTCCCGAGATTCGATCGTCAGTATCCGTATACCTATTTCAATCTCGTTTACCGGCAAGTCTCTTTACTCGTTCCGTAATACAAGATCCCGCAACTTACACTAAGTTACATTGCTTGCAAGGCTTGTGTGTGATGTTGTATTACCGAGTGGGCCCCGAGATACCTCTCCGTCACACGGAGTGACAAATCCCAGTCTTGATCCATACTAACTCAACTAACACCTTCAGAGATACCTGTAGAGCATCTTTATAGTCACCCAGTTATGTTGCAACGTTTGATACAAACAAAGCATTCCTCCGGTGTCAGTGAGTTATATGATCTCATGGTCATAGGAATAAATACTTGACACACAGAAACCGGTAGCAACAAAATGACACGATCAACATGCTACGTCTATTAGTTTGGGTCTAGTCCATCACGTGATTCTCCTAATGACGTGATCCAGTTATCAAGCAACAACACCTTGTTCATAATCAGAAGACACTGACTATCTTTGATCAACTGGCTAGCCAACTAGAGGCTTGCTAGGGACGGTGTTTTGTCTATGTATCCACACATGTAAATGAGTCTTCATTCAATACAATTATAGCATGGATAATAAACGATTATCCTGATACAGGAATTACAATAATAACTATATTTATCATTGCCTCTAGGGCATAATTCCAACAGTTAGCACCTTGCTTCAAGCGCCTGAACTTCTCATGCATTTCCTCCACGAAGTTGGACGGAATGTAGTGAGATCTGATGTCACGGCAGAACTCATCCCAAGTGATCACTCTAGCACCCCTAGAATCCTTCAACTGTTGCCACCAGATAGATGGTTGCCCCTTCAGCTGGAATATTGCAAACTTGACGATATCCTCAGGACGAACATTGTTACAGTCAAAGTGCTTGTTCATGTCGCGGATCCAATCCTCAACATCAAACGGCTGGTCACAGGAAGTGAAAGTCTTCGGCTGACTTGACAGGAACTGACTCATATTAGCAAACTGATTGCCACCATGTTGGAAATTGCCTTGCTGCTGATTAGTCCTCTCTTGCAACAACTGTATCAGCATCTGAGTGTTTGCATTTGTAGCAGCCATCACCGCTTGCCAAGCCTTTGCAGGAGGAGGCGGCAGCGGAGGGGGATTCTCCGTAGGAGGAGGTGGTGGCGGCACATTCCCACAACTTGGATTCTGACGAGTTGGTGGAGCAATCCTGAAGATGGACAACACATTAGCCCACGGAATAAATTGTCGGTATAGCTGAATCAAAATGGCAGGAATGTGTGAACAGGAATATAGCAATTGCACTCGAACAAAGTAGTAAGAATGCTTCCTGAAAGTGACTGTCGACAAAATTCTGATTAAGACCAATTGCAAACAAGTATGAGCTAGAACTGCTCGGAACAAACGTATGATCGAGATTTCATCCGATATCTTCGTGGATAAGATCCGACGGGATCGAATTTATAGTATCCATCGTGCGCAAGGTAGTGCACATGACTTACGAAGTATCCCCGAGTCGTAGCGAGCTACAAGGACTCTTTAAGACACAGCGAGAACCTCTGTAAGACAACCGTGAACAAACATACGCACTGAATGTCGAATCCCAACCTCACATCATGCATCTGTAGGAATATTGTCCTATAAGTCACTACTTGATATCCCACCTATGAATTCCCGAAATATCTGGTCATGCAATCTGGTACACGGAAACAAGGAGTAATATTCACACAACTCCTATACTAACCCGTCCACTGTATCACATCCGTCAACACATAACCAGAATCTCGGACCTTCATCTACAACAGACCCTCGTGATCACAACGATACAAAGTATGGCAGTACTCCCGAACAATCTGCACCAGTACTGGGGACATTGGGGTTATCTCGCCACTACTAGTATTGAAGCAATTACGAACATCCTTCGTTCTGAGATACTCAGAAATCTGAATGATGGTGATGTGCACAAGAATCCCCTGGAGCTCAACTCCCAGAAGAAATCAAGGCAGACAGGAGGCACCAAGAAAGAACTCCGTCACATTGAAATCATATAGATTTCAAAAATACCCACGTGATCCTATTTTTTTTTGAGCGAGAAGAGGAGTAGAATTAAGGTTTCCTAAGTCAGGAACCTCTCCACAGCATGGACGAGGAGAAAAAAGAACCCTACTCTTCGATATAACTAAGATTCAAAACATTTTACTAGACTCGACTCGGCCAAGTACGATCACACAAAGGCTCCTATGGTCGTAAGGCTCTGATTACCAACTTGTAACGACTAAGATGCGGTCCTTTCCGATTTAGGTAACGAGACCCCAAAAAGGAAAGAAGCGCATCTAAGCGTTTCGCACGATAACATAACACATACATAATAATAGAATGACAAATAGGGGTTCATCTGCCATCTCATAATAATATCACACATTTATTCAAACAAGGTAGTTCCGCTATAGACTACATAACATGAGAAAAGGCAATGCTACCCTGCATACTTGCCCACGATCACGACCACGCCTCAGTCTTCTGGATAGTTCACGTACAGGTGGTCGTTCTTCTCATCGTACTGCCACGTCAGCTGCGTGCCGCTGGGATCACCTGTGTGGGGTGTACCTGTACCTGTTAGGGTGTTGAAGTAATTTGTGAGCCACTGGGACTCATCAATCTATGACCTCGGTGCCATAACTAGTCAAGTTATTAGGTAAGGAAGGTTTAGTGTTTAGGTTGCAGCATCCTAAGCATTTATGGTGGCTAGCATACATAGAACAGATATAGATTGTGGTCTATGCTAGCGGGCAAAGTCTAGCTGATCACTAAGTGATCCTGAACACCTACTTACGTCAATCATAACCCCACCGTGTTCCCGATCAAAGAGAGAGGTCTCCAAAGGGGATAGACACGGTTACGCACACAGTTGGCAATTTTATTAGATTAGTTCAAGTTATCAATAACCGGATGTTAACAAATATTCCAAGTTGCCACATAACCGCGGGCACGGATTTCCGAAATATTAAACCCTGCAAGGGTGCTCCAACTAGTCCATCACAAACGGTCATGGGCCGCAAAGTAATCCTCTATCACGAATCTCGTGATCTCGTCGGATTCCTTAGAGGAAAACCTCAACTCTGGGAGAACCAAAGCTTCACCGGGATTCCTATACGCAAGATATATCTCTAAGGTAAGACAAGACTAGCAGGACCTCTCTTCGTGTTGACGACCCCGATAAGAGCCGTGTATCTCAGTCTCAGGACATGATGGATGAGCGACGCATACAGTGGGCTGATAGAAATCTCTCAAGTTGCCCTGAGTTGGCCCCGCAGTGTGCTCTAGTTTGGACCAACACTCGTGAGGAGCACTGGCGCGGGTTGTTGATTGATTCCTCGGGGTAGCTATTCCCTATGCAGATGATTATTAAGTGATTAGCAAATTAACACCATGTTGGGTCCTGCCGGACAAGTCTTAACACTACACGATTTATCAAGGGGGTCCCCATAACAACCCCGAACGTATTAGGAGCGATCAGTTATGGAATCAAACACCGGTAGCCGGAATCTATGGCGGCAATGACGGAACAAAACACTCGGCAAAATGCTAGGCATTCTGTTATTTACCAAGTATATAGGTGCATTAATTAAATAACAGATTTAACATAATGATATCAAGCTCATGTTATCACATGAGACAAATTCACCTGCAACTAGCAACGCTAACATTAGAAGCTGAGCAAAGCCTACTTAGCCATTCAATATTTGCTAGGAAGGGATAAGTGTTTGGGTTTCATGGCAAGGTCAAGAGGTAATTATTTCAGTGGTAGGCAGCGAGCATATGACGAAGGAAACGTGAATCTAGCATAACAAGTCTAGAGATGGAATCAAGGTCATACCATCTTGCCTGTGATGTCCTCAGCTTGGAACTGCTCTTGTTCATCATGCACGTACTCTCCCGGATCCACGTAATCGCTCTCCGATCCCAGTGCTACCCAACATAAAAATAGCATCCAATGAACAACAGCACCACAAGATGCAACAAGCACATGATGCATGAGATGAAAATGAACATGCATCTCTATTCTAGTCACTTGCACATGCATGAGAAGAAAGTACAAGTTCCTGCACAGAACTGCACTCTAAGCTATGTTGACATGCATGAGGATGACACGAACAGATGCTTCACGCGAAAATGATGCAAAAACATATAAAGAACGTTACGAAGGGAGCTAGGTTCAACCGGAAACAACAAAACAAGAAATAGAGTCCTACGTGTCAAATCCATCACAACACACTCCAATGGCATACTACTGGTATTCCCAGGTTGCCAAATCACAAAACAAACAAGTATGGATGGGGTGGTGCCAAAAAATATCACCACAACATCAACTATGCACTCACAAGCATCAAAACATCAAAACTACACAATCTGTCCTAAACAGCATCATAGCAGTTTGAGGGCTACATGCAAAGCACATACAGCCACCCAAATGTGCCAAATAGGATATGTGGCAGAAGATATTCAAAATCTCTACAAGCATGAGCAAAAAGATAATACAAAGGAGTTACACACAGAAAGTTCTACAGCTGCTAACTTCGACAAAAATATCAGTTTTCAGGGACTTAGTGAAAACCTCAGATTCTCTCTAGCTGTTTATGCTCTGAAGCATTTTGACAGCACCCAAAATAATATCTACAGGAAACCAAATGGAATGAAAATTGAGAGAGAGCTAGACAAACACAAAAGCTACAACTTCTCAGTTGATTGTTGGGGATGATTCCCAACACACAAACTTCTACAAGCACAACTACAAGGGAAGAAGATAACAACAGTTTCAGATTTTCACTAAATTGGAATTTTCAGCCACATGCCTACTTTGACTAGGCACTACTTGCACATATGATCTCCTAAGCATGAACCAAAACCAACATGCTATAGAAGGCACTAGTGGGGACGGGGCCTATAGTCCCGGCCCGTAAGGGGCTTTAGTCCCGGTTCACCAACCGGGACCAAAGGGGCGGGACTAAAGGCCTAACCTTTAGTCCCGGCCCTGTTCCAAGCTGGGACCAAAGGTGCTCCACGTGGGCGCCTCGGAGCCCCCTGAGGGGCAGGCCCTTTAGTCCCGGGTCTTTACACAGACCGGGACTAAAGAGTTTCAGATTTTTTTTATTTTTGGGTTTTCGGGTTTAGGAGTTCGGGAGATTAACGTGATGCCTCGTTTGGTGTTCGGGAATTAGTTTTCATATAATCCTAAATAGAAATAATTATGCATATATATATAAGATTAACTTATCTTACAAGCGAGCATATATATACAATTATATGGAGATCTGAATTATCGGGACTAGAGCCCGTCTATTTGATTACATGGACCAACATCAGTAATGGCCCCTAGCTACACTAAATCATCCTTTGTTATCTATAGCTTCCGTCCTCACAAAGGTCGCAAGCTCCTCTGCAACAGCAATCGCGCGTTGCTCTGGTTGGGACTTCTCCCTCATGGCCATGTACTATATAAGAAGAGGAGATGAATATGAATATCAATCATGATAACAAAGAATGACGGGTAAAAATAGAGGTGTGAATGTTCATTGCTTACGTCGTATCTGTGATCCTTGTGCTCAGAGGTAAACGTGCGAATGGTCTCGCAAACATATTATCCGCATAGATGCGTCCCCTGTGGCTGCTGGTCGCACTTTACGAGAATAGAATATATATAATCAAAATAATAATGTAGCATCATAAATGTATTGAAAATAGAAGTATATCATACTACTACTTACCTGAGCCGCTCTAAAGGTCAGCTTCTCAGGCTCGATACCGGGAGTCACGCACTTGAACCGCTTCCAAACCCTGCCCGACATGGATAATGATTTGCTAAATTTTTCATTAATTGATATATCTGAAAATCATCGAAAGAGACCGATAGAGCGCAAGAATGATTGAAATTACCCTTGGAGCATGTCCTGCAGGCTTTGGAACTGTTCCAAGGGTCTCGATAATGGGTCGAAGGCATCAACTCTTCCCTTATCAATTTGAATGTCCAACAGAATCCAATGGAAGCTGCACATGTATATATATATGTGTGTGTGTCAGTAACTTATCAATTACACTTGTAAGTGAATGGACACAACAGAGTAAAGACCCTCACCTGAAGTTGTATGGAAACACTATGTGGTCACAGAAATTTTGATCTGTTAGAAACCTTAGAAGGTTTTCCTCCGTCTCCTTGGGTTTATCAGTTAGCGTCGCTATATGTATTTTATCTGGGTCAATAAACCCAATATTTAGGATGTTCCTATTTTTACAATCCAGAATCTTCATTCTGCATAATAGAGTACAAGTTATATATAGACAATGAATTGAAATAACTAAACAAGTTATATGTAGACAACGAGTTGAAAAACTTACAGACAATAGCAACTCATAAGCGATTTGTCGAGGGCGTCGGCATTGTACATCTGGAAGAATTCATCAAAGTCGATATGGATTTCTTCGGGGCGGCCGTAGTACTCCCGTGGGACACTCACCACGATCATCGTTCTCCCATTCTTTGATTCACTTAAGTACCATGTATGCAAGTAATGCATATTTGTTGGGAGATCATCTTTGCTGACCAAAGGCGCTCCCATGACAAACTGTGGCTTAGGGGTTACCACAGCCTTGGGTAACTAGTCGTCTTGGGAAGCCAGAATGTCTTCAACCGGGATACCCCATTCATTTTCCCACTTCTTTGCTAATTCCAAATCTTGCCCCTGCACCAGAGGGGGACATTCTCGGGTAACACCCTGAGGGGTGGGATCGACTGTTTGGCCTGTTGTCCAAGCTGAGGAACGTCTGATTTTTTTTTTTGCTTGTAGTTGAACTTGATTTTCTGCCACTTGTACTTGCACGTGATCTGCTCTTTTTCACTTCCTTCTGCAATTTGCGTGTATAGTCATCAGGCTTATGGTGTAAGTCATACTGTGATGGAAGGTTCGTGAAATATTTTGTAAATGCTATTTGCTTCTCGGTGTACTCCGGGCGGGGCTCGGGTTCCTTCTTTTTCATCTGCGCACCATGATGTTCCTTTGCTATCCTGGCGTTTTCCTCAGGGGTACGATCATAAGGTATGATAGGAAGATTAGCATGTGGTACCTTTGGGAGGGGCGACAGTTTGCGCTTTGGGGGGCTCCGTCGCTTAGAAATCATCGGCGGAGCATTCTTGTTGGCACGCTTCCGCTTAGTATCCGGAGCGGGTGGCGGCGGAGACGGACGACCCAAGTCCGGCGGCGGTGATCGAGATGGACTCGTGTTGTGCTGGCCAACGTCATGTGGAGGTCTTGGAGGTGATGGAGGTGTAGGTGACCTGCGACGACTCGGAGGCGGTGTTGTCCTTGGGGCCGAGCCTGGAAGCTTGATGTAGTTCTTGTCCCATAGGATGACTCCACCCAGTACTTCTCCGAGTGTCCTCTCATCTTTGGGTCCAGCTATGTCGAGCTCCATATCATGAAACCCCGCCATGATTTCATCCACCCCGACTTTAGCAAAGCCAGCTGGAATCTGATGGCCATGCGAGCGTGCATCAGGGCCAGAAGGTAAAGCTTGTCCGACGGCCACCTTCATGGATATGTTCTTGAATTTCTAATGGAGTTCACATGATGTTGACTCCTTGATTCCATCCAAGGGGTAGCCGGGACCGCCCTCTATCATTCTTCGTGCATCGTCGGGTGGGGCCTCAGATTCAGCCACGCTGCTTTTCCGCTTAGATGGGGCGCCGGTAATATCGAGTGCAGGATCTTCCTGGTGGGCTACTCCTCTAAGCTCATCAATCTTCTTCTGTTGCTCGTTAATCCTGGCAAGCAACTGGTTGAACTTGTCATTCTCCTCATCTTGCTGCCGCTTCTTTTCTCTCGCTCGGCTTCTATAAGTGTCTTGGTCTCTGGCAAACCCAAGCCACCACGGGTAAGAAGGACCGAAGCCTCGCGTTCGTCCTCCATGTTCGTCATTGCCGAGGACCAGTGTGAGCAAATCTTTCTCTCTGTCTACAGTGAACTGTCTTTTTCCCTCCTTAATTTCTTTCACTATCTTTTTCCAATTCTCCCTGGGTATCCTAAGACCGTCACTCCAGATGAGGTCCCCTGTTTCTTTGTCGTACGAACCACCATGCGCAAGGAACCAATTTCTTGCTCTCAATTCCCACTCATCACGGAGTGGTTCAGGTATGATGCCTTAGCTAGCAGATCTTGCTCTTTCTTATCCCACTTTGGGATGGCAGTCTCATAGCCCCCTGGCCCCAGCTTGTGGTGATAATTCTTCTTGTCGGCATTTTTCTTGTTCTT
This sequence comes from Hordeum vulgare subsp. vulgare, assembly GCF_904849725.1. Classification (NCBI taxonomy): domain Eukaryota; kingdom Viridiplantae; phylum Streptophyta; class Magnoliopsida; order Poales; family Poaceae; genus Hordeum; species Hordeum vulgare. The sequence continues at coordinate 220,091,367 of NC_058520.1, forward strand.
TTCTGATAATGCCTCGGCATCTTCTGACTCCTTGTACTCTTGAAATACCTTCCAGTGATTCACCTGCTTGGCTAGATACCCCTCGAATACTAGCACTTTCTTTGTCTTCACATAGTTTTTCCATAGCTTCTTCTTCCATCTACGAAACAGTTCGGCCATCTTCTTTAGAGTCCACTGCTTGACTTTGGCCCTCAGTTTTTTGCGGTGTCTTCATTCTCACATTCTGGCAGGTTGAAACGTGACATGAGATCATTCCAAAGATTATCTTTGTACCTTTTGGCGACATAGTCACTATCGGCTGCCCCTTTGCACTTGTGCCACTCCCGAACGCTGATCGGGATGTGATCCCTAACGGGAACTCCGGATTGCTTCTTGAATGTGTCAGCAGCATTCTTAGGAAGCTTGAGTTCGCCCGTAGGCAATATCACCTCAAAGGTGTAATGCGTCCGTGCATCCAACTTTCTACTCGAGCCTCGTTTCGTAGCTTTGCTCGATGTGGAGGCCTAAGAGGGAGAAACATTCGTCAAATGAATGTATATGTATACAGTATAGAGCTATCTCCAATATTTTTCACATATTACAAGTGATTGTCGAACTTCATATGTATACCTCGCCGTACTTTATTATTTCTCCACCGCCTTCTCCATCAGTGGAGCTATCACCTTCTCCATCATTGGACCTATCTCCTGCCCCATCGGCTTCATCTTCGTGTCGGTCGACCTCCATTCCATATCCGGAGGGGTTTAGATATGACAACAGAGATTCAGCTGGTTCAACATCGGGGCCATCTTTGATTATATCTTCGAGAAGTTCTTCCTCTTCGAGGTTCCTGATATGTGGATCCATAGTTCTGCAAAAAACGGACATTTGATTAACTAATAAACTAACAAACTATATAAGAGGGGTTGGAAACTTCGAAGTGTCGTTTTATATAGGAGGACCTTTAGTCCCGGGTCTTGGCTAGAACCTAAACTCTAAAATATGTCTAGCGGATTCACTTAACCTTTAAGGATTTAACAAAATGGCAACATTCTAGATGTGTAGAAAATGATCCTATTTTTCCTGATCTCATCTACCCTTCTATATGTCACATTGTCTAGTGTCAAAGGACTTGGTTGAACTTTGTACGAAAAAATAATTATTCTATCAGGAACTCTGTTCCAAAACAACTTTAGTCCCCGGTTGTGGCTCCACCCGGGACTCCTAGATTTCCGCATAGTATTCAAAGTAGGAGTACTTTTCCAATTTGAGCATTCAATAAGCAAAACCAAATCGTAAAATAAAGTAGTATTCAAATTAGCATGCATTCAATTATAAGCAAAACTACATCATCTCTTTTGCCCGTACATCGTCGAATATTATCACTAATACTCCTCGAATACTATCATACATATAACATCACTGATACAGCTAGAACCGTAGCGCCCGACGGGTATCGTCGCGGGCAGTGGACACCCAAATAGAAGGAACCATCCCAGGATCATAGCTCCAGTGAGATCCCCGAAGAACCTGCCAGGTATGCTCGAACCTGCCCTCCAACGCAACCATGTAGCGACGGACGTGCTCATCCTCCTCGCTGACACAGTGACGTACCACCTCCGCGGTGTCCGGAAGCCTTGGCACCGTCACTGGCCCACGCGACCGCCACCAAACAAGGATCGGGTCAACAACGGACTGGCTCCTCACCAACCTACGCCCCCCAGAAGGTAGCACCTCCCAATACCAGCCGGGCGGAGCCCAGTCCCGGACATGGCCCCTCTGATCAAGCAGGTGTCCTGTGCCGAGTCGACGACGTGGATGCGGGATAAGCATCGTAAAATGAACTAAAAAAATAAACTAGTTCTACTAATTTTCTTGCTAAAAATAAACTATTAACACTTAAGCATATACAATAGCAAAATTAAACTATTAACACCTAAGCATATACAATAGCAAAATTAAGCAATAATCTAAGAAACACTAATTAAGCATCTATATACGTAGAAATGTCTTCTTCTTCTTCTTCTTCTTCTTCTTCTTTCTTATTTTCTTCTCCGCTTCTTCTTCAACTTCTCTTCTTCTACTTCTCCTCTTCTTCTATTTTCCTCTTCTTCTCCTCTCCTCCTCTTCTTATTCTCCTTTTTCTTCTTTTCTTCTCCTCCTCTTCTTATTTTCCTTTTTCCTAATCTTATTTTCTTATTTTTGTTCATCTTTCTTCTTCTTGTAACCCTAACCTAATTCTTAATATTACTAACCCTAATAATCTAGCACAAACCTAATAACAAGAGGAATTAAATGACAAAAAAATCTTTTCTTGTTTTCTTCTCCTTTTTCTTCTTTTCTTCTCCTTTTTCTTCTTTTCTTCTCCTTTTTCTTCTTTTGTTCTTCTTTTTCTTCCTTTCTTCTCCTTTTTCTTCCTTTCTTCTCCTTTTTATTCCTTCCTTCCCTTTTTCTTCCTTCCTTCCCTTTTTCTTCCTTTCTTCTCCTTTTTCTTCTTTTCTTCTCCTTTTTCTTCTTTTCTTCTCCTTTTTCTTCTTTTCTTCCCTTTTTCTTCTTTTCTTCTCCTTTTTCTTCTTTTCTTCTCCTTTTTCTTCCTTTCTTCTCCTTTGTCTTCCTTTCTTCCCTTTTTCTTCTTTTCATCTCCTTTTTCTTATTTTCTTCTCCTTTTTCTTCGTTTCTTCCCTTTTTCTTCTTTTCTTCTCCTTTTTCTTCTTTTCTTCTACCGGCCGGAGTGTTGGGGAGGAGGAGGCGGGGGGCTTACTGGCCAGAGGCATCGACGACGACGAGGAGGACGGCAGGCGGCGGCGAGGAGGACGACGACGGCGAGGAGGACGGCAGGCGGCGGCGAGGAGGACGGTGGGCAGCCTGACGGCGTCGTCGAGTTTGTCGATGTGCCGCACCGGGCAGGAGAACGATGAAGAAGGAGAGAATGAAATGCGATTTGGGTTGGAAATTTTCTAACTCCCGCTTATATAGGTGGATCTTTAGTCCCGGTTCGGGGTTCGAACCGGGACTAAAGACACCCTTTAGTCCCGGGTGGAGCCACGACCCGGGACTAAAGGCCCTTTTTCGGCAGACCAAAAGGCGGGAAGCAGGGGCTTTAGTCCCGGGTCGGGGCTCGAGCCGGGACTAAAGACACCCTTTAGTCCCGGGTGGAGCCACGACCCGGGACTAAAGGCCCTCGGCAGGCGGTAGGTGAGGGGCTTTAGTCCCGGGTCGTGGCGCCACCCGGGACTAAAGCCCCTTCGCTGGCTGCACGATAAGTTTAGTCCCACCTCGCCCAGCGAGGGGGGCTAACACTTGTTTATAAGCCCCGTCGCAGCATCTCCATCGAGCTCCTCTCTAAAGCAGGCTTACGGGCCTAACCTGACTGTAAATTTCAAAATTGAAACTATATTTGAAATTATGGAGAAAATTAAACCTGAATTCAAAGTGAGGTCACTTTGAATTTAGGTTTAAGTTTCTCTATAAATTCTTTTATAGTTTCAATTCTTTTTGCATATTTGAGAATTTGACAAAACTATGATAATGAAAAGTGTTTGAAATTGAATAAATAATTCAAAACTATTTTCAATTTTCAAAATTACTTATTTTGACTATCCAAACTATTAACTATTTTGTTATTTTCAATTAAAAACTATGTTTATTAAAATTCTTTTTGCATATTTGAGAATTTGACAAAACTATGATAACGAAAAGTGTTTGAAATTGAATAAATAATTCAAAACTATTTTCTATTGTCAACAGTAATTATTTTGACTATCAAAACTATTAACTATTTTGTTATTTTCAATTAAAAACTACGTTTATTAAAATTCTTTTTGCATATTTGAGAATTTGACAAAACTATGATAATGAAAAGTGTTTGGAATTGAATAAATAATTGAAAACAATTTTCTATTTTCAAAAGAAATTATTTTGACTATCCAAACTATTAACTATTTTGTTATTTTCAATTAAAAACTATGTTTATTAAAATTCTTTTTGCATATTTGAGAATTTGACAAAACTATGATAATGAAAAGTGTTTGAAATTGAATAAATAATTCAAAACTATTTTCTATTTTCAAAATTAATTATTTTGACTATCCAAACTATTAACTATTTTGTTATTTTCACTTAAAAACTATGTTTTTTTGAGCTAGTTGACCCTGAAATTGAAAAGCACTACAAATGAACTCTGAAAATGTTGAAAGTTCGCATGCTATCATCATTTCACCCACATAGCATGTGTTAAAAAGTTGAGAGGGCTACGACAAAAACTGGATGCACTTCGTGTACAAAACGGACAATCTCTCTCGAAGTATCAGGGTTTCGAACGAGAACTCATCTCTTACGAACGGATTTCATTTTTTTGAACTTATTTGAACTCCATACTTTTTGTGTGTTCACAATGCACCATTCAAAGGCACATCACAAAATTTCAACAATTTCTGACTTCATTTGGTATTCTTCGTGCATTTTTTTTGAGCTAGTTGACCCTGAAATTGAAAAGCACTACAAATGAACTCTGAAAATGTTGAAAGTTGGCATGCTATCATCATTTCACCCACATAGCATGTGTTAAAAAGTTGAGAGGGCTACGACAAAAACTGGATGCACTTCGTGTACAAAACAGACAATCTCTCTCGAAGTATGAGTGTTTCGAACGAGAACTCGTCTCTTACAAAGGGATTTCATTTTTTTGAACTTACTTGAACTCCATACTTTTTGTGTGTTCAAAATGCACCATTCAAAGGCACATCACAAAATTTCAACAATTTCTGACTTCATTTGGTATTCTTCATGCATTTACTTATTTTTTTGTGAGCTAGTTGACCCTGAAATTGAAAAGCACTACAAATGAACTCCGAAAATGTTTAAAGTTGTCATTCTATCATTATTTCACCCACATAGCATGTGTTAAAAAGTTGAGAGGGCTACGACAAAAACTGGATGCACTTCATGTACAAAACGGACAATCTCTCTCGAAGTATCAGGGTTTCGAACGAGAACTCATCTCTTACAAAGGGATTTCGTTTTTTTGAACTTACTTGAACTCCATAAATTTTGTGTGTTCAAAATGCACCATTCAAAGGCACATCACAAAATTTCAACAATTTTTGACTTCATTTGGTATTCTTCGTGCATTCACTTATTTTTTTTGAGCTACTTGACCCTGAAATTGAAAAGCACTACAAATGAACTCTGAAAATGTTGAAAGTTGGCATGCTATCATCCTTTGAACCACATAGCATGTGTTAAAAATATGAGAGGGCTACGACAAAACTGGATGCACTTCGTGTACAAAACGGACAATCTCTCTCGAAGTATCACGGTTTCGAACGAGAACTCATCTCTTACTAAGGGATTTCATTTTTTTGAACTTATTTGAACTCCATAAATTTTGTGTGTTCAAAATGCACCATTCAAAGGCACATCACAAAATTTCAACAATTTCTGACTTCATTTGGTATTCTTCGCGCATTTACTTTTTTTTGAGCTAGTTGACCCTGAAATTGAAAAGCCTACAAATGAACTCTGAAAATGTTGAAAGTTGGCATGCTATCCTCATTTCACCCACATAGCATGTGTTAAAAAGTTGAGAGGGCTACAACAAAAACTGGATGCACTTCGTGTACAAAACGGACAATCTCTCTCGAAGTATCAGGGTTTCGAATGAGAACTCATCTCTTAAAAATGTTTATTAAAATTCTTTTTGCATATTTGAGAATTTGACAAAACTATGAAACTGAAAAGTGTTTGAAATTGAAAAAATAATTCAAAACTAAAAGGTTTTGTACATTCCATACATGCATTAGATAAAAGGTTTAATACATTATTACATTATTGCACCAGTATTCCTATCTATTATTTCAATTTTCTTCTGGGTCATAGCCATGGAGAATCTTCATCATTCAGTAGGATGCTTGGGTCAGTTTTCACTTTGAAGGGCATAATTTCATGAAACTTATTATAATCTACTGACATGTCTGTCTTGTCATCTACTCCCATGATGTTTCTTTTCCCTGAAAGAACTATGTGGTGTTTTGGCTCATCGGACGATATCTTCTTTTGCTGATTTCTTTTTCTCGTTTTCGCAGACATGTCCTTCACATAGAAAACCTGAGCGACATCATTGTCTAGGACAAATGGTTCGTCCTTGTACGCAAGATTGTT